>NC_138063.1:42712541-43266025 GCF_964194185.1 Rhinolophus hipposideros
GGAAGATGTAAGAACCTAAAAAGCAATGGGTCAGAGAGCACTTTTAGCCTTGGAACTCAGTGGAGTGGTGCTGGGTCGGATGGGGAAATTTGGATAGGAGACTGTTGCAACAAATGAGAGAGTATGTGACCAACTATGTGTTTTTGTTATTATCTCCTTAATCTGGGTTTCCCTCTCTTGCTTTGGTCACACATCCAAACCAAGGGCTGGGGGCACAAACATAACAGTCCTTACACTTGGAATAGATTGTAATATTAGTCATTTGCATGCTTGGGTATGTGAGTGTGGTAACAGTAGGGTCCCCAAAATGGCAATGGCATAGAGCAGGGAAGTAGTTGTTTTACAGAAATCTGTTTCTCTATTCTGTTTCTAGGGTCAATGCAAGTATTTTTGCAGTTGAATGGAACAGCAGCTTCTAAGAAATAAAAAACAGATGTTAGAGGAAGGCATTCCAGGCTGAGTCAGGAGAAGGCCTTCAGGGCACACTGTGCTCAAGTTTGCCTTATTCTTTCCTTGCTGTAGTCTTGATAGTTGCAGGCATCACTAACTCTGTTTTAGTGGCACCAACGCTGTAGTAGATCTAAAAAGTCAAAATACACTGACTCCCAAGCCTGAATGTCCTGTGGAAAGAAAAGAAATGCTTGGCTGAATTTAAAAGGAGTGCTCTTACGTAAAGGAACATATTCTACCTGATTCACTTCTCAGATGTAGAAAAATATGTACGTATAAACTATTTTGGGGTAAATATTAATCATACAAAACCAACCTCTTAAAACAGAAGTGAACCTAAATTTTCACAACTTTCTGTTTACTAAAGTTGTTCAGAATCAAAGGAAGTTGCTCTACATTAAAAAAAAAATTAATGCCTTTTGGAAAGTTCTGGTAAACAGAGTAAGTACTTTCTAGCTAAAGTTTCTATAGGAACTTAGCCACATCACATTCTTAACACATTTGTGGTATGCATTTTTGAAATTACATGCAATTTATGGCACTGGATTACAATTGATATGCAATTTACAGTATGTACCTGAATTTTTGGAATATTCTTTAGACAGAATAGACCTGACTATGCACCAAACGAGAAAATATAAAAATGCATGTAAAAATGTGTTTATATGGGAATTTGATAACTTTATAATAATTTTTTAAATCTGGAAGCATTCCTTAATTAAAAAAATATTTTACATTTGTTTTATACAAACTTTTGTGAAGACAGTAAACATGAGTTAATTTGTCATTTCTTTACAATGCTCCATGTGGACAGCTTTCATCTATAGAGGTTAATATTAAAAAGTATAAAAGTTACTCTCAATATGTATTTATATACATACTTTATATGAATAATTCTTTTCCTGAAATCCAACTGCTTCATTTATCTTTTGCTGAGAAATTACCCCAAAACTCATTGGCTCAAAGTAACAACCATTTTATTATTTACTCATGAGTACGCAGTGCTTGGGGGGATTAGCTTGTTTCTGTTCCTTGTAGCATCATTTTGGGTGTTTCAAATGGCTAGGGGCTGCTGGAATGGCTCAATCTTGGTCATAAATCTGGGGTCTCTGTTTTCAAGGTCTGCTGGATTCCCCAGTCGTCTTCTATGTGACCTCTTCATGTGGTTAGTTAGCTTAGATTTCCTCACACCACGGTAATCTTAATTTAGTCGGACTTCGCACAGTACTGAATGGTTAGTTGCCAGGCAAACTCTAAAGTTTAGGCCTGATGCTGACGCAGTGCCATTTTTGCTGCATTATGTTGGTTAAAGCAGGTCACAAGGCCCCAGCCCAGATTCAACATAGGGAGGAATTCCATAAGAACATGTATGCTGGGAGATATGGTTATTGGTTGCCATCTTTGGAGGCTAGCTACCACATCAATGCTTATGAAAGAAATACCATAAACATTAAACTAATTTCTATTTCCTACCAAATAACCAAAAGCAAGGAAGGCTCAACTTAATTATCTTTCACTATACACAAGTCTACATCCAAATCTTTCTTATTTTGCCATAATCTTTCCCAAATACGCCTCATTCAAATTATTTCAGTATTGCAGTCTCTTCATTAGGTCCTAGAATGCGTCTCATCGAATTAAACATTTCCAGACGTTTGAATTCCAAAACCAGAAAAATTAAGATATAACTAACTTAATCTATATATTTGCAGAGTGCCAACTTTGTAGTTTTAAAATTTCTGAGTAAGAACAATAAAGTCCGTACCATTTACTATTACTCTTTCTTCTTAAAAGAAAGTCCATTTAATTTTTTTAAAAAAAGTAGTAAAGAGAATTTCAGACTGAAGAGCAGTCTTAAATTAGAACTGCTTACTTTATGAAAACATATAGTAATAGTAATATGTCTTTATTCTTCTAATTTTGGCTCTCGTCAGAAAAAACTCCATCAAGAACTGCCACTGTTTCTTGGACCTAGTGTTTGGGAACCTCTAGTGAAGTCACTGTTACTGAACATTGTTAAGGTCCTTTTTATTCTGAACCTTGGTAAAATCATTTCACATCTTTCCCTAAGGACTATAATCATACTGATCACATTGCAAATTTTATAATTCCTTCTTTTACATGGAATCATTTAAATCTATGCTAATGTAAATAATACTATTATGAAATACTTGTTATTGTATAAGGATTGGATAGTGTTAGTATACTCAGCACTTACAAGTGGGGAAATTGAAGTCAGACTACTTCTGTTCCAATCTGGGTCTGTCATAACCTTTAGCAAAAAACATATCTTTCTGTACCTCAGTTTCCCTAGCTGTGATGTAGGTATAATCATAGAAGAGATCTCTTGAAGTTTTAATAAAGACTATGTATAAACTACATGGATTAGAGCTTAGCACATGGTAAGCACTCAGTTTGTAAAATTAATATTACATTTTTATTATATTTATACATGATAGCAATATTTTGCAATTGACTTAGGATCTCAATATATATCTTATTGATGATCTCAAATAGCCACAGTGCTTTTGAAAAGATTAGTCACAATTAGACAATATAATTTTAAAGTAGGAAGGAACTTGAACGTCATATGATTCTACCATAATACAGGTGAGAACTTTTCTATTTAAAAACAAAACCAAACATTGATACAGAGCCCAGACAACTAGTGAGGGGTCACAATCATCAGATTAACCTTGCAGATGAGTAATATATATCCCACATATTTTTCTAGTAACTTTGCCAGATTGGTTTTCAGTCTCACTTACATTTATCAGTGCCACTCATGTTATTGTCGTAGCTACCTGCACTTTTTCGTGTGTCCAAATGGAAAGCAACATAATGCTCATAATCTCTGAGAAACAACAAAATTCCTAAGAATACCTAAAAATGGTATTAAAAAAGGACAAACAGTGTTTAGGAAATTTAGGGCAACTGCCAGATTTATTTTAAGCCCTATGCTTAAAAATAAATTTAATTCACATGACTGGTTTAAAACACTGGAGCCAAGAAAAGTCATTGCAAAAGCATCTAATGAAATACCTGAATTTTGTCTAGCTGTTGCTTTGGTACAATTTTTGTGAACTTACTTCCTATCTTGATTTACACAGTGGATTTTATATCTAAGTATTCCTTGAAAATAGAATAGTTGTTTTTCAAACAACCTAACATTTTCCTAACCTCTGACTCACATCAGAAAATTGGTGGACTGTTCACATACTATATAAAGCCTTTTTATGTAGAAATAAAATTGGTTTTATCTGTAGCATTTTCCAGTGTGGGGTAAAACATCTACGTTTTCTATTTCTAGCAACCCTTAATTTGACCTTTGAGCAAAATTATGATTGATTACAAATAAATTAAGGTAGATTACCTACTGAAAGCAGTGAAGAACATTATCAGCAGGTTGAGTAACAAGTCTTTCATGCTCTCTCACACCACATTCAATGAAGCAATTGAATTAGGAGGAAATGCCTATTATTTACATGTTCTATCTACATTAGTTCTCGTAAAATCACAATTCTAAGTTCCACTGAACGTTTTGAAATTGAAACGGGAAGATTATACATCAAGAAGAGAACTACAATGGGAGTGTTAATGGTGTAGAACTAGTAGTATGAATAGCTTAAAAATAATAATTTTTTTTTCTATGAGATTTTCTTTTAAACTAAACTGAGCTTGGCTTCTATGGACTATTATCTTCCGGAGTGATTATTTTAATGCTCCCCTGACACACACGCTCGGTTTAAGAGGGCTGAGTACTGCATTGCTTTGTAATTTTCCCATGGAATCATAGACGAGTTAAACGTTGTGGGGTTCATGGAGGACCGACGACGAGGTACCCCAAACCCCGTGGATGCTAAAATACTGGTGCTTGCAAGCAAAACGGCGTCCTGCCTAAAAAAACAAAAACAAACAAACCTGTCTCCAAAATAACAACAAGCACCCTTTCTTTCTTGTCAGAATTCTCCAGACGGCTGCAGCCCAGAAGAAGCAGAGCTCGGGCAGCGGCCCCGCCCGGACCTCCACGGCAGCTCTGGAGCCCTGTGTGGTTCCTCCAAAGCCTGCCAGGGCAAGGGCTGCGCCGCCGGCCGCACCCTGTCGGCTCCTCCCCGCGGCCAGCCTTCCCAGTCGGTCTGCGAGGCCAAGGGCGCGCCCCGCCCTCCGTCCCACCCCGCCCCGCTCCGCCCCGCCCTGCGGAGGCGCCGGCGTGTGCGCGCGCGCGCGCGGGCGCGCGGGGCCGGTCCGGTTCCCCTTCCGAACGTCCGCGCCCCGCATGCGCAGTCCGTGCCGGCGGTCTCCGTTTGTTTGAACAGGAAGGCGGACATATTAGTCCCTCACGGCCCCCCTCGCCCCACCCCCCCAGGCATTCGCCGTCGCCACTCGCCCTTTCCGCAGCCGGGGCCGCAGCGCGTCCCAGAAGCTCCCGCATCAGCAGCCGCCCGGACCCGCCTCGTCTTCCTCGCTGCTCGCTCTCCAGCCTTTCCTAAGTCTCCATCGGGCACCGACCTCGCCCTGCCCCGCCGGACACCGCGGCAGACGCCCCAGCAGCGACCGGACAAAATGGGAAAGTGAGACTATTCCGCGGGGACCAGCACTTGGTGGAGACGAATCGGGGCGTCGGCCCGGGCCAAGCAGAGCCAGGGATGCGGGGATAGACCGCCTCCAGCGCTTGAGAGCGGAGCGGGCCCGGCCCGTGGCCCTAGCGGCGGCTGCGGCAGCTGGCACAGCTCCGCACCCGCCCTTCGAGTTCGCCTTTCCTCTTCTCCCTCCCCTGCTGCCCGGAGGAGTCTCCACCCTGCTTCTCTTTCTCTCCCCGCTCCTGCCCATCTCGGGCCCGGGAATCCTCCATGGCGAAGGCGGCGGGGGCCCGCTAGGCTGAAGCACCTCTCCGGAGCGACGAGGCTGGTGGCAACGGCGCTGTCGGCTGTCGTGAGGGGCTGCCGGGTGGGATGCGACTTTGGGCGTACGAGCGGCTGTGGGTCGCAGTTGTCCCCGGCCCGGGGTTTGGGGAGCGGAGATCCCCTCAGTGAGGGGGCAGAGGGGGAACCGGGCGCACCTGGTGACCCTGAGGTTCCGGCTCCTCCGCCCCGCGGCCGCTAACCCACCGCGGGAGGAAGTTGGTTGAAATTGCTTTCCGCTGCTGGTGCTGCTGGTACGAGGATATCGTCACTGTAGCGGCAACATGTCGACTGGGGACAGTTTTGAGACTCGGTTTGAAAAAATCGACAACCTGCTGCGGGATCCCAAATCGGAAGTGAATTCGGATTGTTTGCTGGTAAGTAGCGCAGTTCTCTGTTGCTGGGGTCTGTGCTTCTGCACGTATTTGCCTTCCTCTCTTGCTTGCAGTCTAGTTATCGGCAAAAGAAAGTTTCAGGCGTGCATAATCTTGGATAACACCAAAATCTGTTGTTTTTTCCCCGAAGCATCGTGGAGTACTACTGAACTCTCATGCCGTGGCCCTGTTTGTCATTGGACGGACCGTACTCACCACTGTCGTTCATCATTACACACAAGATACTTATAAACCTCTCTGGCAGGCATCATATACAAAGTTACCACGTCAGAGTTATTACTACATATATAGAGTTTGTTGAATGGAGATTTTAGTAATACTAATCTTTGTGATCGGTTTGACGGTATTATTGGAAAGACTACGTTTCATTTACAGCGATTTAGCTCCTGTAAATCGGTTTAGTTTTTAGACTGGGCAGTGACAACAGAGAATCGATATTGAGGAAGTGATTTTTAAGCCAAAATGTCACAGGTGAACTGAGTTTGAAGGAACTTTTTGCTGGACTATGACGTGTAAAATCCCAGGGAAACTGATGATAGGTAATCACAATACTAACGTCTTTTACGATACTATTGGTTTACAAAAGTACTGCGCAGATATTTTATTTGCCTTTTTTGGTGGTGGTGTGCTTAACATTGTCACTTTTAAAACATTCTAAAGAAGTGTTTATGATATGAAAGGACAAAATTCTATTTTAAAAATTCATCAGTGATTTGATGGCATAGTAGACAGACTGGAGTTTTTAAGTTTTATCAGTTTCCTCCAATGCCAATAGTTGCAAACTGTAAGCGAGTTTCTCCTTTTACTTTACAGATCAACTAAAAGTTATATAAGAATTCTATTTTAGTCCAGACAAAACCACATAATCTCTAAAGTTGCAGGGAAAATGTGTATGGATAGTAATTTAGAGCCTCCTCAGAATCAGTGTTAGATGTGCACAATATTTGGAATTAAGATTAAGTGAACAAAGTACTGTTACACCATTCAGAGAAATTAATATCATTTGAAATCTCTTGAATCAGGAAAATTATGTAGTTTAAAATTAACATGCATTTTATTTTAGTCTACATACCTCTATATATTTTAAATGTGTATGGTTTTACAAGAAAATTTTTCCCCCTAAAGGCTTTCAAAATTACTCTAAACATCCTTGACTATGAAATGAGTCTGGTGAATCGTATGCTTGAAATGTGTACCCCACATTGTGGGTGCTCTTCAGATTGAAAAACAGAAAGGAGGGTTGATGCTTAATACAATTTAAAACATTTTTTTGAATGAGAGAAGTGGAATTAGAACATATCTTTCTAGTAAGGTTTTCTATAACTTCTAAGAAGTTTAATTCTTCTTTTAGTATTTATCTAATTCCCATATAGTATCTTTGAGTTTATTTTGCTTTTTGATCTCTTATTCCATGAAGCAGCATTACAGGAAGGGTATATATAGTCTTTTTTTTTTTCAAGTTGTCTCCTAGCCTCATTTGGTGGGAACCTCACAGATTTATTGAAATGTGAAGGATCCAAGGAAATGTAAGTCATGGACTCTTTCCTTGAAAATCTAATCTATTTAGGAAGACAAGTCCTAATCTCACATATACATACACAGAAACAAGGCGAAACACTTCACAGGTTGAGAAAATATGTGATAAATTTCAAATAGTTGTTATGGATAAACATGTTTTTGGATATTGAAAAGAAGCAATCACTGAGTTGAGCCAGGGTATGCTTTATGATGGATAGGATTTAGAGAGAGATTATTCAGAGGGAGAGTGGAGGATAGCATGAATACGTAGAGGGTGGAGACATGACTGGCTATGACATGTTTAGGGGAACAGAAGATAAAGCTGGAAGGATAAATTGGGGTTAGAGTGTGGAGGATTTAATAGTTAGGCTAAGGAATTTAGATTTTCTTCAGTATGTTGTGTCTATAAAATATTTGTAAACAGGATTGTGCCAGGATGAATGAGAAGATAAATCTGGTAGCTATGTGAAGGTTGGGTTATGTGGAAAGAGAGTAGAGATGGGGTGAGATTGGGGAGTTTTAAAAAAATTAATAGTCCAGAAATGATTGAAGCCCAAAATTGCGATATAGAACGGGGGAGGAGGAATTGATGGAACCTGATTGGCAGGGTTGGGGAGGAAAAGGGGGAACCAAAGAGAGAGAGACTTAGATGATTCTAAAAATTTAGAGTCTCGGTTGTTGGGAAACTGGTGAAAACAGCAAAGACAGGTTTGGAAATAGGTTGAGAAGAATAGACTTGTTATATTTGAGGGGGTAAATTTAATTTCAGTTTTGCTGTATTTGAGGGCATACTGGGACAACTACAAAGAAATAACCTGTAGACTGTTGGAGATATAAAACCGAGCTCATAATTAAAAATAACAATTTGGAAATCATTTGCACAGAGGTGCAAGTTGAAACTGATACAATGATAAAAGGGCAAAAGATGAAAGTTGAAGAAATAAGAAAAGTCAAGAAAGTAGGCAATCAAGGCTTTTCAGAGTTAGGATAACCAAATATCTTGGAGCCCAGGATTTCTAAAAGAACATTTGGAAAAGAAAATAGTCAACAGATTTCTCCCCTCCACCCCACCTTGTAATCTTATAATCTCGGCTCTTTTTTCTGTTTAGTTCTGTAATTGTTTATTGATAGCTGTTGAAATTTTATTAACCTTATTAATCTGAACTTGGTAAAGATGAAAATTTTCTTTGGAGATAAAATCCCTTTTCCAGTTTTACAGTGTCTGGCATAAATTTTCTTTGCATGATATTTTGTGTGTATTATTAAATATTCATTCATTCTACCATTCAGAATGACCTATCAGGTAGCTTCACCTTTTTCAGTGAGTCTATTCTTACTCTTCCCTCTCTGGTCTTTGGACATGTCCTGTACTGTATGGACCATACTTTTAAATTAATTGTCTTTCTCTATTATTTTCGCCTTTGTTGATTTATTTAACTGATATTTATTGAGTACGTATTACTATGTGCCATGCGCAACACTCAAGTTCTAGGGGTTTCTTTTGTAATATCAAAAATTGTCAAATTATGTTTATTCTCCCCTTCCTTGGCTAGATCCACTCTTAGGTGATGATAGTTCCTAAACCTTTTGGGTTTAGAAATGTTTGCTGGCAAATGTTTTTTAAACCACCTTGCCCATCGGATATCTTTTTTGTTGTTGAAATACTAATGTATATTAATATTTATAATGTAGCTGGAAGAAGCCCTAGTAAGTGGTTATCCAACCTTTTCTTGAACACATACTCGTATAACTTAAGAACTAGGTAAGTCAGTTTTTCATATTGCAAATATAGATGCTAAAATAGACTGCAAATTCCAAAATAATATTATGGTAACTATTCACTTCTTTCCTAGATCATCCAAATTTCTCAGCCTGGGGTTTTTTCTAAGTTAGATTCTTTCCAGTGTCCTAGTGGTCCATCATCTAATGGTCCATGTTATAGTTTATAATGGTTATCAAGAACTGTTTTCCTTTTTTCAACTTTTTTTTAACTTAGAGTTATTTTATCTAGGGCTTGTTAACAATTTGTCAATAGTTTTGAGTTCCTCTGAGAACAGTAAGGAGCAGAGTTTAATTAAGTCTTAATTTTTCTAGAGGAAAAAAATGCATATGACTTGCAAGTTAAAAAGCAAGCACAGAGGTAGGTGGGTGGTATTAGGTATATATCGGGGGTGCCAAAAAACTGTATATACATGACTTGTATTCATCTTTTGTTATTGGTATATATTTAGTATTACAATTTTAATACGGTTTTTTACCTTTCTTAAAATGTGTATACAGTTTTTTGGCACTCTCTGTTTGTCTTCAGGTTTCACATACATTTCTTGAAAATGTGGTTCTTGCCTGTAGATGTTTAGCACACTCCTTTAGGATGCAGGTTAGGAGCATGACTTTTTTTTCTGGTTTTTGTTTAGCTGCTAGATGTGTAGCAATGTGTGGGTAGAAAGGGGAGAAGGGAACCAGTGTTGGTTGAACAGTGCATACGGAGTTCTAACACTGCTATTACCTTTGTACTATTACCTTTGTTGCTACCATTTTTTTCAGTTTTCTAGAATGTAGAAGGCAAATCTAAAGGAAGTTTCAGGTGTTTGTTTTTGAGATTTTCTTTCTTTAAATTCCCCTTTCTGGTCTTCCTTGACCCATCCTCTCGTTGCAGATTTGTTTTTCTTTCAGCCTTAATCTTGGCCCATAATACTTATTTTCATCTTTATTCTCTTGGGGAGTTCATCCATTCTTATAGCTTCAACTACTATCATTTCCGTGCCCATGATGTCCAAATCTTTATTTTTCAGTCTTTTTTTCTGGTTTTAAATCCTAAATATATGACTGCTTACCAGACATCTTTATTTAGATGTCATGTTATCACTCAGATTCTTCCTTTTCCAAAATAAGCTTTCTCCCATATACTTATCTGTTTTATCATTAATACCATTCCCTGTCACTCAACTGGAATTTTTGTTGTGAACTTGAACTTTGACAGTCCTAGGCCACACTTTGGATTATTTCAACAGATTTGGGCTAGCAGTACAGATTCTAGATTATTGCTGTATAATTCCTCTGTATGTCCTGTCAGTTGAATTGATCACATTTGGGGTTATAGTATTGGTGGTGGAATGAAAAGACCTGAGGTAATTCTCTGGGCCTTAAAGCTATATGTCTGTCAGTATTCATAATTTATGAGTTAATGGGTGTTACCAGTATTATTAGTTGCATATCTAGATAGTGTGGACCAGACTGTTTTGATGTTAATATGTTGCAAGAATTTAAAACAACAATAACAAATTACTCCATTTATTCAGCAAATATTTGTATAGGATCTCAATTTGGATTCAAATGCAGGCTCTGCAATGTATTTGCTAGATGATTTTTGGTGCGTTAACTCCTCAAAGCTTGCATCTTCAGGAAAGGGGGAGATAATAGTACTAGATTGTGTTAAGGATTAAATAATATTGATAAAGCAATTATCACAGCATATGGCATTTAGTAAGTGTTCATTAATTGGTAATTATTTCGTCTTATTTATAGTATTCCTGTTATGTTGGTCGTTGTGCTTAGGCTGGAAGTTGATATTTATTGTCTTCTCTAAGTGTAGAGTAATTTATTTGGCACCTCAAGCCATGCCCATAAATTTATAATCCAGCTGTACTTGACTGAAGTGTCTAAGCCAACTATCGCTGAAAATGGAGACATTTAGATGGGATTCAGTAGAATGTGGAGGGGCTTTTGGAGACTGTTCATTTAGTCATGATTTATAACATACCTACTTTGTGCCAAGGATTTAGATTGATTAGGAAAGGCAATTGGGAGCTGGTTTGTAGAGATGTAGTTATCTTGCTCTCTTTCTGTGTGTATCTTTTATATGTTCAGTATGTGTTCCGTAAATAGGCCCTCTTGCACTACAAGCACCCTGTGGGTGTATAGAGAGGTGGCTCAGAGTAACAGCTGAGACATGAATTGGGCCATTCATTAATCTCTTGAGTCAGAAATGTTTTTAATCCGGAAGGAGCCGCATCGCATGTAAAATTTTATAATGAACAAAGAGTAAATTCTCAGTTTTAGATTAGATTTTGTATAACTTGACAGTTTTGTTTCACGATTATAAGTTTTGATACTGTCTATATGTAGTAAAAACTAGAGATTCTATTATGATATATGACACAAAAGCCCATATGTTAGGAAATACATATATAGCTCTATTGCTGAAGATAGTCTGTTAACTCCACTTCCCATTCCCATCCTACTAAAAAAGAGGTACGTCCTTTTTGTTTAAGTGCAGAGCATAGCTGATGGGTACCACACACACATATGTACAAGATGAACAGATAGTACTGCATTTCACAGTGGAAAATATTTACTTTTTAAAAATATGCTATGGTGTAGTGAAAAGAACACTGGACTAGAAATTCAGAGCATTGGCATATCCTTGTTTTGCTATTAACTCTCTGTGCAACCAAGTAAATCTTTTTTCTTATCTGGGCTTCAGTTTCCCCATTTGTAAAATGAAGAGTTGGGCCATGTAATTGCTGATGTCCATTGTGTCTCTAAAAATTCTGAGTCTTTGTTCATTATACTTTCATAAAAACTTAAGAGTTGTGTCATTGATTTATTTAAGAAAAAAATTTTAAAGTTAAATGATGTTGGGGTAGAAATATAAGAATAGGGGCCATCTTTTTTAAGTGCTACTTTTGGAGTTAGTGCTATATAGCCTTAGAAGATCATCCTAAACTAATTTTTAGTTGTTATATTTGGCATGTATTTTTTTTTTGTTGCACTTGTGACTTTTGTTCATAACTATAGGGTGTTGTGCTTTTGAACAGAGAAAGTACTAATTGAGTTATTCATTTGTATTTCCTTTAAAATGTATAAATATAGTTTACGTCTCTAATATACCTGCCTTGTTTGGATTTGTGAAATATAAGAGTACATTTCATTATAGTTTCTAAACAGTAGGAAGTTGGATGTACAAATTAATGTCCAAAGTTTGATGTCTCAGAGAGGGGAGAGGTTGTTTTATACTTGTGTCATATTTTAAAAGGTAGACTAACCTGTGCCAGCTCTTTATTCCTGTTAATTTTTATTATATTATTGTTATTCCCTACTTTATTTCTAGTCTTTATTTCATACTTCCTATGTTGACCTTTGGCAAGAAATTGAAATTTTATCTCATACTTCCCTGAAACTAATTTTGAAACAGCGAACTGCAGTTAACTCTTCTTTATTCTCTTTGCTGTTATTCATTCATTTATTCATTCAACAAAACTTTATTTGGTATGTACTGTGTGCTAGGCCCTCTGATAGACACTCTGGAGACACCATGGTGAATAAAAATAAACATGGGCTCTACTTTCCTGGAATTTATAGTCTCAGAACAGAGGATAAATTATGAGCAGATAGGAGTGGGGTAAGGCTTGAAGGGGAGGTAAGAGATATGATCATGCCTTTCCTTTAACGTTTGGGGTATTTTTAAAGACTTGTGGTAAAGTAGTCTAAGTGTATAATCTTCAGATATGAGTCTGTGGATTGTCTGTATCAGATTTGCTTGAGGACTGCTTAAAAATGGAATCTGGGCCCGTGTCCAGACAAACAAAATGAGAATTTTTGGGGATGAGTCCTAGGGTTCTGCACGAGATGTGGATTTTTCCAAGTAGACACATTCAAGTGTTTGAAAACTATGGTTATAGTGAAAGGAACACAGATTTTTGTTTTGTTTGGTAATTTGATAAATGAAAAATTTCAAACACACGCTGAAGTAGGGAAGGTAGCATAGTGAATCACCATTACCCAGATTCTGCAATTTTCAAAATGCTGTCACACTTATTTCATCAATCACCGTTTTTCTTGCCAAAATATTTAAAAGTAAATCCCAGATATTGTCATTTCACCCTTACATATTTCAGTAAGCATCTTTAAAAAAAAACAAAACAAAAAACATTTTCTTATATTACCACAATGGTGTTATCAAGTCTAACAAAACTAAGAGGTCCTTGGTACCATTAATTCCCAGTTTATATTCAGATTCCCTGATTGTCTAAAACAATGTCTTTTTTACAGTTACTTTATTAGAATCTGGATCCAGACAAAGTCCACATGTTGCTTTTATTTGTTAGGTCTTTTAAGTCTCTTTTTAATAAATAGGGCAGTCTTCTCCCCCATCTCTTCCAACCTCGCTCCCTAACCCCACCGTCTGTCTCCCACCCATTGTTTTGTTGAGCAAACTAGGTCATTGGTACTGCAGTATTTCACATTCTGGATTTTCCTTTTGGTTTCCTTGTGATATCATTTAACTTGCTCCTGTATCTTACATATTTCCTGCTAGTTGATAGATCTAAAAGCTTATTTAAGTATTTCAAATTTTTAGTCGAGTATTTCATAGGTTGTATTTTCTTTTGCATCACATCAAGAGGCACATATATTTGGCTTGGTCCGCCCTTAGTGATGCTAAGGTTGATCAGGGTGTTCAGGTGGTGGCAGTCTTTAATAACTTCCTCTGTAACGTCCTTCATCATCCTTTCATCTAATAGTTTCATCCATTTTCTGATCTTTAGCTGAATCAGTTATTTCCTTAGAGATATCAAAATAATGATTTTCTCATTTTACCATTCTTTTCACATTTATTAAAAGTAATTCTTCTATTTAGAGGACTTAAGAATTTTCACTTATCATCTATAGGACTGTTTGCTTACCATGAAATACAATTCATAAACAGGATTAATGTTTTAGTCTTTCTCTTTAATTGCAACTTTTCAGAGTACGTTATTTAGAGCTTTAGTGTGATAGACATGGTAGAGTTTGAGGGAAATTTAAGAAAGACCCTATTTACAAAGGTATAGAAAATATTTAAAGAAATTTGTAGGGATAATGCAGTACCCTGGGACTAGTAACAATGAGCTGCTATCACCTCTAGACCTGAAGGGACAAGAGAAGAGAGCAGTTGTGGAGGGTAGTTCTATGAAGAGGGCTATCTGATGGGCTGTGGTTTTAAGGAGAAGCATGTTGATCTGGCAGTAAGGGAACTAGGAGAATATACAGAGGGTGCCAAAAAATGTATACACATTTTAAGAAAGGAAAAAAACTGTTAAAATTGTCTTTATATATACTGATAGCAAAAGATGATACACAAGTCGTGTGTACATTATTTTTTGGCACCCCCGGTATATTCCCTGCCCTTATTGGCCTTTCACCTTACAGTTTTCTGCTGTGGTGTCCCATTGCCTGAAAAGCTAGTATGCAAAAGAACCCATTGACTAATTCTTAAGGGTCACCAAACAAGATATACCCAGCATTTATTTATTTATTTATTTATTTATTTATTTATTTATTTATCTCTTTTAATTTTTGGCATTTTGGAAACCATTTAAAAATATATTTGGTGTGTTTCAGTCAATTTTTGTCATATTTGCTGATGTTTCAGTTGTCCTATCTTTTACTAATGGGAGCCTCTTTACATTGACACCCATATTATTTGTATATGATTCTAATAATCTTTGATAGAGCTTTCTTGTTTTTTTTGGTATAATAAGATGCCCAGGCTCATCTTGTACATTTGTTGCCTCAAACTTAGAAATCAGCCACTTCTTTCCTAGTGGGGAATGATATTCTGATACCACAATCTGAATACTACGAGTACTCAGTGCTACTGGGTTGAAATTGCTTCTTGTCCTTTTTAATGAATAGAGCTGTGAAATTTTATTTTTGAAAAGAAAAATGCTTTATACTGATAATTCCAATTTCCGTTTATCATCACTTTGTTTGCATTTATTTTTTTACGTTAAAACTTTTAACAACACTAACAGAATTATACATTTGTTTGAATTCCAAGAATGTGGGTATGGTATAGTGAAAGAAAAATTGAGTGGAGGAGGAGGATGTCTGAAGCCCTGAATTTTACACTCTAACTCTGTAAATTGGAATTGAAAAATTGTATGGCCCTTTTGTGATATCCATTCTCTGAGCCCTTGGTTTTCTTTAGGAGTATAATACAGTATTTATTAATTGAAACCATCTTCAAATTAAGTTAGATACAAGTTTATTTAAATTGTCAACCTTATCAAGAAATTCTCTTTTGGATATATGTTTTCTAGTTGTTCTTTCATTGATTGCTTAAATTTTACTACTTTAAAATTAGGACAACAAAAATGTTTTTCTGATTTTTAGCATCCACTCTGAGAGTATTTATCATTCACTCCAAAAGTATCTTATCCTAATTGTATTTCCTCTGCATATTTCTAGTAATCTAGAGCCATGCAGACAATAATAGGATAGTGGTTAAGAGGATGGGCTCTGGAGTCAGACTATGTGATTTTTTTTTCTCCTTAAATTAAAGTTTATTGGGGCAACAATTGTTAGTAAAGTTACATAGATTTCAGGTGTACAATTCTGTATTACATCATCTATATCTCACATTGTATGTTCACCACCCAGAGTCAGTTCTCTTTCCATCACCATATATTAGACCCCGTTTACCCTCTTCTAGTGCCCCGCTCCCCGCTTCCCTCTTTCCCTCTGGTAACCCCTAAACTATGGGCTATGTCTGTGAGTTTTTGTTCTTGCAGTTGTTTGTCGTGTTCTTTTGTTTTCGGTTTATATGCCACATATCAGTGAAATCATAGGGTTCTCTGCTTTTTCTGTCTGACTTATTTTGCTTAGCATTATAATCTCAAGATCCATCCATGTTGTCACAAATGGTCCTATTTCATCTTTTCTTACTGCCGAATAGTATTCCATTGTGTATATACCACTTTTTTATCCATTCATCTATCGAAGGACACTTTGGTTGTTTCTATGTCTTGGCCACTGTAAATAAAACTGCAATGAACATTGGAGCACACTTGTTTTTATGGATAAATGTTTTCAGATTTTTTGGGTAGATACCCAGGAGAGGGATTGCTGGGTCATATGGTAATTCTATTCGTAATTTTTTTGAGGAACCTCCACACTGCCTTCCATAGTGGCTGCATCAGTCTGCATTCCTTTTTAATCGCATCCAAAGCAGCCACTTAATTTGCCTTGTAACTTTGGGCAAAGTTCTTAACTTTTTTAGGACTCAAACACATCATCTCCAAACAGGATTAATCATGGACTTTTTTTTTAAAACTTTTAAAATTTATTTTAAGTGTGTTTTTCCAGGACCCATCAGCTCCCAGTCAAGTAGTTGTTTCAATCTAGTTGTGGAGGATGCAGCTCACAGTGGCCCATGTGGGGATCGAACTGGCGACCTTGTTAAGAGTACTGCGCTCTAACCAACTGAGCTAACCAGCCGCCCCAATCATAGGGCTATTAGAAATATTAAATGTGATAATGCAGGCAATGTACTTTGCATAGTTGCCAGCACTTAGTAAATTTTAGCTATCATTAGCATCATTTTATATGTCTTTATAACTTGTCCTGGGATAAGGACTTCTGTGCTGATCAGGTGGATTATTTATTATCCACCTCCCTCGCCCCCTGCTCCACAGGCCAGCTTTTTATTTAGTTGTGTGATCTTGGACAAGTTATCTAATGTCTTTGAGCCTGAATATATTTTATTGGCAAAATGAGAATTGTGAAAATACATCATAGGTTTTAATTATGAGAATTAAATGAAATAATTTATATGTAAGTGCCATGGTTTCATCCAGTGTTAATAGTAACTGCTTTCCTTGCTTTTCTGTTATAGGTTTGATGAAGGTTCCGCTGTAGTTAGAAATAATACTTGGAAACTTGTGAGAAAAATAGAATGGGATTCTTTATTTGAAATATTTCTTGAATCTGATCTTTGCTTTTTTAACCCAACGTTCTTGGATTAGTGGGACACCCTAACAGTTTGCCAGTATAATCCATACTTTCTTTTTCTTAACTTTAGTGGTGTTAGCTTACCTGTTTTCTTAGTCTTAATTCCTACCATTCTCCAAAATTCGAGACTATCTGCTCAAGGTGCATTTTCCCTTTCTACAGCATGTTGCCTGCTCTTGCCTACCTTTGTTCTTACAGTTCCAGGCCCTATTTCTCCCTTTGAGTTCTCTCCTATGTCTTCCTCACCAATTTTCTCATCTTTATTGTCTAATATAAGTCACAACTGTGTTTTTTTTTCTGAAGTCCTACAGTATTTATAATCTGTCTCATGTAGTTTAGAACTTAATCACAGCTATCTTGTATAAGTCTGTCTTGAGTGTTAGTCTTACCTCTACTGAGAATTCCTTGAGGGCTTAGCATAATTCTGGATATTATCGTTCAGTTAATGTTTGTTGATTGTTGTGAATGATTATTCCCACCACCTCCAGCCCCTTATTCTTTCCCTCTGAATTAGTTAGGACTCATTTATACGTGGTAGAACTCAGGTTGAATTTTCTCAGGCAGAAAGAATTTATAGATTCAGGGAAACCAAATTTCATTAAAAGTAAGACTCAGTTGAACTTCAGTAAGAGCTGCAACTTGGGGCTCAAATGCAAGCAAGGCTCTCTCTCTTTTTTCTCTTATTTTTTCTTTTGTTTTTTTCTGTAGACTGGTGTTAGTCACCTGCGGAAAATATGGCTGTCCAGAGCACTGGAACTTTATTATCTAACAGCTCCAACTTAGCCACTGACTTCAAATCTTTGAGTCTCAAATCCAAAGCTCTGGAGCAAAAGATTCATTGGTTCAGCTTGGGTCAGGTGCCTACACGTCAACTAATCACTCGTTATAAGGAGAGTAAGATCACGGGTGAACTATGAGACTCGGGGGAGGCAGTGCCAGGAAAATGAAGGCAGTGGCACAAGGCAGACACGCACAGTGTACCTCCCTTCTCCCTTTCCTCTTTTCTGTGACCGCTGATAAGTCACCTAAATTCTTCAATAGCTGTTTCCTCAATTTGTAAAATGGAGTTAATAATAATTTACTCGAGAGCATGATGGTGAGCATTAAATGTGAAAAACAAAAAAATAAGAAATAAGAAAATAAGAAAAGCAAGGTTGTGTGAAAGAGAATGAGTATTTTATGAAAAAGCTGGTTTGTTTTATTTGGTTACTCTGATTTTGGGGGGAGGGAGAAGGGAAATAATATTTGATAAAGAATCCAAAACAGTGTTACCCCCCAATCATCATCATGACTCCCTAGTACCATGTTCCTTTGACTGTCAAAAAGAAAGGACTTGCTATTTTGTTAGGAACTTATGAAGAAACTGTTTAAATGTGAACGGGCTATAAAAGAATAGTTACTACATTTAAGAAAACCTTTCTTTACAAATTTAAAAGAGATTTAAATTTATTGTTTCTATGAGATTCATTTTTTCCTTAAATGAAACTTTTTCCCTAAATGAAAATGAAACATCTTGATTATTTAGATAGCTCTTGGAAGAGAGATCTCAGATAGCACATTAGGTAAGTGGCTATGCCTACTGTATCCCAGGATCACATCAAAATTACAAATAAATTATAGAACAATCATCCTCAAGAATCATCTGAAGACTGGCTGAACAGAACCCCTATAATAAGGATATAAAGATGAGGCCACATTGAGACTGGCAGGAGGGCGGAGATGCAAAACGGGCGGGCCCCAAATAACCGATAGTGGTTGAACGCCAGGAGCAACACCTCGGTGGTGGAGTTTCCCCCTGAAGAGGGAGAGGTCCCAGGCCCACATCGGGCTCCCCAGCCCAGGGTTGCTGTGCTGAGAAGAGGAGTTCCCTTGGCACTTGGCAGTGAAAATCAGCGAGGACTCTGTCTGCCCTGCCTGGTGGGACAGTGGGTGGCTGGAAACCCAGACGTCTTCTTGTAGAACTGGCACACGGACTTGGTCTCTTGTGGGCAATCATCTGGTCTCTGGTGGAGGGGCGGCAGCTTGGGGAACCCAGGAACATTCAGGGAAGGATTGAGTTGTATGGCTGTGATGTGGGAGCGGGAGGGACAGTAGCCATTGTTGTCTCTGTGTGGAGCCTGAAAACACGTGTGGCCTACAGAAGGGTGCCATATTTTCAGTGTTAAGTCCTCCCCCAAAGGGCTAAGTCTGGGACCACATTGGTCTGGTGGAATCCGCATGTGTACTGCCTTGGTGATGCTCTGGGTCCCTGCTCCCCCACCCCCCTTGCATGGCTGGTGCTACATTACCTGGGAAACTCTTGATTGCTGGCCTGCTAGCCCCCGACCCACAGGCTGCAGAAACCTGTTTGCAGTGGGTGGACAGCCTGCTGCAGCCTGGGAAATGTTTGCTTGTGGGCAGTAACCCAAGATCTGCACTGCAGCATCTCTTGGGCAGCTCTTGGGAACCTGCGGGCCTGAGATGAGTGGTGGCTGGCTTTGGTGTTTTT
Source organism: Rhinolophus hipposideros (assembly GCF_964194185.1). NCBI lineage: Eukaryota > Metazoa > Chordata > Mammalia > Chiroptera > Rhinolophidae > Rhinolophus > Rhinolophus hipposideros. The sequence continues at coordinate 42,732,065 of NC_138063.1, forward strand.
GCAGGGTGGTTGTGGGCCCAGCACTGGTGTGGGAGCCAAGACTGCATTGAATTTGTAGAAATTACTGACCACACTATTTAGCTCCCTGGAACCTTGCCCTGCCCACCTAGATAGAGGTCACTCTGAGAATTTGGGTGGCCATTGCCGCTCCACAAACTGCAGAGGCCTTTTACAGCAGCAGACGGTCCATGACAGCCTGGGGCGATTTTGGTGGTGGATAGTGACCCAAAACCTGTGCTGCAGCCACTCTTGGGCGGCTCTCAGGTATTTGCAAGCCTGAGGCAAGTGGTGGCTGGTGTTCTAAGGACATTGAGTGAAGTGGTGGATAGATCAGCACTGCCTTGAGCTGAGCGGTGGCTGGCTGCGGTGTTCTCGGGGTGCTGTCCAAAGTGGTCACAGGCCAGGCACTGGCGTAAGAACTGAATCTGCATTAACTTTGTAGAAACTACTGGTCATGTCTTGTGACTCCCTTGAACTCCACCATGCCCAGCTCGTGCTGCATTGCTGAGGGTACTCTCAATACTGGGTCAACCAGCCCACCCCATGCACCTAACGAGGCTCTTTGAATGGCTGGATCTTGTGGACAACTATCAGGTGGAAATAGGCCTAGGGAGCCCTAGGCCTTTTGCCAACCTGCCTCAGGCCCACTATTGGTGACAGGTAGCCTTGGTTCACAGAGACTCCACCCCCACATGCCTCCAGGTCCAGCACAGGCAGCAGCCAAGCACATACAGCTTTGTGGTTCCTACCAGGCAGCAGCAGGCTGGTAATGGGCAAGGCTGAAATGGCCTGCATGGGAGCCCCTCCCAATGGACATCAAAAACAGCACATCTAGAGGCCAGCTTCAGACCATACCGGAGCACTACCTGGTTAGCCCCACAAGTGGCACACGCAAAAGGGGGGGACTCAACAGGCACAAGAGCCCATAGGGGCAAAGCCTCCTCTGAGGGTCAGCCTCCACATAGTAGCTCATACACTTAGGGCGTAGCCAGTCCTCACAGTTAGTCATCCTGGGAGTCAGTCCCACCCACTGATGCACCAAAAGCAATCACGGCTTAGTTACAACAGGAGAACACACAACACACAAGGGACACTTCTGGAACACGCACAGGAGATCAGGGAGACTGTATAATTGGACTACACAGGACACATACTGCATGAAGCCACCCAGCAAAGACTGAGAGACACAGGAGATCTACCTAATACATACCAGCAGGAACAAACAGAGCAGCAGCCAGAATGAGGAAACAAACAAACAACAACAAAAAAATGTCCCAAATAAAAGAATAGGAGAAACCTCCAGAAATGGACCTGAATGAAGTGGAGGCAACCAATCTACCAGAGACAGCGTCTAAAACACTGATTATAAGAATGCTTAAGGAACTTAGTGAGAATTCCAGCAAACATATAGGAAGCATAAAGGACATAGAAGCCATAAAAAAGAACCCATCAGCAATAAAGAATACAATAACTGAAATGAAGAATACACTAGAAGGAATTACCAACAGATTAGATGAAGCAGAGGATGGAATCAGTGATTTACAAGGCAAGGTAGCAGAATACACCCAATTGGAACAGCAAAAAGGAAAAAGAAGAAGAAATAATGAAGATAGTTTAAAGGACTGCTGGGTCAACATCAAGTGTAACAACATTCGCATCATAGGAGTACCAGAAGGAGAAGAGAGGGAGCAAGGGATCGAGACCCTATTGAAGAAATAATGATCGAAAACTTCCTTAACCTTTTGAAGGAAATTTACACACAAGCCCAGGAAACGCAGAGTCCCAAACAAGATGAACCCAAATAGGCTCACACCAAGACACATCATAATTAAAATGGTAAAGGTTAAAGACAAAGAGAAAACCCTAAAAGCAGCAAGAGAAAGACAACTGCTCATACACAAGGAAACTGCCATAAGACTATCAGCTTATTTCTCAACAGAAACTTTGCAGACCACGAGGGAGTGTTGGGAAATATTCAAAGTGATGAAAAACGGGCCCATTACCAAGAATGGTCTACCCAGCAAGGCTAACATTTAAAATTGAAGGAGAGATAAAGAGCTTCCCACATAAGAAAAAGCTAAAGGAATTAATTACCACCACGCCAGTGTTACAGGAAATGTTAAAAGGACTTCTTTTGGCAGAAGAAAGGAGAAAACAGACTATTGAAGGTCAAAAATACAAATAATAAAATGGTAATAACTTTGTATATCAATAATCACTTTAAATGTAAATAGATTAAATGCTCCAATCAATAGACATAGGGTAGCTGAGTGTATAGAAAACACGACCCATACATATGCTGCCTACAAGAGACCCAACTTAGATCAGAAGATACACAGAGTAAAAGTAAAGGGATGGGAAAAGATATTTCACACAAATGGAAACAAGAAAAAATCTGGGGTATCAATACTTACATCGGACAAAATAGTCTAAAGTGAAGACTCTAATAAGAGACAGAGAAGGACATTGCATAATAAAGGATCAGTCTCACAAGAGGACATAACCCTAGTAGACATGCATGTACCCAGCCTTGGAGCACCTAAATATATAAAACAAATATTGACCGACATAAAAACACAGATCAACAGTAACACAATCATGGTAGGGGACTTTAACCCCCCACAGGCACCAATGGACAGATCTTGCAGACAGAAAATCAACATGGAAACAGCAGCCTTAAATTACACACTAGAGTGCTCGCTTTGGCAGCACATACACTAAATGACACACTAGACCAGATGGATTTAATTGATATTTTTAGAGCATTTTACTCAGAGCAGCAGAATATACATTCTTTTCATGTGCACGTGGAACATTTTCCAAGATAGAGCACATGTTAGGCTACACAACAAGTCTCAGTAAAGTTAGAAGATTGAAATTATATCAGGTATCTTCTCTGACCACAGTGGTATGAACCTAGAAATTGATTTCAAGAGAAAAACTGAAAAATACAAACACATGGAGAATCAATATAATGGTACTAAATAATGAATGGGTCAACAATGAGGTCAAGGAAGAAATCAGAAGATACCTTGAGACAAACAAAAATGAAAACACATGATCCAAAGTCTGTCAGACACAGTGAAAGCAGTCCTGAGAGGGGAGTTCGTAGCAATGCAGGCTTACCTAAAGAAACAAGAAAAGATCTCAAATCAGCAGTCTATATCTTTACACGTAAGGGAACTGGAAAAAGAACAAGCAAATAAAGCCCAAAGTGAGGATATAATAAAGAAGAAAGGATATAATAAAGAAAGGATATAAACAAGAAAGGATATAATAAAGAAAGGATATAATAAAGAAAGGATATAATAAAGATCAGAACAGAAATAAATGAAATAAAGACTAAAGAAACAATACAAAAGCTCAATGAAACCAAGAGTTTTTTTTTAAAAGATAAAACCGACAAACCTTTAACCACACTCATCAAGAAAAAAAGAGGACCAAAATAAAATCAGAAATGAAAGAAGTGACAACTGACACCACAGAAATACAAAAAATTTTAAGAAAATACTATGAGCAGTTATACCTCAACAAATTGGACAATCTAGAAGAAATGGATAAATTCCTAGAAGCATACAATCTTCCAAGGCTGAATCAAAAAAACAGAAATTCTGAACAGATAGGTTACTACCAATGAAATTGAATCTGTAATCAAGAAGCTCCCAACAAACAAAAACCTTGGACCAGATGGCTTCACAGGTGAACTTTACAAAACATTCAAAAAAGAATTAACACCTATTCTCCTCAGACTATTCCAAAAAATCCAATAGGAGGGAAGGCTCCCAAGCTCATTTTACGAGGCCATCATTACCTTGATATCCAAAACCAGACAAAGACATTACAAAAAAAGAAAACTAAAGGCTGATTTCCCTAATGAATATAGATGCAAAAGTTCTCAACAAAATATTAGCAAACCAAATTCAGCAATGCATTAAAATGATCAAATGGGATTCATTCCTGGTATTCAAGGTTGATTCAATATCTACAAATCAATTAACGTTACATCATGTAAACAAAATGAAAAATAAAAATCATATGGTCATATCAATAGAAGCAGTAAAACCATTTGACAAAATCCAGCATCCATTTATAATAAAAACTCTCAGCAAAGTGGGAATAGTGGCAATATATCTCAACATATAATAGTAAAGTCCGTATATGACAAACCCACTGCTAGCATCATACTCAATGGAGAAAAGCTAAAAGCATTCCCTTAAGATCAGGAAGAAGAAAGGATGCCCACTTTCATGACTTTTATTCAATAGAGTACTCTTAAGTCCTAGCCACAGCAGTCAGATAAGAAAACTAAACCAAAGGCATTCAAATTGGAAAGGAGGAAGTAAAATTGTCATTATTTGCAGATGACAGGATTAATATATATATATAAGGGACCCCAAAGATTCCACCAAAAAAACTTATAACTGGTAAATGAATTTAGTAAAGTAGCAGGATACAAAATTAATATTCAGAAATCAATTGCATTTTTATACACCAATAATGAACTATCAGAAAGAGAAATTGAAGAAACAATACCATTTACATTTGCATAAAAAATACTTAGGAATAAATTTAACCAAGGAAGTAGAAGACCTGTACTCAGAAAATTATAAGATATTGACTAGAGAAATGAAAGAAGATACAAATAAATGGAAACATACACCATGCTCATGGATAGGAAGAATTAATATAGTTAAGTGTCCATACCAGTCAAAGCAATATATAGATCCCATAAAATCCCTATCAAAATAACCAATGACATTTTTCACAGAATCAGAACAAATAATTTTAAAATTTATATGGAATCACATTGAATAGCCATGGCAATTCTGAGAAATAAGAACTACCTGATATCAAATTATATGCTTTGTGGCTCAAAAGAGCATGGTATTGTCAGAAAAACAGATACATAGGTCAATGGAACAGAGAGCCCAGAAATAAATCCATACCGATATGGTCATTTAATCTATGACAAAGGAAGAAAGAATATACATTGGGGTAAAGACAATCTATGTGATAAATGGTGGTGGGAAAACTGGATCACCTTCTTATGCCATATACAAGAATAAAATCAAAAAGGATTAAAAGACTTAAATATAAGACCTGAAACCATAAAACTCCTAGAAGAAAATATTCGAAGTAAACTCTTAGACATTACCCTTAGTAATATTTTTATGACATATCTCCTCAGGCAAGGGAAACAAAAGTAAAAATAAATGGGACTACATCAAACTAAGTTTTTTCACAGCCAAAGAAACCATCAAAAAAAAAAAAAAGATGTCCTAATGAATGGGAGAAGGTATTTGACAATGACACATCCGATAAAGGGTTAATATCCAAAATTTATTTAAAAACTCATGCAACTCAACATCCAAAAAAAAAAAAAAGTCCCTAAAACTCCCCAACAATCTAACTTAAAAATAGGCAGAGGACCTGAATAGATATTTCTCCAAAGAGGACATATAAATGGCCAACAGACATATGAAAAGATACTTAACATCACTAATCATCAGAAAAATTCAAATAAAAACCACAGTGAGATACCACCTCACTTCTGTCAGAATGGCTATCATCAATAAATCACCAAACAACAAATGCTGGTGAGGATGTAAAGAAAAGGGAACCCTCGTGCACTGTTGGTCGGATTGCACATTGGTGCACCCACTATGGAAAACAGTATGAGGTTCCTCAAAAACTTAAAAGTACAACTTCTGGATATTTATCCAAAGAAATCCAAAACACCAATTCGAAAAAATACATGTATTCCTATGTTTACTGCAGCAATGTGCACAATAGCCAAGCTATAGAAACAACCGAAATGCCCATCAATACACCTGAAACCTATGTAACTTTGTTAACAATTGTCAGTCACCCCAATCAACTTTAATTTAAAAAAAAGAAAAAAAGAGAAATGTCCATCAGTAGATGATTGGATAAAGAAATTGTAGTACATTTATACAATGGAATATTTACTCTGCAATAAAAAAGGTAAAATCTTACAATTTCCAACAATGTGGATAAACCTAGAGGATGTTATGCTCAGTGAAATAAATTAGACTGAGAAAGACAGATACCACATGAGGGGTAGTAGACTTGGGGTTATCACTTTGTGAGGTGTGTAAATATCTAATTATGTTGTTTTGTACACCTGGAGCTAATTATAAATTAAAATTAAATTAAAAAAAAATTGCTCTTGGGCTTTGGAGCTATTATATTTTGAGATACTGATTTTCAGCCTATAAGCTCCATGAGAAGGTATCTGATTGTCTTGTTCATTGATGTGTAATTCATTCCTGGAGCAGTGCCTGGTATATTTAGAGTTTTCAATAAATAGTTGTTTATTGTAAATTACTAGAAAACATCTTATGTTTGTTTCTGAAAGAAGTGAAGAATGGCTAACATAATGTTAAGAGATATGATAAATTGTTAATTTATTTAAATCTGAGCTGTATCTATTCTAGGGGGATAACATATTTTAAAACTAAAAGTGGGGCAGCTGGTTGGCTCAGTTGATTAGAGAGCAGTGCTCATAAAACCAAAGTTGATGGTTTGATTCCGACATGGGCCAGTGAGCTGTGCCTTCCACAACTAGATTGAAAACAATGACTTGACTTGGAGCTAATGGGTCCTGGAAAAACACACTGTTCCCCAATATCCTCACATCTCCCTGCCCCCCCAAAAAAAATACTACAAGTGGTCTGTATAAAGATAATTGTTTTTCGTCTCCTGATATCTCTGAATTTTGGATGAGGGACAAAAAGCCAATAATACTCATTTTTATAAAACTTTGCACATTTATCATTTAATCTTTACACAGATATCGTGAGCTGAGTTAGGGAGGTATTATTCTCACTTTGTATGTAAACTTAAACTTTATAAAGGTAAATGAATTGCCTAACAGCATATAGTTGGTAAATGTCAGACTTTCTGATTCTTTGCCTGTGGTATAGTGGAAAGAGCACCAAAGTTGTAAATTAACATGCCACAAAGAGAAGTGTTTCCATTTAGGACAGTGCTTTGTACACAGAATGCACTAAATGAAAAATATTTAATTGACTGAAAAGCATTGGGAATTGATAAAGAATGGAGTGGGGAAGATGAGATATGAAGTAGTAGGGAAAAAATCTTAGTAAGTGACTGGGTTGGAGGGAGAAGGCAAGTCCTGCGATATTTTATCTTCGAAGCAGTGGTCTAGGACTTGACTGGATGAGGGATGAGAGTTAGTTCTTTGACCAAATCTGCAGTGTATGGCAAGGTTCAAATAGCTGCCTGCTAAACCCTACCTTTGTTGAATTTGACATGTCTGGAAAGTGAGTGTTGGTAGGCAATCTAAGCTATGAAGCATTTTGATAGGAAGTAGAATAAAATGAACAATTACAATGGTGATTAATGACGTCATCACGCACATAATTGAACAGTAGACAATAGTAGCATTTTACTGAATTGGTATGAAGTAACATATGGGATGACTTTGGGAAAATGTTTAAAAAATTAATATTCCTGTATTTGGTGAATGGATTACTGTCCTATAACAGAGTTGAGCATTCATCAGGGACTGGGGATGGAATAGGAGAGTGACTACAAAGAGTTATGAGGGAACATTTTGGGTGATAAGAGTGTTCTGTATCTTGATTGCGGTGGTGGGAGTAGTGGTTACATACTATATATTTGTCAAATTCATAGAACTATAAACCTTTTTTAAAAAGGATTAATTTTACTTTACATAAATTATACTCCAATAAACCTGACTTAAAAAAGGAAAAAGTACTTATTTGGTGAAAGGATTAATGATCCAATGACAGAACTGAACATTTGTTTGTTACTGTCAGTAATATGGCTTCTGAATATGAATGATGTGTTTGTCTATATATGGCTTTACTTATGTGTATCTATTTGTGACTTGGGAAGGACCTGTGCTGACTGGATTTTGAAGTATGACTGTTGGAAAACAACTGATAATATTTATGGCCAGTAATAAAATTAGAGCTTTTAGGTATAAATTAGAATTTTGGAAAACTTGTATCTGCTATCTGAGCTTGACAGCTTCCCAATGCCTAAAGACATTGTTCCTGGGGTTGTCTCATGTGGAAACATTAATAAATGTTATTTTTCAATATTATATGGTGAATGTGTCAGTGTTTGGAAGAGTTCATAATTCAGTGAGCCAATATTTTCTAAATGACTAATGTATGATGTTATAAAATAATCTGTGACTGAAGGATCCTCTCAGAGTGCAAAATATATTTTGTTGGAAAGTGAGTGCATAAAGTTCGTCAACACAGTTTCAGATTCTTTATTACAACTAACCTTTAAGAAACACCTAACAGTAGACAATAGTAGCCTTTGTCAAGCTAGGTGTAGTAGCAAACAATTTCCACAATTATCTGAAAATGCTATTAACATACTCTTCCCTTTTCCAACGACATATCTATCTGAAGTCAGATTTTCTTAAATCAAGACAATGTATTGCAACAGATTGAATGCAGAAGTAGGTATGAGAGTCCAGTTGTCTTCTGTTAAGCCAGACGAAAGAGATTTATAAAAGTGTAAAATAATACCATTCTTATCAATTAAAAAGTTTTCCTAAAAATATGTTGTTATATTAATATGTAATGGATTTATTTTTAAAAGTCCATTCTGATGATTTGTCTTCTAATCTGTATATTAAGACTATTAATATGTAATGTAATTTTAATATGTTGGGGTTTAAGTCTCCCTATTTGTGCTTCTTCACTTTTTGTTATTTCCTTTTTCTTGCCTTTTTTTTTGGTTGTTTATAAAACTTTTAGTATTCCATTTTAATTCTTCTATTGTGTTCTTGATTTTATCTTTTTATAATTTTCTCAATGACTGCTGTTCTAGGAATTTTAATATACGTAATTAACTTTTCGCAGTCTACCTGGAATTGTTATGTTACCACTTCATATGCAATGTAGAAATCTTACCAGTATATAGGCCCCTTTATCCTCCCCTTTATGTCGTAGTTGTCTTATGGATTAAAACTATATACATTGAAAACCCCATCGGAAAATGTTACAATTTTTACTTTCAGCTGTCAAAAATTTTTTAAATAACTCAAAGGAGAATACTTACCAGGTCTGTTGCTCTTTTTTCTTGCCTCACATTCCAAGTTTCCCTCTCCTATCATTTCCCTTCTGTCTGAAGACTTTCCTTTAGGAGTTTTTTGGTTTTGATTTTGTTCTTTAAGTAGTTCTTTTACAGTAGGTCTGCTGGCTGTGAATTCTCAGATCTTTCCTTCCTGTCAGAATGGTTTTTATTTCATTTTAATTCCTAAATGATATTTTCAATGGCTATAGAATTCTGGATTGACAGTTCTTTTCCTTTGATCAACACTTTAGAAATGCTGTTCCACTTCTTTCAGAGGTTTCACGTTGTTTCTAATGAGAGATCGGCAATTATTCAATCAGTCTTCCTCTGTAAGTAATGTGCCATTTTTCTTTGGTTGTCCTCAAGATATTTTCTTTGTCTTTGTTTTTCAGCAGTTTGATTATGATATGTGTCGAAGTTGATTCCTTTGGGTTTATCCTTTTGGGGTTTGCTGAGCTTCTTGAATCAGTAAGATTATATTATATCTTTCAGCAAATATGGGGAGTTTTCAACCTTTGTTTCTTCAAATATTTTTGCTGCACCATACTCTCCCTCCTGTCCTTTTGGGATCTGATGACACAAATGTTTCAGCTTTGGTGTCATCCCACAGGTACCTGGAGCCCTGATAAATTAAAAACAATTTTTGATGTTAAATTTTTGATGTCTCTTTGATGTTAAAGTTGAGTAATTTCTACTGATGTATCTTTGAGTATACTGAATCTTTTCTCTATCATCTCTATGTTGCTATTGAGCTTATCGAGTGTTTTTTATTTTGGTTATTTTATTTTTCCATTCTAAATTTTCCTTTTAATTCTTTTTTTTTTTTAATTGTTACACTGTCTTCCATTAAGTCTCAGCGTGCCCTCATTTTTTGGAGCATTTTAATAAGAGCTGCTTTAAAAACCTTTGTCAGATAATTGTAATCTGTGTGTCATTTTGACATTGGCATCTGTTGTTTGTCTTTTTAACTCTTTTGAATGACAGATTCACAAGAAGTTGCTAACATATTGCAGAGAGGTCCAGTGTGCCCTTCACTCAGTTTCCCCAAATGGTTACATTTTATGTAATTATAGTACAGTATTAAACCCAGGAAATTACAGTTGATTCAATGTCAGTGTAGTTTTGTGCCATTTTTTCACATGTATAGATTCCTGTAGGCGATAGTACAATCAAGTTACAGAACTATTCTATCACCACAAAGATCTTCATCTTACTCCTCTATAGTCATAACCCCCAGCCCCTCACATCCCTAACCCATAGCAACTACTAATCTGTTCTCCAGCTCTGTAATTTTATCATTTGAAGAATGAAATCATACAGTATGTGACCTTTTTAGATTTTTTTTCCACTCATCATAATGCCTCTGAGATAATCCAAGTTTTTGCATTTATCAATAAATAGTTCATTACTTTTTATAGCAGAGTATTATTGCATCGTATGGATATACTGCTGTTTTTTTAGCCATTCACCTATTGAAGATAATTTTTGTTTCCTCTTTTTAGCTATTAGAGATAAAGCTGCTGTGAGCTTTCACATGCAGGTTTTTGCATGGACAGTGTTTTCATTTCTCTGGGGTAAATGCCCATGAATGCAAATGCTAGGTCATGTGATACTTGCTACAAAACTATTTTGATTTGTGGCCTTACCATTTTGTATAGCCAACTGCAAAGTGTGAGAAATCTAGTTTCTCTGCATCCTCATCAGTATTGGTATTGTAACTACTTTTTGTATTATTATTTTTTCTTTCTAGTGAAATGTATCAAAATTTGGAAGCCCTGTGTAACTGAGAGGGTCTGTATTTTCCAAATGAGCAATGCATGATGTTACACAATCTGTTCAAAGTGTCAGATTTTAATGTATTTAATGGATTTTAATGTAATAGAGTAGCAATTAACTGATAGAGTTAATAGAGTAATGTAATGTATTTAATGGATTTTAATGTAATAGAGTAGGAATTAACTGATATTTTTTCAGATTCCACATTGCAGCTAACCTTTAAGATATTACCATGTGTTGAGTTTTTGTATAGTATCAAAGAAAAGTATCTACAATTATTTGAAAGCTAAAATATTCCTCCCTTTTCCAACTCTGTGAGGCCAGATTTTCTTTATATACTTCAACCAAAACAACATATTGAAACTGAATGCAGAAATAGAAATGAGAAAGAATCCAGGTGTTTTCTATTTAGGTGTCTTCACATTAGTTATTTTAATGGATGTATAGTGATATGATGATTTAAATTTACATTTATTTAATGGCTAATGATTTTGAATATCTTTAATATGCTTATTTACCATCAGTGCATCCTCTTCGGTGAAAATGTCTGTTTATATCTTTTGCCCATTTTAAATCAGGTTGATTTATATTGTTGAGTTTTGAGAGTTCTTTAAGTATTCTAGTGTGTGTAGTTTGCAAAATTCCAACACCCCCCCCCCCCCCCCAGTATTTGGCTTGTCTTTTCATCCTCTTACCTGGCTCTTTTGCAAAGCAAAAGTTGTTAATTTTGACAAAGTGTAGTGTGTCCGTTTTTTTCTTGCATGGATCGTGCGTTTTGTTTCATGTCTCAGAAATCTTCACTAAGTCATAGGTCTCAAGATTTTACCCTGATTTTTAACCCCTAAAAACTTTGTTTAAATTTTAAATCAGTGACCCAATTTGAGTTGATTTTTGTATGAGATAAGAAGCTTAGGTTGAGGTTTATTTTTTCATATGGATATCTAATTCTACAGCACCATCTGTTGAAATGACTCTTCCCCCATTGAATTGCTTTTGTATTTTGTCCAAGTCGTGGGTGTATTTCTGGGTTCTCTGTTTTGTTTCATTGATCTATATGTCTGTTCTTTTGTGAATAGCACACTGTCTTGATTATTATAGCTATATAAGTCTTAAACTTGGGTACAGCTATTCCTCCAGTCTTTCTCAAACTTTTTTTTAACTTTTCTAGTTCCTTTGCTTTTCCATATAGCAAAGGTTGTGTTCCAACCAACTGAGCCATCTGGGAGCTCAGCGGCAGCTCATCTCAAGGTGCTGTGTTCAATCTTAGTAGCAGGGGACAGAGCCCACCATCCTTTGCAGGAGTCGAGGAGTTGAACTGGCAACCTTGTGGTTGAGAGCCCACTGGCCCATGTGGGAATCGAACGGGCATTAGGAGCTCGGAGCTTCAACTGCCTGAGCCACCGGGCCGGCCCCGTAGATATCAATTTTGGGAGAATTCACATCTTTACTGTGTGGAATCCTCCTGTCCATGAATACCATAGGTGTCTCCATTTATTTAGATCTTTTTTTGTTTCTTCAATCAGTGTTTTGTAGTTTTCAGCTCATTTTGTTAGATTTATACCTAAACATATTTTTTTATTTGAGTAAATGTAAGTGGTGTGTTTTTAATTTTGGTTTCCTCATGTTTATTGCCAATATATATAGAAATACAGTTGATTTTGCATGTTGATATTATGGCTTAGGACCTGTGGAACTCACTTATTAATTCTAGGTGTTTTTGTTTGTATTTTGTAGCTTCCTTGGGATTTTCTGCATAGACAATCATGTAATCTCTAAATATGGACAGTTTTATTTCCTCCTTTACAGTCTGTATACCTTTTATTTCTCTTACTTTATTGAACAGGCTATGAATTCCAGTGCTATATTGAATGAGAGTGGTGAGAGGACATCCTTGCCTTGTTCTTGATTTTTGAGGGAAAACATAGTCTTTCACCATTAAGTATGATGTTAGTTTTAGTTTTTTTGTAGATATTCTTTATAAGTTGAGGAAGTTCACCTCTATTCCTAGTTTTCTAAGAGCTTGTCTCGTGAGTGGGTGTTAGCTTTTGTCAGATACTTTTCTTGCATCTGTTATCATGTGATTTTTTTTTTTCTCTTCTTTAGCCTATTCATGCAGTGAATTATATTGGTTGGGTTTTTTTTTCTTCACTTTTTAAAAATTGAGATATAATTAAGATATAACATTAAATTAGTTTCAGGTGTATAACAAAATGCTTTGATATTGTTTGTATATATTGAACAGTGATCACAACAATAAGTCTAGTTAACACCCATTACCACCTAGTTACAAATTTTTCTTATAATGAGACCTTTTAAGATTTACTCTCTTGGCAACTTCCATATGTACAAAATAGTATTATTAACTATAGTCACCACGCTGTACATTATATTCCCATGACTCATTTATTTTATAACTGGAAGTTTGTGCCTGTTAACCACCATAACCCATTTTGCCCACACTTCCGCCAACCTTTGCCTCTAGCAACCACCGGTTTGTTCTCTGTATTTGTGAGTTCATTTTTTGTTTTGGGGATTTTAAAGAATTTTTAATTTAATTTATTAATTAATTTAGGTCCCACATATAAGTGAGATCATACAGTATTTGTCTTTCTTTTTCTGACTTGTTTCGATTAGCATAATACCGTTATGTTCTATCCATGTTGTTGCAAATGGCAAGATTTCCTTTTTTTTTTTTTCTTTATGGTCAGATAATATTCGTGTGATTTTCTCTATCGTTTTGTCCATTTATGGACACTTAGGTTGCTTACATGTCTTGTCTATTATAAATAATATGGGTTGATTTTAAAATATTGAATAAGATTAATTTTTGAAATAAATCTTGGTTCGTTATGGCGTGTAATTGCTTTTATATATTGCTGAGGTTTGCTAATGTTTTAAGAACTTTTGCCTCTGTAGTCATGAAAGATACTGGTATGTAGTTTTCTTTTTTTGTAATGACTATGGTTTTGGAATCAGGATACTATTGGCTGTGTAAAATGAGTTTGAAAGTGTTTCCTTTTTTGTTTTGGGAAGAGATTGTGTGTAATTGGTGTTAATTCTTTAAACATTTGGTAGAAATCTCCAGTGAAATCATGCAGCCTTGGATATTTATTTTTCTGAGGGCTTTACATTATTAATAGTATTATTCAATGATATCATTTGTATGGGTTAGTTTTGGTAGTTTGTGCTTTTTAAGGAATTGTCCATTTCATTGAAGTTGTCAAATTGATATGTTGTTCATAGTATTCCCTTATTGCTTTGTATAGCTGCAAGATCTGTATGATAGCACCTATTTGATTTTTGGTATTGGTAATTTGTGTCTTGTTTTCTTTGTCGGTCTTGCTAGAAGGTTGTCAGTTTGATTGACTGTCAAAGAACCAGCTTTTTGTTTCATTGAGTTTTCACTAGTATAGTTTTTCTGTATTCAATTTTACTGAGTTTTTTTTTCTTTATGCTTTCTTTTTATGTTTGTTCTTGCTTTATTTTGCTTTTCTAGTTTTTTGGAGAAAATAACTTAGATTATTTATTGATTGAAAATGATTACACTTTTCTAATGCGAGTATTTCGTGCCATATATTTCCCTTTCAGCACTGCTTTAACTGTCAAAATTTTGATGTATTTTCATTTCAGTGTGTTTTTTAAAAATTTCCCTCAGGACTTTCTCTTTGACCATGGATCATTTAGAAATATGTTATTTAGTTTCCAAGTGTTTTATATTACTATCTTTCTGTTATTTGTTAGTTTCATTACATTTTTTTTAACAGTATAATCATAAAATTTAGTCTTTCAACTCAATACTTTAGAGTTTCATTACATTTTGGTCAGAGGACACACTATGATTTTAATTCTTATAAATGTGTTGAGGATTGAGGTATGGCATAGGCTATGGTAAATCTTGTAAATATTTCATGAGCACTTGTAAAGAATGTGTATTTTGCTGTTTTGGGTGGAATGTACTATAAATGTCAGTTTGATCTTGTTGCTTCATGGTGTTGCTGAGGTTTGCTGATTTTCTGTCCAGTTCTATCAGTAAAGAGAGGAGTGTCAAAGTTGCCAGTTAAAATTGTGGATTGGATTTGTGTATTTTTTCGTTTCTACCCATTTTGCTTCACATATTTTGCAGTTCTTTCGTTCTGAACATATACATTTAAGATTACTATGCCTTTTTGATGGATTGACTCTTATCATTATTTAATTTCCCACTCTGTTCCTAGTAATTTACTTTGCTTCAAAGTCTATTTTATTAATATAGCCACTCCAGCTTTCTTTTGATTACTATTTCTATGGTGTATCATTTCTCATCCTTTTATTTTCAACCTACCAATATTGTTACATTTGAAGTGAATTTCTTATCTGTAGATTGGTTTATTGATTTTGCTAATGTGTCTTTTTTAATTTGTATTGTTGCCTCACAATTTAATGTAATTGTTGTTGGCATTTAAATATGCTGTTTTGTTTTCTGTGTGACATCCCTGTTTTTTTATTTTTTGTTTCCCTGTTCTGCCTTCCTGTGGACTACTTGGACATTTATTATTATTCTGCTTTACCTATAGTGCTTTTGTGTATATTTCTTTGTATAGCTTTTTTATTAGTTACTCTAGGTCTTAGATGTATATAACATCACATTTGATTAGTGTCAGCTTTTTAGTTGTGCAAACGAAGGGTAGAAATCTTACTTTTTTTATGTTCCTGTACCCTCCTTGTTTATAATATTTTTATCTTTAATACCTTCTTACATACATTGAGAAACAATCAGGCAATATAATTTTTGCTTCAAATTTTCAAGAGAAAAAGTGTATTGTGTTTTTCCATCTTTTTACTGTTTTTCAATCATTCTTCATTCCTACTATCCCAAGATTCATTCTTTTATCATTTTCTTTGTAAGGTCCTTGCCTCATTCTTTCGGGCACTACCCAGACAGGTTAGAATAGACATAAACAATAATTTATAAATATGGTCCTACTGTGGTTCAAGGTGGGGGAGGTAGAAACCAATCTGCTGCCTGCTCAAGAGCAAGACTGCCCCCACTCTGGAAGGGATGGGATAAGAGTGAGTAGAATTGTCACAAAACTTTCCTACTATTTTAAGATGGCTTGTACTTGATCAGACATTTGCGTATTTGCTCTAAAGCTTTGATTGTTTTCTTTAGTGCCTAAAGAGTTGGTTCAGGTAACTTCTGGGGATTTTATTTATGTTTCTGTGCAAAAGAGAGCTTGGAGCTTCCTAGTTCACCATTTTGCTGATGTCCAATAATGACTTTAAAGAAAAAAATGTAAAATATATATAACCTGAAACTTAACCATTTTGATTATTTTGTGTCATCCTTGCGTAGGGGCCATGCTAATCTTCTCTGTATCATTCCAATTTTAGTATATGTGCTGCTGAAACGAGCACCATTTTGATTATTTCTAAGTATACAGTTCAGTGGTATTAAGTATATTCACATTATTGTGCAACCATATCAGTGATATTTTAATTACAAATTATTTGCCTTCTTTTGCATTTTTCATTCTATTTGATTTCTCTGTGGCATTTTATTCTGCTCTTAAATTCCTTCTAGAGTTATCTCAACTTTAATGATGGCTATTATATTTTCCTTCCCTACCTCTCTGACTGCTAATTGACCATTTTTCTTTTGCTTACCTTTCAGATGTTAATGTTTTCCAGGGTGCTAGTCTTGACTCTTTTTCCATTCTCTCTACCGTGTTTCCCCGAAAAGAAGACCTAGCTGGACCATCAGCTCTAATCCGTCTCTTGGAGCAAAAATTAATATATAAGGCGGGGTCTTATATAAGATCCGGTCTTATAGTAAAATAAGTAAAATATAGTAAAATAAGACAGGATCTTATATTAATTTTTGCTCCAAAAGACGCATTAGAGCTGATGGTCCAGCTAGGTCTTCCTTTTGGAGAAACACGGTAGTTCAGTTCAGATTTTTATCTTCTTATACTTGCATTATTACAATATCCTCCTAATTGCCCCCCATTTCTACTTGTCTCTTCTTGTTCTAATTCATCAACTTTATCGTTGCCAGACTTTGATAAAATAAAAACCAGTCATATGACTCTTCCCACCCCACCCAAATTCCTATGGTTCAAAATGGATATCAGAAGATGAATACCCAAATTCTTAGCCTGATATGTTATAGCTTTACAGCAGTAACCCATCTTCACAACTTTGTCTTATGCACCTCCTTGTCACTCTCTGGGACCAGAGCGTCTGTTCTCATTCTCTAAGTTCTCCTTGCCTTTTCTCTCTAGATTGCCTGGCCCCACCTCCATTTTATTCTTTGTAAGTTCTGTTCTTAAAAATCAGCTCAGGGAAAAAAACAAACAAAACAGAATCAGCTCAAATTACGTCTCCTTTATGAAGCCCCAGTTGGTTAAACATTCTTTTCTCTGTTCATGTAGTACCTACTTATAACACCGAGGATCTGTATTACTTACTGTTTCTACCTACTAACCAATGAACTCCCAGATACAGGAAGTATTTTATTATTATTATTATTATTACTGTTTTCCTACAGAAGAGGAGGCAGATTTATAAATAAATAATTACAATATAACAAATATAATAATTCCTATAATAGGAAGCACATAGGAAGTCATTATTTTCTCAGGGTGTTGGGAAAAACAGCAGCAAAGTAAGTGACATTTGAAGCAGTCTGAATATAAGTAATGTTCACATTCCAGCTAGGGAAAAGAGCAAGTGCAAAGGCAGTGGGTTAGGGTGAGTGTGTCCTATTTGACTTACTACATAGATGCCAATGTTCCCTAGGACAGTTATAGTGCAAAAAAATTATTCTAAATATTTAACAAAACATAACAATGATGCATGAAGGAGACTGATTGGAAAGTGCCATTATAGGGATATATGCATGTAGAGAAAATGAGGGAGCATTGACATCTGTGTAGTAATGTCACACTGGTTAAACAGATTTTAATTGTTTTTAATATCAGACGTTCAAATTCCCTGAGGGAATGCTGTTTTCATTTTTATATCTGCTTAATTTTGAGAAATTCCTTATCTCTTTATCTAGCAAAGAGATTTATATGTATGCAAAATATTTTCTCTCAGTGGTACGTTCTCTGTCATCAAAAGTTTGACAGAATTCTTTTAGTACCAAAGGTCAGCCTATTTTAGAAATAGTTTGGTTTTCAGAAGCCTTAGTTTTACTGCTGTAGTTTTAATGAGTTATTTGGTAGTTTCTCAAAAACTGTGACTATTTTTGGAATAGTAACATTTAGATTTTGAAATCTTACTTAAAAATGAATGGTTTTTATACATGATGTATCTTCCTTTTCGAGTGTTGTTATATTGTCATACCTTATAAC
This sequence comes from Rhinolophus hipposideros, assembly GCF_964194185.1. Lineage (NCBI taxonomy): Eukaryota > Metazoa > Chordata > Mammalia > Chiroptera > Rhinolophidae > Rhinolophus > Rhinolophus hipposideros. The sequence continues at coordinate 42,750,280 of NC_138063.1, forward strand.
AAATGAATTACTACTAACGGATCAAATCCTAAATGATATTTTACATAGGACTCTTATTTTTGTAATTCAAAACTATTCAGAGAGCTAAAGTTTGTAGCAGTGTTCAGCTGAATAGTTTCTCCTGCTTCTCCTTTTGCTTAAGCTCCGTTGTGAGATAACACAACTGATGTATTTGCCCCTCCTAATACCAGCACTTCTTAAGTAATGTGAAATGTTCATTCTTTAGAGATTCTTGTAAAATGTTATACTTGGAATTATACCTGCCTTTGTGTGTTTATGTGAAATTACTTCTCAGATGTGACTAGCTTCTTTCAAACTATACCACTATGACTGGTCTGCTATCTTGTTCAATTATGAGTAGCAAAGAATTTATTGTAATTCTTTGACATTGATTGGCTCCTCTCTTATATATTCTTTCTCCTACAGGTCTTAAATTGATGGTTAAACTAAATGATGGACATGTTGTAAAAGTAGAGGGTAACTTTCCTTCATGCCTAAATCGTAAAATTGCCTGAAGGCATAGTGGGACTGAGTACATGCCTTGGCCGTCATTCGTCGTGAATTGTGTTTGCTCTTGGAGGAATGTTAATTTCTGTTCAGATCTTGAGTTCTGGTACTGGAATATGGACTTTAGGAAGTTGGGAAGTCTTATTCTTTATCATTTTTAGAGAACTTCGGACTGTTGAATAAAAGTCAGGATCCCTTGCCCCAGTTTATGGTTGGATATAGACATTCGTTGTGTGTGTAGCTCCTCCACTGCATTAACGTGGAGCCTGTGTCCCCCTCCTTCACCCTACTGTCTTGAGTCCCCTCAGTCTCTGTTAGTATGTGCTTTAGATTATGCTAAAAGAATGCCTTCTTGCCCATTTTATTTCTCTGATAAAATTCATACAATTTTTACTTATGGTTTATACTGAAAAGCCATACCTCATCTCATGCTACTGTAAAATTAGTGTATAGTGATATAGTGGAAGCAGCTAGTTTTCATTAACAAATGCATAATCAAATTCTGTGCTCAAGCAAAAGTCAAATGTCCCAATGTAAAAAACAAAAAAAAACAAATCATAGGTGGCATTTCTGCAGTGGGGAAGGGTATAACATTGTGATCTAAGACTTACTCTTTAAGTTTTTATGACCACATCACTAACATGTCTATTTATGTATGTCATTTTTATCAATAGTGAGACTAACTTAATAGAACTTTCAAATGTCAGCTAGAGAAATAAAGGAAAGAGACTTCACTCATTTAATTCTCACAAATCTATTACGAGTTGTAGGTAGCTAATATCCTCATTTTACAAAAGAGAAAATTGAGGCTCAGAAAAGTTATGTGACTTGTCCTTCCAATTGTAACATGCAAATATACTATTTTTTTCTCTTTAAAATGCTTTTACTTTATTTTTTCATGTTTGAATTATTGAGTCATCTGGAATTTGTTTCATTATTAAGCATGACTCAGAAATCTCCATAGTGTTGTCCAGTTATGTGCACATTTACCAAAGAGTGATACTTTTTGTAAGCCCCATCTTGCCCCTGTTCTCACTATTGAATGAGCAGTAGTTAGTTCTCTTGCTCTTTCACTGCAACAAGTCCTATAGCTCATGCATTGGTTAATGCTAGTTGGTGCAAAAGTAATTGTAATTTTTGCAGTTATTTTCAACCATTTAAACCACAATTACTTTTGCACCAACCTGATATTTCAGTTCAGTGGCATTTATTGAGCTCTTACTAAGTATTTCATTTAGGATGTTTCTAGTCACAAGAAATATAAAATTCAGTGCAAATAGAGTTAAACCATAATGCAAATGTATTAAGAAAGCTTAGGTTGAGCGGCATAGAGTAGGCTAATTCAGTGGTTCAACAAACATTATCAGGGACCCAGGTTCCTTCCATCTTTTGGCTCTGTCATCCTCTGCCAACTTCTCTTGAGGCTGGCTGTAAGATGGCTGCTGTTGTTTAAGGTGTCATTTACATACACGGTAATTTCTCATGAAAGGAGGGACTGTGTTTTACATGTATTCTTTCAAGAGAGAAGAAAATTTTCTCAGAAACCTTCTTGTAGGTTTTTCCTCACCTTTCACATACCAGGTTATTACTATTTTCCTGTATTTAAGCTGAACACTAGCAAGAATAATGGGCCTCCCTGTTTGCCTTGGATTAGATTAACCAGCCTCTTGGATCTGGGGAAGGTCTCTCCCTCCCTGAAAGCTCTTGGTCTCATGGAGGGAAGTGGGTGGCCTGAATAAAATTAAGGTTAATTTAGGAAGCTGGGAATAATTGTTGGGGTAGGCGAACCAACAGTACGTGCTATGCTATGAATAAAATGTGATGCGCGGTCCTGGGATTTAACTTGCTCAAGGTGCTTGAAATCTAGCTGCAAACATTGAAGTAAAAAATAACTAATACAAAGGGAACCTTTAGTTTTAATAGGTAGTTTAGGGAAGGTTGTGAAGAAGAGGGAGTAACGTATATTAGAATACAGTGGAGAAAAAGCAGTGAGCCATAACACTGTGTTTGAGTCCCAGCCAGCGTACTTTCTAGGTATAATTAGAATGACTTGTGATTTTCTTCTAATTTTTGAATAATAAACCTTTGGTTTAAATATAGATGTTTATTCTCAGTTCTTAAGTTCATTTTTAAGAGATTGAGGAAAAATCATGTTTTTATCATGAACATGTTATATGTATTTTGATTCTTACACAGCTTACTAGCTAGCTGTGTGGCATGGCACAAGTCAGTTAATATTTCTCATTATTATTTGCCTTGGTTATAAAATGAGGTATACAAGGTAATTTTTGAGGTTCTTTTCTAACATTTAGTAATTTTTCTAAAAACTTATTTGAAGAGTGGAGGCAGTTATTTCTTTTTTTTTTTTTTTTTTGAGGCAGTTATTTTACATTTATTTCCCAAAGAGAGCATGTGAGGAAAATTTAATGTACATTTTCCTCTCTAAATTTTTAAAGTTTTATTTGATATTAGCAAGTAATTTAAGTTAGTATAAATTTAGATGTTCTGAACCTTTTTATTTGTTTTCGTTTTTTTCTGTCGTTTTTTTTAAATTTATTGGTGTGACAATTGTTAGTGAAATTATATAGATTTCAGGTGTATAATTCTGTATTACATCATCTGTAAATTCCATTGTGTGTTCGCTATCCAGAGTCAGTTTTCCTTCCATCACCATATATTTGATCCCCCCCCTTAGTCTCATCTCCCACCCCCCAACCCTATTACCCTCTGGTAATCACTAAACTATTATATGTGTTTATGAGTTTTTGTTTCTCATTTGTTTGTCTTGTTCTTTTGTTGTTTTTGGTTTATATACCACATATTAGTGAAATCATATGGTTCTCTGCTTTTTCTGCCTGACTTATTTCGCTTAGCATTATACTCTCAAGATCCATCCATGTTGTCACAAATGTTCCTATATCATCTTTTCTTACTGCAGGATAGTATTCCATTGTGTATATATACCACAACTTCTTTATCCATTCATCTATTGAAGGACATTTTGGTTGTTTCTGTGTCTTAGCCACTGTAAACAAAGCTGCAGTGAACATTGGAGCACACGTGTCTTTATGTATAAATGTTTTCAGATTTTTTGGATAGATACCCAGGAGAGGGATTGCTGGGTCATATGGTAATTCTAGTCATAATTTTTTGAGGAACCTCCACACTGCCTTCCATAACGGCTGCACCAGTCTGCATTCCCACCAACAGTGGATGAGGGTTCCTTTTTCTCCACGGCCGCTCCAACACTTGTTACTATTTGTCTTGTTGATGATAGCCATTCTGACTGGGGTGAGGTGATATCTCATTGTGGTTTTTATTTGCATTTCTCTGATGATTAGTGATGTTGAGCATTTTTTCATACGTCTATTTGCCGTTTGTATGTCCTCTTTGGAGAAATGTCTCTTCAGGTCCTCTGCCAATTTTTCAGTTGGGTTTGTTTTTTTGCTGTTGAGTTTCATGAGTTCCTTGTATATTTTGGATATTAGCCCCTTATCAGAGGCACTGTTTGCAAAAACCTTCTCCCATTCAGTTGGTTGCCTCTTTATTTTGTCGATAGGTTCTTTTGCTGTGCAGAAGCTTTTAAGTTTCATATAGTCCCATTCGTTTATTTCAGCTTTTACTTCCATTGCCTTTGGAGTCAAATTCATAAAATGCTCTTTTAACCCAAGGTTCATAAGTTCAGTGTCTATGTTTTCTTCTATGCAGTTTATTGTGTCAGGTCTTATGCTTAAGTCTTTGATCCATTTTGAATTAATTTGGTACATGGTGACAGATAGCAGTCCAGTTTCATTCTTTTGCACATGGCTATCCGATTCTCCCAGCACCATTTATTGAAGAGGCTGTCTGTCTTTCCTCCATTGTATGTTTTTAGGTTCTTTGTCAAAAATTATCTGTCTATATTTATGTAGTTTTATTTCTGGGTTCTCAGTTCCATTCCATTGGTCTATGGGTCTGTTTTTCTGCCAATATTATGCTGTTTTGATTATTGTAGCCCTGTAGTACAAGCTAAAGTCGGACTGTGATACCTCCAGTATTGTTCTTTTTTCTTAAGATTGCTTTGGCTATTCGGGGTCTTTTGTGGTTCCACACAAATCTGGTGATTTTTTTCTTCTATTTCTTTAAAAAATGCCATTGGGATTTTAATGGGGATTGCATTAAATCTGTATATTGCCTTAGGTAATATGGCCATTTTAACTATGTTGATTCTTCCAATCCATGAGCACGGAATGTCTTTCCATTTCTTTGTGTCTTTTTCAGTTTCTTTCAAAAATGTCTTACAGTTTTCAGCATATAGGTCTTTCACATCTTTGGTTAAGTTTATTCCTAGGTATTTTATTCTTTTTGCTGCAATTGCAAAAGGAATTGTTTTTTGTATTTCTTTTTCTGAGATTTCATTGTTAATATATAGGAATGCAGTGGACTTTTGTACGTGGATTTTGTAGCTGGCAACTATACTGTATTCGTGGGTTTTTTTAAATTAAATTAATTGGGTGACAATTGTCAGTGAAATTACATAGATTTCAGGTCGTTGATTGTTTCTAATTGCTTTTTGGTGGAGTCTTTAGGGTTTTCTATATATAGCATCATGTCACCTGCGAAGAGTGATAATTTAACTTCTTCATTCCCAATTTGGATGCCTTTGATTTCTTTCTCTTGCCTGATTGCTCTAGCAAGGACTTCCAACACTATGTTGAAAAGCACATGTGATAGGGGACAGCCCTGTTGTGTTTCTGAACGTAGAGTAAAGGGCCTCAGTATTTCACCATTAATTATGAGATTAGCTGAGGGCTTGTCATATATGGCCTTTATTATGTTAAGGTATTTTTCTTCTGTACCTATTACATTAAGTGTTTTAATCATAAATGGATGTTGTATCTTGTCAAATGCTTTTTCTGCATCAATTGGTATAATCACATGATTTTTGTTCTTTATTTTGTTTATATGATGTATCACATAGATGGATTTGCGGATGTTGAACCATCCTTGTGCCCTGGGGATGATCCCCACTTGGTTGTGATGAATAATCTCTTTAATGCATTGTTGTATTCGATTTGCTAGAATTTTGTTTAGGATTTTTGCATCAGTATTCATCAGAGATACTGGTTTGTAGTTTTCTTTTTTTGTGTTGTGCTTACCAGGTTTTGGTATCAGGGTAATGTTGGCCTCATAAAATGAGTTAGGGAGTACTGTCTCTTCAATTTTTTTGGAAGAGTTTGAGCAGGATTGGTACACTACAAAAGAATGTATAGTTTGGTGTTTTAGGATGAAGTGTTCTATATATGTCAGTTATGTCCATTTCATCTAATGTGTCATTTAGGACTGCTATTTTGTTATTTGTTTTCTATTTGGATGATCTATCCATAGCTGTCAAAGATGTATTTAAGTCCCCTAGTATAATTGCGTTTTGGTCAATTTCTGCCTTTAGTTTTGTTAGTAGTTGCTTGGTATATTTTGGTGCTCCCTGATTGGGGGCATAAATATCGATGACTGTTATGTCTTCTTGTTGTATAGTCCCCTTTACCATTATGAAATGTCCATCTTTGTCTCTTGTTATCTTTTTCACCCTGAAGTCTGTTTCAACTGATATTATGGCTACACCTGATTTTCTCTGGGTACCATTTGCTTGTTCTTGTAGCTGAGATGTGTCTCTTGGAGACAGCATTTGGTTGGGTTTAGTTTTTTGATCCAATCTGCTACTCTGTGCCTTTTTATTGGTGAGTTCAGTCCATTTACATTTAGGGTGATTATTGATATGTGAGGATTTCCTGTCATTCTGTCTTTAGTTTTCTGGTTAGGCTGTGTCTCCATTGTTTCTTTGCCTTTTTGTTGTTGTCTATTATTTTTGTGTGGTGGTATTCTATGATGTTTTCCTCTGTTTATTCTTTTATTACAGTATATATTTCAGTTCTGGATGGTTTTTGAGTGGTTACCTTTAAGTTTATGTAAAAGAAAGTTTGATATTTAGAGTATTTCATTTTCTTCGGCACGCTTACTTTCTCCATTCCCATATTCCGGTTCAGGTTTTTACTCTCCCCCTTTTTATGTTTTGGTTGCCACAATTTGTCCCTGTTGATGGTGGTCGAATAGCCTCCTTTAGTATTTCTTGTAGTGCAGGTTGTGTATTAGAAAATTCCCTCAGCATCTGTATGTCTGGAAAGGTCTTTATTTCTCCTTTATATCTAAAGGATATCTTTGCTGGATATATTATTCTTGGCTCATAATTTCTCTCTTTCAATAGTTGGAATATTTGGTTCCAGTCCCTCCTGGCTTGTAGAGTTTCTGTTGAAAAATCTGATGATAATCTAATGGGCCTTCCTTCGTAGGTTACCGTCTTCTTTTCCCTGGCTGCCTTGAGGATTCTTTCTTTGTGTTGATTTTAGACAGCTTCAATACAATGTGCCTTGGAGAAGGCCTGTTGGGATTGAGGTAATTAGGTGTTGTATTTGCTTCTTGGATTCGAGGATTTGCTTCTTGCAGTTCTGTCCACAAGTTTGGGAAGTTCTCATCAACAATTTGTTTGAATATATTCTCTGTTCCCTTCTCTCTTCCCCTTCTGGTATGCCCATTATTCTTATATTGTTCTTTCTGGTGGAGTCAGAAAGTTCTTGTAGAGTTCGTTCATTTCTTTTAAGTCTCAAGTCTCTTTCTTCTTCCATCTGTGTAATTTCCAGGTTTCTATCTTCGATGTCACTGATTCTTTCCTCCATCTGGTCAACTCTACTACCTAAGCTGGTCATTGCATTCTGAATTTTTTCTATTGAGTTCTTAATCTCCAGAAAGTCCATTTGGTTCTTTTTTAAAATTTCGATCTCTTTCGTAAAATGCTTATGTTTTTCTTTGATTGCATTTCTGAGTTCATTAAATTGCGTTTCTGTGTTTTCCTGCAACTTGTTGAGTTTTTTCAGAACCGCAATCTTGAATTCTTTGTCATTTAAGTCACACATTTCTATATCTTTAAGTTCCTTTTCTGGAGACTTTTCACTTTCTTTCTGAGCTGTCTTGTTGCTGTGGTTATCCATGGCAATTACTGATTTATTATTTCTCTTCCTAGACATCTACAGGAGTGGCTTCTGCAACAGGTTGATAGGAAGAGGTCTCTCTTTTATTTTCCAATGCTTGTTGGTAGAATGTTTTATTTTTTTCTCTGACATCATCCTTTTTTTTCCTCTCTCACACAGTAGTGCTATGTTTTCTGCACTATTCCAGAGTCTCACACAATGGGGGGATTCCCTGGGAAACCGGCTTCTCGTCTGTCAACAGTTCGCTTGGGTCATAGGGCGCCACCTCTCTGTGGGGATGCAGAGAGCTTTTGAAGTTCTAAAGCTCTTTCTGCACCAGATTCAGAGCCCGTATGTTTCAGCAGTTCTGTTTACTCCTGCAGGGATCCGCCCAAATACTTGGGCCAGGCGCGGGGTGCGTTGTGAGAGGTGGCCCAGAGCCATGGCGGCGACCACCACCACAGCCGGTCCCGCTTCCACAGATCCCTCTCCTTTGCCGTAACTAGTTGGGCTGCGAATCTGTGTCTGTGGTCCACAGTTCTCAGAACAGCAAATATTCTGTTCTTTAGATCTGACACTGCTACTGTTCTGCTTCTAGCACCGGGCAGGTGGTGGCGGGGTTAGCTCTGGGAGGGTAGGTAGGGGGCGGCTAGTCTCAGTGCCTAAGGCTTCCGTTCTCTGCTCGGCAGTGAGGGCTTAAACAACCGTTTTCAGCCTTCTTCCCTCAGTCTTTGCTTGAGGTCTCTGCCTTGAGCGTTGGGTTCAGACGTGTTATATGCTGCCGCCTCAGCTCTGTGGGCCATAAGCGTAGCCCTAGCAGTCCAAGTTCTTCCCTCTCCCACAGCTGCGGTAGTTCCGGGATGCAGCGAGCTCGGAGCACTGAGCTAGGTCTGCTTCCTGCGCCCGCGAGTCTCCTTCTCCACACTTCTCCCTTCCTTTCTCCCCCGCTCATGCGATTCGCCTACCTTTAGGTGAATTTAGTAGTGGGCCTCTTCGTCTTGCCTGTCTGCTGTGCAGGGAGTTCTTTGTGGAATTATTGTTGTTTGATTAGTTGTAAATTCCAGGGGAGCTTTACAGAGGGTCACCTCACTCCGTCATTTTGATGGCGTCTCTGTTCTTAACCTTTTAGAACTGGAAAATGTCTTTAGAAGTAGATGTTTACTACGAGCTTTTGAAATAATAGTTATTATAAAATATAATGTATTGAAGTTATCACATTGTAACTACTTGGCATTTCCCAGACAACTTTAAGGTGTGAAAATTTTGTCTAAAGTTTTTGTTGTGTGGCTAATAGTGCAGTAGTCTACCTACCCCCATCTGCAAGGACTCTTTCCAAGACCCCTACTTGATGCCTGAAATTACAAATAGTACCGAACCCTATACGTGTATGTTTTTTCATATATGTACATATACTTTACGGCTTCTCTTTGGCAAATCAGAATTGCCAGCCTCACTACTCTTGCACTTTGGGAGTAGAGTGCAGGAGTGCATTATTTAGTAAAATGAGGGTTAATTGAACATAAGCGCTGTGATACCTTTACAGTTGATCTGGTAACTTAGATGGTTACTAAGTGACTACAGGGTGGGTGGCATATAGGTACAATGTAGATACGCTGGGCAAAGGGATGATTCACGTCCTGGGTGGAATGGAGCGGAATGGTGTGAGATTTCATCATGCTACTCAGAGCAGCACACAATTTAAAACTTATGAAGTGTTTCTTTCTCAAGTTTTCCATATAATATTTATGGACCAAGGTTTACCCTGAGTAAGTGAAGCCACAAATAAGGGGTGGGGGGGATACTGTACTTGCACTAATTTATAGTCTATAATTTTTTGGACTGACACGATGCATTGAAACTTAGTATCTAGTCTAAAAAAGTTATTATTTCTTGAATAATGTAATGCCTTTGCTGTTGAGCATAAAAATCATGGGTTTATTGTACATTTTATGCCATTTGTTCAGGTTATTGTTCAAGGCACTGTGGGAGAAAATGAGATAACTGGTTTCTGTCTTGAAGAACTTAAGATCTAGTGAAAAATTTAAAAATGTATACATATTTAATTTAACATCTCCTAGAAAATAGTGAATTTATTGATTTGGTTTTTTAATTTAGAACAGACCAAGCATTAGCTCGTCTTTCTAAAAATTAAGTTCTCACGTAAAGGTTCTCATCTCTCTTCTGTAAAAGAATTAACAAATATTCAAATGGCTTATTAAGACTAAGAAAATTATCTCAGAACGAGATGAACTTCCTTTAGTGGAGAAGCTTTTTCTACAGGTCTGCACAAACCTCTGAATTTTGAAAAGCCAGTATAGGATGTGTTGATCTCTTAAAGCAGTCAACAGTATGAGTATTATTAGCTGTGTTCTTCATGGTCCGTTTCCAACTAATACAATGATACATTTTAAAGCCTGTTTAAATTTGACTCCTCTTTTTGTTTCTTAGGGGAATATTTTAAATATTCTTAAAGAGCTGGGTGAATTACACCTGTGGTTTAATACAAGTAGAAAGTCTGTATGTCCTCTAGCTTTACTTTCTCCTTTTATGAACATGACTATGTAAGCCTGCAGAAGGTGTGTCTTCTTTTGCTGCTTCTGTTTTTATTCTTGGGCTCTGCTAGATAAATGAAATGAAGATTACTTGGATTTGTCTGAATGTTCCTCCCATTGCTGCTACATGACAAGATATGATATAAGCTGAATAGATGTATTCCCATTTCAACACTGATTGGTACACCTTCACATTGCCTGCACTTGCTTACATAGTATTTAAATATTTACTTAATAGTAAAAGTAAAAGCTCATGTTTGTTCTTTACTGATGGTTGCCTTATAATGTGCGTAAAGGAAAGAAAAAGAACCCTTGTGAAAATCCAATGTTTTTATAATTAAAAATGTATCTAAATACAGAATTTATTTTATACTGAACTTCACATTTTAGGAGCTACTATTTAGTTACTTTGTAAAATATTTGTAGTCACAAACATAGGCCATTTGTTTTTGATGAGTGTCTATGAAATAAATGCAATAGTAAGGGGGAGTAAAGAGTAAAATTTTATGCCCTTATGAAGGGAAAAGGGCATGAGTTGAAGTGAGTTGTAACCAGTCCGTAGTGATGATTTTGCTGCTCCTGCGTCTGGGAGAGTTAGGTGAAAAACCTATATATAAAATAAAAACAAATTTTTTCTTTTCCCAGTATTCATGTAACCTTGTAGAAGGTGTTAAATGAATGCAAGCTGTATGAGAAAAGGCAAGTTAAATGTTGAAGGTTGTGTTTTATTCTTAACTCATACAAAAGGACAGCATTCATAGTGTAATCCAAAAACTAACTATTTGTTTGTTTATTTGTTTAGGATGGATTGGATGCTTTGGTATATGATTTGGATTTTCCTGCCTTAAGAAAAAACAAAAATATTGACAACTTTTTAAGCAGATGTAAGTAATTTTTGTGAAGGTTAACAGTAGACTGTATGTAACGAAATTTTGACTTGGATAATTCAAGCCCTTCTTTTTTTCCCTCTGTCTACTGTTTTGGTTGTTTCATCAATAATTTCTCCATAAAATGAATAAGAAATGGGAAAGAAACTTTATTAATCTGTTTTGATGCCTATCACGAGAATCTATAAAACTAGTCTGCAGAGAAGGGATTGAAAAGTAAATGGCTAAAATAAATATGTTAAAATAAGCATATAGATGCATGCACATTGAATTTCAATAATGTTATATTTATACTTATTTTTCTTTTATTAAAAAGTTAGCTATTGTATTTTAATACCTGCAGGTAAGAATAGATTACATATGAAAAGCCCTCCTGAAACATGAGAATTTTTTTTTTCAGGAAAGCTGTTTTATATTTAAGGTTTACAGATGTTCTTTTCTAAAAACTCTGTTTTGGATTTTGATATTAGATATTATCACTTAAAAATTTGATTGAAAAACTTATTAAAATAACTTCAAACTTTTAATCTTGAGGATTTGATAGTAAGATTTAGATGATATTTAGGTTGGGTTGGTTTTAGTAGTATCTTTCAATTTTGGTTACATATGTTTTGTTTTGTTAAAATGTTTTATTTTTCTAAATAATCAAATGTTTTTACTGTGTTGTAATTTCTTTTATCATTTCCACTCTGAAATCTTCCTCAGAATTTTACTTATCAATTTTATGTTTTTTTAGTTTTGTTTTTTATAAAAATATTTATTCAGCCTTAATTTTATTTGGGAGTATGGTACCAGATCTGAATTGGGAACTTTTTAAGTATGAAAGTTTTCTTAATTTTTCACCTTACTGAAATTGCACAAAATTTTATTATTGTTTACATTTTCTTATCTCTGTACTTAACAATATAGCAAAAGAACACACACAAAAAAGATGGAGAAACCTGACCATTTCTTATTTGATGGGAGGCAAAGTGTTTGTTAGTACAAGGGGGTGTATGTAATGTTATAGTTAGGGTAGCAAGAATTGGAAAACATGATTGCTTAATCTATTACTCCTTTTGCTATGCAACATTGCTGCTTTCATAATACTAAGTATGTCTTTATATTACATTTTATAAGTAGAAACATCAGTAGTCATAATAGAAATAAGTAAAGTAAAATGAAAATATAAGCTAAACTACACTTTTAACTGATAAGCCTGTGTAATCTAGTCTAGTTTTTAAATTGAAGACAGTACAAAGGATGATAAAACAAAATTTTAGCAAGTCATGTGTAGTGTCAGGTAAGAACTATGACCAAGGAGGGTTTGCACCAGGATTGCGAAGTTAATTTAAGGTTTAAAAATCAGGTAGTATAATTTACCATATTAGGATACTAAAAAAGAAAATCCATATATCATTTCAGTAGATGCAGGAAAAGCATTTGATAAAAATCAGTATTCAATCTTGATTTAAAAACATATCTCTGCAAACTAGGAATGGAAGGAAACTCCCTTCTCTTGATAAAGAGAATCTACAAAAAACCTACAGTTCACATTGTATGTAGTTGTGTATGAGTAAATACTTTTCCTTTAAGATTGGGAAAAGGCAATCATCTCTCAGCATTTTCATTCAACATTGTCCTGGAAGTTTTAGTGCAATTAGGTAAAATAAAGAAAAAAATCATATAGATTCAAAAGGAAGAATAAAATTTTAGTGACAATCCTCAAGATTCTGCAAAAAAAGTTTCAAGAAGTAATTAAGTTCAGCACGATTGCTATGTTCATAGATTAGACCGTTCAGTATTATTAGGTTGGTGCAAAAGTAATTGCAGTTTTTGCAATTATTTTTAACCTTTTAAGCTGCAGTTACTTTGGCACCAACGTAATAAAATGTTAGAGTCCCCAAACTAATTGATTTATAGAGTCCATGTATTCTCAGAATCTAAGCAGGCTTTTCTAAAATAAAATGACCGGCAATTCTAAAATTCATATGGAAATTTGAAAGATCTGGATAGCCAAACAATTTTTGAAAGTAAGAGCAAAGTTGGAGGACTAACACTACAGATTTCAAGATCAAGACAGTATAATATTAATGAAAGGCTAAATTCATAAATAAATGGGACAGAATAGAGGACAGAAATAGACCAATATATGGTCAATTGATTTTTCAATATTCAGCTTTACACTATATACAAAAAAACTCAAAATGGATAGTAAACCTAAATATAAGAGTGTAAACTATATAACACTTCCAGAAGAAAATATAGAAAATAATTGTGACTGGTTAGACAAGGATTTCTTAGATGGAACAGAAATAACACAAATTATTGTTTTAAAGTAAAGATAGATTAGACTTCATCAAAATTCAAAACCTTTTCTATTTAAGAGACACTGCTAAGAAAATGGAAAGGTGAGCCACAGACGAGGAGAAAATAGTTGCAAAATGTGAAAGGGAAAAGAATAGTCTTTTCAACAAATGGTACTCAGACAACTATATGCAAAAGAATGAAATTTTACTTCACACTATGTACAAAATTAATTCAGAATGTAAGATCTAAAATTTCAAATAAAAAAAAATCTTCATGACCTTGATCACAGTTGTTTCTTACATATAATACCTAAAGTACAACCAACAAAAGATACATAAATAAATTAAAATTATCAAAATTAAAAGCTTTTGTGCTTCAAAGGACACCATCAAGAAAGTGAAAAGACAACCTACAGAATAGGAGAAAATATTAGCAAATCATATACCTGATAAAGGATTGGTATCTGGAATATATAAAGAAGTGTTACAACTCAAAAAATAAAAAGAGAACTCAATTTTAAAATGAGCAAAGGATTTGAATAGACATTTCTCCAAAGAAGATATGCAAGTGACAAATAAGCACATGAAAAGCTGCTCAATGTGATTAGTCATTAAGAGATTGCAAATTATGGCTGCAGTGAGATACCAGTACACATCTATTAGAATAACTAAAAATTTAAAAACTGACAAAATTAAGTACATATATATAGAAATGTGGAGCAGCTGAACTCTAACACATTTCTAGTTGGTTTGTAACAATTTGCATTTTTCCTATAGTTATACATGCATTTAGTATATTACTCAGGAATCCCTCTCCTAGGTATTTATCCAAGAGAAATGTGTCCATGTAAAGACCTGTATTAGAATGCTTAAGGCAGTTTTATTTATAATTGCTATAAACTGGAAGCAACCCAAATGCCCATCAGTTGATAAATGGACAAACAAATCTTGGTATATCTACATAATGAAATACTCAACAGTGAAAATGAGTAACTGATACATACAATAACTGATACATCTCAAAAGCATGGTGGTAAGTGAAAAAAGCCAGGCACAAAAGGGTACATAATGTATGATTCCATTTACATGACATAACGTTTTCCTCCCAACTCCTGAAGTATTAATGTAATATTTCAAAGTAATATATTTTCACAAGATGCTATTTTACATACTGCTGAAATTCATACATAAGGATATTTATAGCTTTTATTAGTGAGTACATCAATATTATTTTACTAAAGGTAGATGTTTTGTTTTGAATTGCTTTTTGCTAACAGATATTGTTAAATGTAGTGATCTAAGAATTCGCCTGGAATATGGGATAAAATCTTTCTGTTTAGTATGTACTAAGTCTCATTAAAGTATGGCAGCTTTAAAGTATACCAACTTGAAATATTTTAAACTCCAGGTCTCACTATATTACATGCTGTTAATTTTCATTTGTTTGGGTTGAATAATGTGTGGAGACTGAAGGGGAAAAGAGAATCTGTGATCATTTGACCGAATACTATTTAGTTAAATAGGAAGATTTGTTGTTCTGGACTCTGGTGTGTGGTATCTAAATAACGAGGACTACAAAGAAAATGTTTATCAGCCTCACGTAAGTGATAAAGATTTTAAGGTGAATTTTAGGTAGGGGTTAGAGAAATACCCATAATGAAACTATCTTGGTAGGAGATACTCACATTTTTGAAGAAACATGTTGGGTGGGGGGTGTTGAGAGGTGAAGGGAGGGGAAATTTGGGAACAGTGATTATGACTATAGTTTTATAAACCATTATGAATGTCACTAAGACTTTGGGGTACAAAGTTTATAGTTATAATATGTTGGTAAAAAAGTCTTTACTAAACAAATAAGTTTAAACAAATTAGTATTTATTGTTAGTATTTAAACAAAGAAGTATTTATTAAACTAATCTTACCACAGTCTAAAAGAAGGTAATGGAGGAAGGAAGAGCATTGTATAAAGAAAATCCATGACTCTGAGAGTAAAAATGTGGTAGAGAGCGTTTGTTTGGATAAAAAAATAAACCCAAATTTTATGGTAGCGTACTGTGTAATAGCTTTCCTAACGTAGATTACAAACGCAGCATAATGGCTGTGGTAGTGATGGTGTAGAAGCTATCTACTTAGGAAGGCATGTAGAACAATTGATGAAATCTTTATGTGCTTTGCCAATAATTTAATTATTAGGAAAGTAATGAGAGTAATTGCTATTCTGAGTTTTGATCAAAAAGGCTGAATTGGTTAGCATTTGAGACATGATGGACCTTGAGACAAAGCCTTCAGTTCTCTTTAGATCAGCAACAACTGTTGACATTTTTGGGTCTGATAACTCATTTTTGGGACTGTTCTTTGCATTGTAGGATGTTTAACAGCATCCCTGGCCTCGGCCTTCGAGATGCCAGTAGCTAGTAGCACTCTCCCTTCTCCCCTCGACCCCCATTGTGACAACCAAAAATGTCTCAAGACTTGGCCACATGTCCCCTGGGAATCAAAATTGCCCTCAGTTGAGAACCACTGCCCAAGACTTTATGTTAAGGAAAGAAATGCTGGGCACAACCAGGCATGTGCTTTAAGCTTAGGAAGTTTAATCAAATTTACTGAAAAGATAAATCCTAGTATAGTGATTCCAAGTAAAGGATACTATTTCAAAAAGAGGTAAACATAAAAAGGTTGCAGTCAAGGAAACCAGGTTTATTCCACAGGTAGTTCTCAGCTCAAATTTAAGAGGATATTAATGACCACATTCAAGATGAGTACATATCCAGGGATAAATGCAAAAGAGCATAAATCTATAAAAATTGTGTTGAACCAAAAGTCCATGATGAGCCGAGACTTGTGAAAAGTTTTCAAGACAATAAAAACAATTCCCCCCTCCCAAGCCTTCCCCTTTTAGAGTAATGGGTTCAAGATGTATGAGAAAATGATAAATTCACTACATGTGACCACTTATTCTTGAATTATTTTTTGAATGTTCAGTCACTAAAGATGTGGAATGGACAATGTTTTTCTTAGAAACTGTACCTCTTACCATCTTGTGGAGGGAAATACACATAGAAGCAAATAGTAACTTGAGTGTACCTTTATAATAGTGGAAGTTTGTAGAAAATGAAATGATACATAGGTATTGAGGGAGTAAAGAAAGGCTTCTGAAGGTAACATTTGAGTTGAGTTTTAAAGGATGGACTAGATTTCTCAACTGAGGAAGAACAATTCAGGTGGAAAGGGAACAGCATTTGTTACCTTACAGAGCCATCTGAAAGTGTATCTTTGAAGAACCAGGAGTTTGGTATAAATTGAACTTATTTTATGATGAATAGGAAGGGGTAAGGAGATGGTGGAAGAGGAGACTGAAATGGCAGGTTGGGCCTTTTGGGTTAATGGATAAAAAAGAATTCCATTGTGTCTTGTTTTTTTTATTTTCATTCTTGTGACTTTAAAAAAATGTAGATAAAAGAATTAAAGATCAGGGAAAGAAGAAATTTGATCACTTTCAATTAGTTTACACCCCCAGATCTAGGCAGATTACACCCTAGAATATTGAATCAACATGCTGATGTGATTGAGGATCTTTAGAAAAACTTTGGAGAATGAATTGTGGAGCTGCCAGAAAATTAAAGATAAGTAGATGGTCTGATTTTCTTATCAGTGACAGTCTTCAGACAGAGGCTTGAACTTTTCTTTATTTACTACTACAACTGCTCCTGTTCAAGCTTCACCATCTCCAGTTGAGTAATCACAGTAAATTTTCTATCTAGTTACAGTGCAGCTACTTTTGTCCATTTACAGTTAGTTACCCACATTATGGCCAGATTCTTTTTTAATTGCAAATTTGATTAATTCAAATCTTCCAGCCTTTCTGTGGATTTTCTTAATCTGGCACTGTATGACCTTTCAAGTTCCATTCTTATCTAACTACTCTCCTCATTTCCTTACACCTCAGCCACACAGTTTACGTCTATTTCCTGGAAAGTACCTTGATACCTTCTTCACAAGACGTTTTTGATGTTGTTTTCCTCTTCCTAGAATTTCTTCCAACCCCATCCAACTTAAAGGAGTCATCCTTTAAATTTTTTTTCTTTTTTTTTTTTTTTAAATTTCAAATAAGCCTTCATGGCATGTTATGCACTTATCACAGTTAGATTATATTTATTTGTATGGTTATTTGATTGGTATCCATTCCTCTTTTCCTTCCTTCATCACTAGATTGTGTCATTTGAACAGGACATTTGTATTTTTACTCTCAAATCTGACTGAATGTTAAGTACTCATTAAATATTTGTTACATGTATTTCAGGTTAAATGCTGACTTATTAGAGATGATCTAAAACGTATTCCTTTGTTGGTAGAGTTTGTACATGATCATTGGTTTTTTAAAATTATTTTTGATTACCACATATGTCAAATATATTGATAATATAGTGGATATCTCTATACCCATCATTACAATTAAACTAATAGCATTTTACCCTATTTGCTTCTGGTTTTTTGTTTAAAATAAAATATTAAATTACAGTCTAAGCCTTGGGCCTCATTTCTTCATCTCCAAAGGTAACCCCTAGCGTAGAGCTGATATATTTAGTCATTGTTCTTAAATTTTCTCAGAATAGTGATTTCTAAAAAGATGGCCACCACACAGTCATATCAAAAACAAGCGTACAAATAAATCAACAAGCCACACACAATAAGAACAAAATAATTTCGTTTGAGATGTAGAAAATAAAGTTCTTTCAAAAGTTTCTATTAGCTTATCATTGTGAAGAGTAAATCACTATATTAAAGGGCAAATTTCATGTATTATTGAAAAAGAGTTGTATCTGAAGTTTTTGTTTATTTTTCCAAGTAATTATATTTGATAACCAGCCATACAATAATTTAATTTTCCATAAAATGGAGTTTAATCTTTTCTCTAAATAGTTACTTTCTTAAATTCCTTCCAAAAATGAGATTTCATGGATACACACATATAATTAGAAGTTTATTTATATGTAAACAGGCAGTAATGATCATTAGAAAGTTTGTTCTGCTTTTCCCTCATGTTGAATTGTTAATATGTCCTTATTCTGGCATGCTTCAAAACATAAAATATCTATTTTTCCATAATGTTTGAATTTTAAAAATGATTATGGTAGTTGAATGTTAGTGTTATCTTTGAATTAGCTATTCACTAAATGGTGATTAAAAATCAGTAAACAATTATCTTTTATTTAAAAAGCAATGGAGAAATATTCTTTTCAGTTCAGAATGTTCTGCTGATACTCATGAATCTGTTGTTCATCCAAGGAAGTAAAAACAGTTGGACTGTGTTTACCATAACTCCTTGTGGAATTGCACAAAAGGTATACATATTGCTCAATAGAAAAAGGAAAACTTTTTTCTCATTTTAAATTAAGGTGTAATAACAATTTAAACGAAACATCAAAAGTTTTTATGACTTGTATAAGAGGCCTCATTTTAATGTTTGTGGCTAGTTTCAGCTTTCTCATTAGATTTGTAAAATCATGTAATATTGAAAATGAGTACTGCATTATCTATAGTAAAAGTAAAGCGGTTTTTTCAGGTGTTCTGAATATAAATTTAGATATAGTTAGAAGTCTATACTTTTTGAGGTATTCAAAGGAACAAAAATACTGAAAACCACAAAATTTATATACTATCTACTTCTGCATTTGAAAGGATAAGTTTCTTGAGAGGAGGAGGATTTAAATAGATTATATTGACCATATGTTGTGATTAGCATATAATTCCAGTTTCAAACTTCTCAACAGATGGGGGGGGAAAGTAAAAATACTGTTTTGTAGGGGCATTAAAAACTTTCTTCTTCACAACTAACTGTTAAGGTACATAGTATAAGAGTGCATTTGTGTGGGACATAACCAGTCCGAAAGCATTGAAATGTAGTAGGGTTTTGTTATGTTTGATTTTTTTGCTTTTATTAAAGTCTATAAATGATTTGCATAGTTCAGTAACTCTAGCACTTCAGTGGTGGATGTATTTCCATTGGAGGAAGGCGGGGGCAGGATAGTAGTCATAATATTTTGAGATTATGTTTTCAAACTGGATACTGCAGTATACGAAAAATAGTACTTTGTTGAAGGACGTAAGACCAATAAGCTCTCAATACAGAGTCTAGAAGCATATTTTTTTTATTATGTGAAAATTGAGCATAAGCTTAATATAGCACTTGAGTCATTGGGGAAAAGGTAGATTATTCAGTAATTTGTATTGAGACAATTGGATACTGATATAAGGAGAAACTGAACTCAGTCTCCTTAATATGTACAAATATAAAAACAAAGTACTATATGAAAATAATAGGTATGTTTTTAGTCTTCAAGTAAGGAATGCCTTTTATTTTTTTAAAAGCAGGATATCAGAGCTAGACGCTAAAGGAAACATCAACATATTTTGGCATATCAAGAAAAACAAATTAAAGAACACTGACAAACTGGAAAAAAATTACAGCATATTTAATGGAATTATATTACTAATATATGAAGAGATCCTTCCAATCAATAAAAACACAAACAAACAAACAAACAAAACATGGACAAAGTAATTGAATATGTAGTATAAAGGAGAAAAAACAAATGACCAGTGAACAGTTGACAGTTGAACAAATTCATTAATATTTTAAGAAGTCTGGGTCAAAATAAGAAAAAGATTCCACTCCCATCCCCACCCTAGTCTGATGACAAAGATAAAAAAGAATAATATCTAGGATAGTTCAATATTAAGTGAGAGTGAAAGTTGGTGCAGTCATTTTGGAGAGCAGTTGTACAGTATATTTTAAAACTAATGTTCATGAACATAATGTATCCTGCAAAAAGGGCTCTGCAAATATACAGGAATGTTCATCATAGCAAATATATATTGTTAGAGCAAAAAGTTAGAACAACCCAAATATAAATCAGTAGAATTCTGTCAGCTGTCCAGTGTGCTCATTGAAAAGCAATTCACAAAATATCTTTTTATATCAATATGTATAGGTAACACATTTAGAACAATGAATACATATATTCCATTGAATGAATGTACACCATAATTTTAAAAAGTGTTCTGCAATAGTGGACACTTAGAGTCCTTCCAGTTTTTCACTATTATAAATAAGGCTGTGATGAACATTCTTGTACATACAACTTGGTATACTTGCTTTTGTCTTTCTTTGCCGTGAATTCCATGAATCGCAGAATCAGAAAGTTGTATCCAGTCTACATTTTTATATATATTGCCAAATGCAGTTTTATACCATGAGGTGGTATAAAAGTTAGAATTTTTAAATGGAGCCATGAAATTGAATATATTATGCAGTATGACCTAGGATATTACAAAATCATGTTTAAAGTTATTACAAATAAATTATCAGTCAGGTAGATTTTTTAAACAAGTATACCTATTATTATGACTAATATCATTAGCAGACAGGTAAAGGCAAACAAAATTGCTTCTGAGTTCAGTATCAATCCATGGGTAAACAGGCCTTGTCAGTGTCTAGGGATAGCTGTCTACCTCTGATGTCAGCAGCTTCTCATCCCGGCTTCTCAGTGTCCATTGTTGAGTGTCAGGGACAAGGGTACATGTCCACTCACACTTAAGTGCCTGATAAGGTCCCTTCCAATGAGATTGGAGAGTGTCTTTTATTTTATGTCCTTTCTAAATAAAAACAAAAACAAAAATCTCCAGGTAGCTAGTCAGTGATCTTTGAAATCTTTGTCTCCTGGGAGCTCCCTGTGAAAGGAAGCAGTTAACAACTTGGCATTTTCTTAAAGTGACTCTATCAAACCTTGGCAATAGTGTAAAATGTCTCCTTTCAGTAATGTCAGCTCATAAATTCCTTCATCTGAGTCCAGCTTAAATGTACTGTGATGCATGAAGGAATGAAAAAAATGAAAAATGGGGAGGCAGGGAAGAACCAAACAGCAGTCTTTGGTTTCCCGTAGCCTTAACTATTCATTTAATTAACAACCATTGTTTACCCATATAATATATCCTAGAAGTTTTCATCACTTATTTTATAATGTTTCCCATGCAATTTTAAATCTTTTGAGGTATTCTAGGAACACTTCTGAAATACCGCAGTTATTCCTGCATGTATTGCGATTTTAACCCTTAACCTCAATGTCTAATGAAAACTAAGAAGTAATCAATTAGTATTCTTTAGCTTGGACATTTTATAATCTCTAGAAACATTTTCATAGATACCCAAGTTAATTATTAACATGGACTTAAGTAAAACCCAGGTAAAATAAAGACGTTTGTTTTACTTAAACCAGCAAACATAAACTGCTTTTATTTACTAAGGATTAATCTTAGATCACGTGAACTTGGAAAGCATTTGAGTTAGTTTCTATATTTCTGAGAATTTTAGACTACCCAGTTCTTACAAGCACTTGCCTTTAAATTAATTTTAATACCATCCAGAGGTAGAAAATTATCTCACATTTGCCACACAAAACGTACACACACACAGATCTGTTAGCCATGAGAAAAGCTCACTAGTTTATAAAAGAACAGTTGGATCCAAATTTTTCCCTAGAGACATTTACAATTTATATCTGTTCCAAATGACCTTCCCCCTTAAAAAAAAAAAAGGACAGCCATTTTTAATACCTTAGAGAATAGGTTTGACACCTAAACAACAACATAGGTTGATCTATTTATCTAAATCCTTTTACATAGTTTCATTTTAGCTTAGGGGAAAAGGCCTTTTAAGTTCTGAGACAGTCTCTAATATGTTTCCCCCCATGCATTCTGCCTAAGTTTTTCTAATTGTGTATGCAAAAATTAATTTAGAAGTATCTAAGAATCCTCATCTTGGCCGTCTTAGTTATAAATGGGAGGCTGACTGTGGTGGGCCTTGTGGCCTACTGTGTTTCCCCTAAACCTAGCCGGGCAATCAGCTCTAATGCATCTTTTGAAGCAAAAAGTAATACAAGACCGGTCTTATTTTACTATAAGTAAAATATATACCTATTTTACTTGTTTTACTATAAGACTGGGTCTTATGTAATAATAATATAATCTAGTACCAGATCTTATAATATATATTATGTATTATAATTATATATACTATACTATAAGATTGGGTCTTATATTAATTTTTGCTCCAAAAGATGCATTAGAGCTGATTGTCCGGCTAGATCTTATTTTCGAGGAAACAAGTAAGAGGCACTATTTTCCATGCTAATTTTGAGATCTATAGAGGTTGAACAAACCTCTAGGGAAAACCAGCCTTTATGTGCACGTCTCCAGACAAGCCAAATTTAGCGGCTATCACTATAGGGCTGCTTTATACCCTAGAGGAAATTTTTCTTCAGGCAACCCCACAAGATTCTTAAGTCACCGAAGAATACCTGAGCCAGGGCCAGTGAGAGCTTACCAGACACCACCGGCATTGAGACTTTCAGAGGCATGGACTGCTCTGTCTTGCATCTCTCTCCCTCTGTCTCCCTCTTCGTCTGTCTCTCTGTCTCTCTCTCTCTCCCCCCCCTTACTCTCTCTCTCCCCCCCCACACACACACCTTCTCCCCATTCCAGAGTGTCCTGCCCTTCTCCCAGGGTTCCTGCAGGCTTCTCTGGGATGGGCTATGCTACTGCACTGGACAACTCCCAGCACCCATCTCTGCCACTCCGGAATTGGGGTTCTGAACTATCAGAACCCCATTGACAATTCGGGTTGGGGAAGCAAATGTCCTTTCTCTTTTGGAGCTCAAGATTGTTGATAGTTCAGTCTCATTTAACCAGCCAAGATTTTGTTCAGACTCTCTGTAAGCAATTCAATTAAAAAGCCAAAATTAAAACAGCAACCCATTTTTTTCCCGTTTCCCTGAGTATTCTCAACCCTTATTCATCTGAAGGATTTTCTTAAAACAGCTCAAATAAAGTCATGGCCTGCTATTTAAAGAAAGGAGGCCCAAAATTCCAAGAGAAACTCACCCCAGGTCACCCGATGAGAAGAAGGAAGCAGGTGGGGCACATTGAGCTCTTGCTGTTGTACCTAGCACTTGGTCCGGTCCACAGGGGCTCCCGAGTATGCCTCTTTGGAATCCTGTGGACTATGCCAAGTAAATGTTGATGTATGAAGTGTTGAAACTGTAGAGAAGTTTTATAAGAGTTTATTTGAGCCTAACTGAGGACATGTGCCAGGTAGCAAGATCTCAAATGCTTCCCAGATAGATTTTTCAAAAGAAATGTTAAGTATCCTTTTTATTTACTTTTTAAATATATTATTTTGCAATAAACTTACAGAAAAGCTACAACAATAGCAGATTCCTGTAAGCCCTTCACCCACTTTTCCTAATGTTAACATCTTGCATAATCATGGTACATTGACAAGACTAAGAAACTAAAATTGTTATATTACTAGTAACTACATGCTTTATTCAAATGTCAATGTTTCCACTAATCTATTTTTTTTTCCTTTGGTTCCAGAATGCAATCTAGAATAACACTGTATTTAGTTGCCTTTTCTCCTGAGTCTCCTCCAGTCTTATGAGAGTTTCTTAGTCTTTCCTTCTTTTTTATGACCTTGACAGTTTTGAGGATTACTGGTTAGGTATTTTATTGAACATCCCTCAATTTGGGTTTGCCTGATGTTTTCTAATAATACTGGGGTTAGCCTTTATCACTTGGTTTAAGGTAGTGTCGTCTGCCAGGCTTCTCTCCCAGAAAAGTTACTATTTTCCCTTTCCCTACCCCATTCTTTGGAATCTGTGTAGTCCCGCCCACACTCAAGGGAATAGGGATCAATAAACCCCACCTGTAGACTCAAAAGGCTACATACTGTCTTTCACAGAGCAAGTTTTTTAGTTTGATAAAGTCTAATTTATCAGTTATTTCTGTTATGGATTGTGCTTTTGGTGTCATATGTAAAAATCACTGCCAAATCAAAGAGAGGTTTTTTTAAACAGCTTTATTGAGATATAACTTATGTACTATAAAATTCACCCATTTAAAGTATACAATTAATTGTTTTATTTGTATTCAGAGTTGTGCAACCATTATCACTGTCACTTTTAGAACGTTTCATCACCTCAAAAAGAAACCCCATACCCATTGGCAGCTGCTCCTCATTTCTCCCCAAGCTGCCTAGCCCTAGACAATGATTATGTTGTCTGTATAGATTTGCCAATATGGACATTTCCAATAGATGGAATCATACACTGTGTGGTCTGTTGTGACTGGCTTTTTGGACTTAGCATGATGTGTTCAAGTTTCATCTATGTTGTAGCATGTATTTCATTCTTTTTAATTGCAACGTGTTCTATTGTATGCATATATCAACATTTTGTTTGCCATTCATCAGTTGATGAACATTTATATTGTTTCTATTTTTTGGCTATTATGAATAACGCCACTGTGAACATTTGTGTACAGAATTGTGTGTGAACATGTTTTCGTTACACTCAGGTAGATACCTGGAAATAGAATTGCTGGTTCATAATGGTAATTCTATGTTCAACATTTTCAGAAACCCAAGATTGATTTTTAAATACATATTTTTATTATTTTGGAGTAAATGTATGTGGCTTTTCTATTGTTCCTGAATGCATAAGAGCTTCATGTAATTGTCTCCATTTGTGAATAATAATAATATTTTAATAAGTATCATTGAGCACATATATAGTACATATATAGCACTTATATAGTACATCAGGGACATGCCCATAAATGAAGTATGGTCTTTATCCTTAAGGAAATGGGAACTACAGTCTAATAGAAGAAACAGGCAACTCCAGTCCAGATTGATCGATGAAATAATAGGGAAGTAGTAGCATCCCAGAGGAGGGAGTCATCCCATGTGTTTGAGGGGGTCAGGAATGGCTGAGGAAGAGATTCAGGATTAGATCTTGTGTGATAGTAACTTGTCAAATAAAGTGAGACATTTCATTTCAGGCTGGTGATGAGCACCTGCAAACGCATGGCGATGTGGAGCAGTACGACTGTCAGGCGACTGCAAAGGATCGCTTTGCTAGAGCATTGTTGAGGAAAGAGTCTAGAAATAAAAGACTGAAGATCGGACAATAACAAGACCTAAAAGCCTTTCTATGCTGTCTTGAGGAGCTTGGAGTGTTTTGGCTGATCTGTTTTTCAAAATCTGTGTGTGTGTGTGTGTGTACACGTGTGTGTGTGCACACTGGCAAAACATCACACATCTTACTAAAACTTGAATTCTACTTGAAGATTTGGACATAAAATAATTATTGCATTGAAACAATCAGGTTTTTATGTAATTGAATATCACATTGTAAATTTTCCAGATAACTTTAGAGCTTGTTAGGGCTTCTTTGACTACTCAAAAATATGCAGGGTATACTGGGTTTCTTTAGGCAGAGAGTAGCAGCATTTTCTTCAAAAGGTGTATTGTGCTTAGCTTTTATTACCATATTTTATCTATTCTGACATTTTAAAAAACTTTCTTTTAACAATCGGGATATGTCTTACTGTCTATAGTGATACCTGAAATTATGGTGTATTTTACAATCTAGGATTTTAGGCTAGGCATAATATATCGTTTCCTCATTAGAAAGCAACATAGTAATTGTAGAAAACTTGAAACATATAGAAAATGTGAGGAATAAAATAATCTGTAATCCCACCACACTCAGAAATGACTGCAGTTATTATTTTGGTATATTTCTTTCTGGCATTTTTTCTGTCTCTATACATATATATATGTGTGTATATATATATATACACACACACACACACACATATATATATATATATATATATATTTTAAATTGAGTTCATAAACCATGTACAGTTTATTCTGTTTTTTTGCTTAACATTGTTTGCTGAACATCATTCTGTAATTTTTCAACAAAATTTCAAATGTTGCCTAATACTTTATTATATGTATATGAAATTACTTAATCTTTACATTTTAAAAAACATTTTATTATAGAAATCTTAGTTCCACATCATATCTAATTTCTTTAGGATGAATTTCTAGAAGTAGAATTTACTGAATATAGAGTGTAATTTTTTTTTTCTTTTTTCTTCAAGACTCTTAAGAATACCATCAATTTGCTTTCTGGAAAGTTACATCAAAGAGTCTGTATGTGATTGAAATCTTTCTGGTAACTCTGAAACTATAAACTCTCAACCCTTCTGCACTACCTGTTTTGCACAATAGTGATTTTTTTAAAGAGACCAGTTAGCTTTTTAGTGGCCTGTCAAGGTTTATGGTGTCTATTTCTGACTCAGTTTGCCCATTTCATTTCTTACTTACTGTGCTATGCAGTAATATCTCACTTCTCTGAATCTTAGCTTTCTGCCATCATCATCTGGCTCAATGCACTTGACAATCAGAAATTGGTAAGAGGGTCTGATGGTCTCACAATCCTGTTTATTGGTCTTAGAATTAATGAGAGCTTACTAGATTTATAATTTTGCAAGTTTTATTTTGCGTGAAACAAATTTTGTAAATAACAAAAAAGAGTTGATAATTATGGGGAAAATAGAACATTATAAGAAAGATTGGAAGTTCTCAGAATTTTGCAGTTTTAGTTAGGGTGACTAGTGTAGGGCTCACTAAAATTGATATTTGAGAAAAGAACTGAAGAAGTTGAGAGAGTTAGTTATGCAGATGTTTGTGGGAAGAGAATGGCGTACGGAAAAACAGCCAGTGCAAAGGCCTAAAGAGGGGTGTACCTGGTATGTTTGAGGAGCATCCAGGAAGCCATTGTGTCTGGAGAGAATTAAGCAAAGGACAGTAGGATTATGTCAGAAGGAAGGGAATCAGGAGGCTAGATCATGTGGAGTCTTGTAGACCATTGTAAGATCTTTGACTTTTACTCTGGGTGAGATGACAAGACATTAGAAGCATTTTGAGCAGAGGAGTGACGTGATCTGACTTGTGTTTTAAAAATATCACCCTGGGTTAAGAATAGACTATAGAGAGCCAAGGAAAGACACCTAAGTGATCTCAATAAGCGAAGGAAGAGATAATGGTGACTTGGTCCAGCATGGTAGTGTAGAGGATGAGAAGTTACCAGGTTTAGGATGTATTTTAAAGGTAGAGCCATCATGTTTTCCTGAATGGATGTGTAGTATAAGAAAGAAGAAAAAAAAATAATGATCTCTAGGTTTTTGTCCCAAGCAAAATAGAGCCTTCAGCTGAAATATGGAGATCCTAGATAGAGGTTTTGGGTGAGAACATCTCTTCATTTCAGACACATTAAATTTGAGATATTTGTTACCCAAGTAGATATATTCTGTAACTGAATATATAAATCTGAAGTTAAGAGACAGTTCTGGATTAAAGATAAATATTTAGGAACTGCTGACATGTAGATGGTTTTGAAAGCCCACCAAAGAAATGAGTATAGGTAGAGAAGAGAGCACTATTAAAGATCTAGCCTTGAGATGATTCAATGTTAAGAAATCTGGGAGAAGAGAAGGAACCAGCAAAGGCAACTGAGAAAAAACCACGGAGATTGAAAAAAAACAAAACTCTTAGTATTATTGGAAGAATGTCATATCCTGGAAGTCAAGTAAAGAAAGTGTACCAGGAGAGAGTGATCAAATTGTGTCAAAAGCCGCTGACATACCAAGATGAGGACTGAGAATTGGTCATTGGATTTAGCCTCATGGTGGTTATTTGTGACTTGGACAGCAGTTTCGGTTGAAAAGTAATGGCCAAAACCCAGCTAGAGTGGATTTAAGAGCAAATATAAGAGTGATTTACAAACAAAAAGTGTAGACAACTTGTGAGGAATTTTGCTATAGTGGAGTTGAGTAATGGGTAGTAGATGGTGAGATAAAGAAGATCAAGATATTTGTTTGTTTAAGATAGGAATGAAAATAGCATGATAGAATCCACTTAGGAAGAGGAAAGCTTGATACGGGAGAAAGGGGAGGATTGATGGAGCTATGTCCTTGAATTAGTGTGAAAGAATGACATGATTGGTGGAGGGATGTAAGATAGAAGTATTCCTCTATAGTAAAAGGTGAAAGACCAAATATATGAGGGCACATGTTGTTAGTTGGAAAAACATTTATAATTATAATTCTGTGGCAGTTTTCTTCTGATTGTTTCATTTGTTTCAGGGTAGCAGCCAGTAAGTTCATTAGCAATGAAAGAGGATCAGTCAGAGAGGAGGTGTGAGAAGAGAGAAGATAATGTGAAATAAAGTTTCTAGCAGAGTGGGAGAGCAAATAGACTAGGGAAATACATGATTGCCAAGCATAATTAAGGGCCCGCTTTATGTTTGTGATTATGAATTTAAAGTGGAATCCGACAATATGAGTTTATGTATTTATCCAAATGTATTAAACAACTTGGATGGCTGACATACGAGGCATGGTAAAAAAAAAATACAGTGAATGTTTAAATAAATAAAAAATTATTACAGTAAAAGACACACTGCCATTAATCCCCCTCAAAATACTCCCCCTCACTTCGAACACACTCATCCCATCATTCTTGTCACTTTCTGAAGCAGTTCTGAAAGTCCTCTTTCATGAGTGTCTTTAGTTGCACTGTCGTGGCTGCCTCAAAGTCCTGAATCAATTCAAAACGTTTTCCTTTCTTGGTCATTTTGGCTTTGAAGTAGAGCCAGAAGTCACACAGTGCCAGTTTCAGTGAATAAGGTGGATGAGGACACACTGTAATGCTTTTATTTGACAGAAATTGCTGTACCAGAGATGATGTGTGACATGGAACATTGTCATGATGGAGGCTGAAGTAAAGACACTCACGAAAGAGATCTTCCAGAACTGCTTCAGAAAGTAGCAAGAACAATGGGATAAGTGTGTTCAAAGTGAGGGGTATTAATGGCAATATGTCTTTTACTGTAATAATTTTTTTTATTTAAACATTTACCATATTTTTCAATCACACTTTGTTGAATTAGTAGGAGAGTTGGGTTTAACTAGGATCATGGTTTTGCCATACTGAGTACATACAGTATGAGATCCAGGGCATTGAAGGTGTATGCAAGCGAGTGATTATAAAAATGGAGCATGAAATTTAAGCTGGGTAGGTAAGAAAGAAAAGTTATCAGCTCAATGAGGTACAGTTAAAATGGAACAGGATCAGTAGATTCGATGTCTTGGGAGGGTTGGGGATTTTTGGAGTTGAGTTGTTGGAGGGAGTGAGCAGGAAAGCTAAAGGGGTGCTTAAAGAGTATAAGATTTGAAATTGAAATTATGGTAGGATTATAATTACTGACAATGACAATGTCCTGTATATGACCATGGAAATGAGTGGCTGAGATAAGGTGAAGGACAAGATCATTGCAGGAGAGAAGTTAAAGGTATTGAGAAACCAGGCTATTAGAAATATCATCTATGGATATATTAAAATCCTTCAGAATTAAAACAGGAGAATACTGAAGAGAAGATCAGTAAACCAAGAATTAAAATTATCTAGCAATGAGATGTGATGACTGAAGGGTCAGTGGAGTACAGCAGCAATGATAGGTAGTGGGAGGTATAGTCTAATAAAATGAAAACCAAAGCTGGCAGATTTAGGGTGTGAGTAGAGAGGTGGCAGTGGAATTCACCTGTCCTACTTTCAGGGCCAGTGGTAAAAGGCATACGTGAGAGGAGAGGTCACCACTTGAGAGCTGCGGGAAAATGGTGCTCTCCCTTGGAGGAGCTGGGTTTCCATGGAAGCAGGTGTTGGCAAACTACAGCCCACAGGCCATCTCTAGCCTACCACTTGTTTTTGTATAGTTCATGAGCTAAGAGTGGTTTTTATATTTTTAAATAATTGATAAAAAGTAAAAAAAAAAAAGAATAATTCATGACATGAAAATTATATGAAATTCAGATTTCAGTGTCCATAAATAAAGTTTTATTGGGACATAGCCATGCTCAGTCTTTTAGGTATTGTCTATGACCGCTTTTGTGCTACAATGATTGAGTTGAGTATTTGTGACAGAAATCATGTGATGTCATCGCTTCACACTGCTACTCAGCACTCTGTAAACAACAGTGGCACAGTTACAACTTGACTAGTCTGTGTGTGTCACCATACCACATTGTTTTTTTATTGCCACTTGCATACCTGTTGAGTCATATCAAAAAGGGTGAAGGTGAATTTTGAATGTTGTCATGTGTTTATTATAAAGTAACACTATAGATGTGCTGCAAGAATACAATACGAGGTCTGACAATTAGTTTGCGAACTTGCCACCATGCACTTACATTGGCGGCACTGTACAAACAGCTTGGTAAGGTTCCATAACCCTGGCATATCAGTGTCTCACAGCTGTGTTCATGTGGACATGTGGCAGTGTCTTGCTGAGTGGTGTGCATTATTGTTGCATGTTTTTTGTGTGCAGTCGAGAGAATGTCTGAGCTTGAATTAGAGCAGTGAACAATCATTAAATTTCTTGTTAAACTTGGCAAGAGTGGAAGTGACATGTTAGTCCAAGTTTATGAGGATAATGCCATGAAGAAAACAGTGGTATACAAATGGATTAAACATTGTTCTAAGAAGAGAGAGCACATCACTGATGAAGAGAAGTCAGGGCAGCCAGGAACAAGCAGAACTGATGAAAACATTGCAAAAATTCATTGAATTGCTCATCAAAATCGTCAGCTGACTGTGGGAAGCATAGCAGACCAAGTAAACATCGATAGAGAAACAGTTAGGAAAATCTTCACTGAAAATCTTGGGATGAGATATGTGTATGCAGAAATGGTCCCAAAGGAGCTCACCAATGAACAAAAGTAAAGGAGAGTTGAAATTTGCAAAGACCTTTTGGAGAGGCAAAATGATGTTTTGGGCCGTGTAATCACTGGTGACGAAACGTGTGTACCAATGCGGCCATTAAACAAAGTGTCAAAGTGCACAATGGAAGTCAGCCAATTCTCCACGACCAAGAAAGTTCTGTCAGTCCAAATCGAGAGTCAAAACAATGTTGCTAAACTTTTTTGATATCAGAAGGATTATTCATTATGAATTTTTACCAACTGGACAAACAGTTAACCAAGTTTACTATTTGGAAGTGCTGAAAAGGTTGCCTGAAAAAGTGAGATGAAATCACCTGAACTTTTCACCAACAATTCCTGGCTCTTGCATCACAACAATGCACCAGCTCACACGACAGTCTGTGAGGGAGTTTTTAGCCAGTAGACAAATAACTGTATTGGAACACCCTCCCTACTCACCTGATCTGGCCCCCAGTGACTTCTTTCTTGACTCAAAGGTAAAGAAAATATTGAAAGGAGGACATTTTGATGACATTCAGGACATGAAGGGTAATACCATCACAGCTCTGATGGCCATTCCAGAAAAAGCTTTCCAAAATTGTTTGAAGGATAGTCGGCGCGTAGCTTCCCAAGGGGAGTACTTCAAGGTGACCATAGTGATATTCAGCATTGAGGTGTGTTAACACTTTTTCTAGAAGGAGTTCATGAACTTAATTGCCAGACCTCATATACTGTGTATTGACATTACCATAGTACATACTCATCATAGTATTTCCTACTCACAGGAAAGCAACAATCAGAAAAAAAAAAGGAAAATTTAAAATGGAATATCTCATTATAGCAGAATTTTCTTCCAAAAATAAACAAGGAAAATGAGGCTGTAACTTGTAAGTTTACAAGTAAGTGGCTTGTTAGCCAGACAGGGAAAGTCATTTCGTGAGTGCTTGCTGTAGCAAAACAAATGCGTACAGAGAGAAAAACTTCCTTAAGAACAGCTTTTTGGCAAAAACCTATTGCTCAAAGAACTCAGGCCATTGGGAGCAACATCAATAGTCAATACAAAAGAAGACAAACAATTTGATTGATTTTCCTTGATTCTTGTTGTGCATTTGAGGAGTCAATACCGAGTTTGAAGTGACTGAAGAATTATCCTGAATGTGTAGTCTGCATGGAACAAGTATACGCAAGAAAAGTATTAAAGACGTTGAGAAAACACTAAGTACAACTTGAAGTGGAGTCTGCTGAGATGTGTTACAAGTGATGGTAGTTACAATTATGCAAAGCGCAGAAAAAGCCTTAGTCAAACTAGCAAAGCTTGTGAAAACAAGGTATTTAAGCCTATAGTTATTCATTGTATATTTGAAGTACCTACATCAGCAGGTATTTTGTGGAAAATATTTGAACCTATCATGTGCTATTGAACCACAATGTCAATGATAAATATCATGCACTCATGGATTTAACCATCGAATCATCAAATATTAAAATTTTGTCAGAATTTGAAGCTGAACATCCCAATTTATCTTAGCATACAGCAAAGTTGATGTTTTAGCAATGCTAACATTTTATTGTGTTTTGTTAGTTGAGGATTGCTGTGGTGTGGGGACAGAGCCCCAGAGAGCAGTTTCCAGGCTCTTGGCCTCACATGGGGAGGTGCTGGCTCAGGTAGTAGATGGCCGTCAGCTGTGGCTCTTGAGCCATTGGCCACTAATATAACTGCTGTGGCTGTGATGGGAAGGGAAGTCAAGGAGAGAGTCAGTCTGTTGGCAGAAAGCGGACAGCAGGTCGCATGTCGTGTAAATCCATCCTCCAGTGAGACTATAGCGGTATGACTCCCCTATCTATGGCTCCGTGGGTGTTCCTTTTGGCCTAGCCATATCCTGTGTTCTTATGCGGGGAGCAGGACCAGAGATCCCCCAGGCCGCCGCGCACAACAAAGGAGCAGGACCAGAGGCCTTGCATGCCGCCCCGCACGACATATGGACTAAAGCATCC
Organism: Rhinolophus hipposideros; assembly: GCF_964194185.1. Classification (NCBI taxonomy): domain Eukaryota; kingdom Metazoa; phylum Chordata; class Mammalia; order Chiroptera; family Rhinolophidae; genus Rhinolophus; species Rhinolophus hipposideros. The sequence continues at coordinate 42,783,180 of NC_138063.1, forward strand.
CCCCATCCCAATTCATATGTTGAAGCCCTAACCCCAAATATGACTACTTGGAGATTGGCCCAATAAGGAGGTAGTTAAGGTCAAATGCGGTCATAAGGGTGGGGCTCTGTTACGATAGGATTAGTGTCCTTATCTGTGTGCGCACACTAGGAACAGGTCATGTGAGTGCACAAAGACACCGGCAACCAACAAGCCTAGGAGAAAGGCCTCGTCAGAAAGCAAACATGGTCCCCTGATTTTGGACTTCCAGCCTCTAGAACTGGGAGAAAACGAATGTCTGGTGTTTACGCCTCCAGTCTATGGTATTTGGTATGACAGTATGAGCTAAGACAAGAAACAAGATGGTTTTTCTGAATGAGAAAAACCACTCTCAACTGTCATTGAGTTTTCATGGAACACTGATAGACTTTGGGAGTAAGCTTTTGCTCCAGATTTGATTTTTCTGAATGAATTCAACTTAAAATTAAAATACAAAATAGCACTTTTACACAAAAGTTAAATGTAACAAAGTCATTTGACAATTAATATTGTTTGAATCACAAGTAATGTTTTCTACACTTCTTGTCCTGTCAGAAATTAACAGGAAGCAAGATCTTCATTCCCACACAAATTTGCAGCAGATGTATTTTCTGAGATCAAACTACAGACTTTATAACCTATTTATGGCTCTAAAGTTTGTATAACCAGAGCCAGGCTTCTTTCTCAACCCAAAGGTTGTTATATAATACATTATCCTGATTCAGACCTTTCTTGTATCTATTTTACATATTAAGCTGCTTTAAGCATTATTGTGAAAAATATTTTTGATGATTAAATAATTTTATAACTACTGGCCTGTAGGTAAATTTCAAGCTCCTTACCCAGTCGGGCTCTCCAGCCTCTCCTCCAAATCTTTACCAGAAACTTGATACTCCAGCAACCCAGAACTACTTCTATACAGTTCCTCTGTGCCTTTTGCTTATATATTGCCCATCTGCCTACAGTATTCTCTCATTTCTTTTCCCCATATGGCTAACTGCTACTTTTCATTTTTGACTTGTTTCAGGTGTCATCTCCAGAAAGCCTTTTCTAGTTATCTTCCTCCTAGGCAGGCTTGGGTTAAGTGTCTTCCTTAGTACTCCACAATCTGTGCTTATGTTCCTCGTTGGTTTTTAATTTTTTTTAATTTGTTTTCATTGTTTTTTTTCTGTTTCATTTGTTAATTTGAACTCCTTAAGAGCAAGAACGATGTTTTAAAGTTGTCTTTATTTATCTACAGTGATTACTATAGAGCCTACATGGCAGACACAAATATTTGTGCAGTAAATTAATTGATTATTGTCTATATCTTTCTGGTGCATCTTGCAGTAAATATGTAACCTAAAATTAAATGTACTTATGTTTTATGTTATCCCTGTGTGAATAGGTGCTCTCCGTTGCATGCATTTATTGGTCATAATGTACATAAACATTTGGGTTTACATATGCATTTAAAAAGAAAGACAAGAATATTATATGCAGCTTTTATTAGGAACTAGAACTTAAGTTTAATAGCTATCCTGTATTTTGTACAACTCTGAAATGTGAAGCTTTTTCATGTAATCTCATGCCAATGTTGACCCATGTGGATTAAAATAGCCCTATTTTAATCTGTGACCAAATTAGGAATTAGAATATCTATCCACTGGGGATTTGTAAATTATTGTAGTTTGTAGTATGACAGGTTTATATAAATAATTGCAGTGATTCCCACTGTGTTTTAAGTTAAAAAAATCTAAGTTCAAATAGAGGAATGTAATGAATGATACAAGTATGTGATTCTTTAGCATATTTGCCTTTGGTATCTTAAATTAGTTATATCTTTTTTAAAGGATCATCAAAACTGACTTGATAAAAAGAAAATTTTTCTTAATCTAAAATATCTACTCATGGTCTCTCAATTCAAATTTGATGTGTACTTAAAATAGCAGGAAGTAACTAATTATCCTCAGTGTGTATTTATAGTATAATTGTTTTCTAAAACATTTCTCTTAGGTCAGATTTTAATGAAAACATTTTAATACTAGAGTGAAGTCATTCCAGAATTTGTTTAAGACAATTCTTAGTGCATTGAACATTTCTGTTTTATAACTTTACATTTTACTATATATTAAGTAATTCTTAATGAACTTTTTTGTTTTTCATTGTGTTTCTCAAGAACCTGAATGTAAAATAGTTTGTTTTAATGCTTCTTTGATTTAAAATTATAAACTTTTCTTTTCATACAGATAAAGACACAATAAATAAAATTAGAGATTTACGAATGAAAGCTGAAGATTATGAAGTGGTGAAGGTGATTGGCAGAGGTGCATTTGGAGAAGTTCAATTGGTAGGTAATCTTAATGAGATTAAAAAACAATAACTGTTTTAAATTTAAAAAATCCACTTGTATGTTTAACATGTTATTTGGGAAAATACTATTTTTATAAAATTATTGCTTTAAATTGCTCTAGACATTCTTGCCTAAGGATATGAAAGCCTAGAGTCAAATTCAGTAATGTGAGATATTTTCCCCAGGTGTTCACGGGTAGAGAAAAAGTTTCAAGCATTCAAAGAGAAATCTTACTCCTAATATTAGACTGTCTAAAATGCTTGGGAATAGTAAGTTTTATAAATAGGAAGCAGCATATATAGCAGGGTGGAGGAAGGGGTATGTGCTATAATATAGGGAAAAGGATTTTTTGGTATTACTTGCTTTGGGTAATTAAAGCCTTGACATTTTCTAGTTGGGATAATTCAGCAGAAGAGAAGAAATAAAAGTGGCTAGAATAATAATGTTAAATTAACAAGTGGTTAAAATCATTTAGTAAATTGTTCTGAGAAACTGAGCTTTAAATTGAAATGTTAACACAAAGTTCATTATTTTCCATTTTCAATTTTAAAGGTAAGGCATAAATCCACCAGGAAGGTGTATGCTATGAAGCTTCTCAGCAAATTTGAAATGATTAAGAGATCCGATTCTGCTTTTTTCTGGGAAGAAAGGGACATCATGGCTTTTGCTAACAGTCCTTGGGTTGTTCAGGTATGATTTTGCTACTGTGTCATTATTGCTATACTAGTTTGTAACTAAACATATCTAAGAAGCTTAGCTTATTTTCCAGAACAATAATAGAGAATTTATTGGCAATTACAGAATTTTTAATATACCATTATTTTTTAAATCATTAAATTCAGTTTTATTCAATCATCTCTAGTAGGAAAGTAAGGGCAAAACAAAATAATTATGTTCCTGTAGAATTTAAATATTAGAAAATTTAAATAATCTGCTTGGATTTGGGAGAAGTCATAAATTACTATACTCTATAACTAGATACTTTTTATTTAATATTGAAATTTAAGTTTTTTCTCAAATATGAGATCTTATTTGTTTAACTGTCTTTTCATCTATTTGTCTTTCGTTTTGTGGAGAGCAAGGAATCAGAAAAATGAAAGGATGACTGAGTTAAGCTAGGCCTCCAGATAATATTGTATTAGCTTTAGGCTTCCAGTGGAAAGGAAAATATCCTAGAAGTCAGTAGTTTTAGGTCCTAGTCTTAACCACCACAGGCCTATCTGTATAGCAGTAGCCAGGTTATTTACATCTCTGGGTCTCAGTTTCCTTCCTCAAAAATTGAAAGTTGGCTTAGATTGGTTATTTTCAATTGTGGAGATACCTCAGGTGCAGTCATAAGGACAAGCAGAAATTTGAGTAGGTTACCATTCTGGGTTTTCTATTTCTACCTCAAATAGAGCAGCTCCGTGTTTTTTTCACCTGTTTTATATATTAGTGTCCCTATGTAAGATTGCAAATGGGGAAAGGGAAGTCTTTTTTTGGTTTAAAAAAAATAAAAACTAGGCTAGACTATTTCTAAATTCTTAACATGTATTTTGTGATTTATTTATTTACAGTATTTAATGAAGCATATCCTAACTAAGCATAGTAGTAATTGAGATAAAAAGGATGTAGAAGATGTTTAAGAGTTACATAATGAGACTTTCTATACTTGAAATGTCCACTCAGTTTTTATCAGCTATGTAGAACAGGGTTTTTTGGGGCTCAGTATTATTGACATTTTGACCAGATAATCCTTTGTTGTTCGGGGCTATCCTGTGCATTAGAGGATTTTTATCAGCATCCCTGGCTTTTACGCAGGTGATGTCAGTAGCAGCCCACCCCACTCCCACATACCACTTGTAACAACAAAAGAAATGTGTTCAGACATTGTTGAATGTCTCTTTGTGTTGGGAAGCGGGGAGAGATAATTATCACCACTGGGTTGAGAGCCGGTGATAGAGAAAATGTCCAGTGTTCCTTAGACAATTAAAAAACATGACATAACTGTTACTTTTAGGGTTAAATTTACAACTTATATACTTGAGACTTTGTTTTTCTTGATACATTGTCTATAAATAGGGTAAACTGCTACTAAAATCAACAGTGTTTCTTTCATTATGGTGCCCAGTTGTATACTTTAATCTGGGATAGCCATGAGATGCCACTTGGTTTCTTATCCTTCCCCAAAATATATTTTTAAATAAAAACAGCTAAATTTGTAACTAAAATCACTAAGCACTATTAAAATATGAAACATAAAAAGGAAGATTTTAAGACATAAATATCATGCTAAATTAGGTACATTTTTTTCTCTAAGGTTTATTAATTTTAGTTGGATTCTAATCTCATGTTTACTTAAAATGTCCTTCTGTAAATTTGCTCTTCTTTTAGCCTCAACCCTGGTCACATAACAAATACACTTATTCCTTGTATTCTTGCTAATTTCATACCAATGGACATTACTCTTCCTGCTCTGACTCCAGCTGCTGCCCACGTCTCCCTGCTTCTTTGTTAGCTGTTACTGCTCCTCCTTCTGCTATCATTTATTGAGCATCTCTTGTACAAAGTACTTTCTCTTTCTTTTTTTTAAATTAAAGTTTATTGGGGTGCTAAGTACTTTCTATATTCACTGATTTTTTTATTTTTTAAACATTTTATTTATTTAAGTGTGTTTTTCCAGGACCCATCAGCTCCAAGTCAAGTAGTTGTTTCAATCTAGTTGTAAAGGGCACAGCTCACAGTGGCCCACATGGGGATCAAACCGGCAACCTTGTGCTCTAACCAACTGAGCTAACCGGCTGGCCCAATATATTCACTAATTTTTTAGCAATTCTAAAAGGTGATTAATCCCCATTAGGTATATCCCCTGTTTATAGATTAATTGTGCTTTTATTCATTGGATGTTTATTAAGCACTTGTTAATGGCCAGGCATCCAGAAGCTAACTGAGCATAGAAGTCAAATGACATATATAGTCTGTTATATTCTTCTAGAAGGGATTATAATGATAAAGACTCAGGGAGAATGAGTAAATTGCCTAATAACACAGCGAATAAAGGATAGCTGAGACTTCTTGAGAATTGCAGTGTTGCTATAAATTTAATAGTAAATCCCACCAAAGCACAACTTAAATTAGAACCAAAATATTTCTTTGCTTGGGAGACTTGTATATTCTTTATTGAAACTATTATAATTTTTAATTCAATTTTGTATTGTTATTTTTGCCAACTTTAAATGAAACAATTTTGTTTAATCTTAATCTTTTTTTGTATTTGTGTAGCTTTTTTATGCATTCCAAGATGATCGTTACCTCTACATGGTGATGGAATACATGCCTGGTGGAGATCTTGTAAACTTGATGAGCAACTATGATGTACCTGAGAAATGGGCACGATTCTATACTGCAGAAGTAGTTCTTGCATTGGACGCAATCCATTCTATGGGTTTTATTCATAGGTAAAAATAAAAATGCTTTAAATTTTCTCCTTTGTTGGAAGAGAGAAGCTGAAGAGTACTTACACTTTATTCGATTAGCATTTCCCACTCTGTATCCACCTATTCGCCTTCCATATGACATGAATGATATTTCAGAATTTAAAACTTTGAAATTTGTAGTTTAACATTTCAGCTTAATATTGATGTAAATACATGTATTTTATAATATCCCTTAATCTGATTATATAGCTTTTATATGGTGTTCAGAAAAATAGAAATGTTAAGCTGGTTTTCTGAGGTATGTGCCAGAGTGTTAAATAGTTTTCATTTTTTAATATACAAATTAATTTGCTTTTGATGAATTTTATATACAAATTTTTAATATACAAATACATTTGCTTTTAATTAGTGACTAGGTCATATTTACTTATTACAATAATTTCATTTGTTTTGTAAACACCACTTGAATCCAAATGTGCAGTTGCTGTGCTAAGTTCCAGGGATACAAAAATGAAAGTGACTTAGTCCCAGTCCTGGGGTTATTTATGTACTTTTGTTGAGAAGTGTGTTTCAGTAACTTTTTATATCTAAGTGTTACACTTTTTTATGGTTATTCTCTCTCAAATGATTTGATTTTCTCCCTGGAAGAATCAACTTCTACTTAAAAAGAAAGGGAATATTATGTCTTCTTCTGAGGCATTAAAATATGAAGGGGTTTCCCTGCTGAAGTTCAATTTATAAATGTGGTTAGAGAGCACACACAGATCAAAAGTGCCCTTATCTACATTGACTGAGGATACATGGCCTAAAATAACTGCCTCATATAATTTTTATCAGTGTCTGATCTGTTTCAGAAATGCTCTACTGGTTGTTTTTTTTTCCCTCCCCTTAGAGATGTGAAGCCTGATAACATGCTGCTGGATAAATCTGGACATTTGAAGTTAGCAGATTTTGGTACTTGTATGAAGATGAATAAGGTTAAACAATTAGATTTTAATTTAGTTTTTACTAATTCAAGACAAATGCTTTTAAGAAAATATTATAGGAATTTACTGACCATAGCTGGTCTTGTACAGAATTGATGTGGCCTGTCTCCTTTGTTGAAATTGATGCCATGGTTTCAATGTTGTATTATTAGCTTGTAAGCTATTTATTTTTTCCTCTTTATTTAGTGTAAGTGTACATTGCCAAATTTACTAAATCCTTTATCATAACTCTATAATATACACTATTGGTAACTAGAAATGGAATTAGTAACTAAATACTAATCCCAGGGTTAAAATTAATTTCATAAATATTGGGTTTCAGTAATGTGTGTATTTTTTAATGTTTCACTTGGCCTCCTATTAACATGTAAAAGATCTTATTTATTTTAAGAGTCAATCTTAAGAGATACCCAATCTCATTATTTATATAAAAAATAACATATACATAGTTAAAGTAGCAATTATACTGCTTTATTTTCAGTTAAAACAGTTTATATGTGTCTAGGAAGTTGTATTTATTATTTTATAAGGAAAATTATTGCTTAGAAGGAAACACATGAGAACTTTTGTGTGAACATTTAATTATAATTCTGTTGAATTAACACTAGCTAAATTAAGTAACAAGGATGTAGAGTTTTTGGTTTTAGTTTTTGTTTGTTTTGTTGTTGAGAGAGTTAATATGCATATTAGATATTCAGTATGCTTAACACTGTTGTGCCCTTTCCCCCATACACATTCCTCTCCATCTTATATTTGTATAGTCAATTCTTTTATACGTTTTCTTCAGTTTCAAGCATTGTTAAATTGAATGGCTTTTTTAATAAAAACAATTAAATCATTTATATATTAATATTATAAAATGATTCATCCTGTTTGCCCCTCCGTCAATTTGCATTGGTTTATATACTTGCTATCTACATTTAAAATGAAATCATTATATTGGCACAACTGGGGGAATAATACATATTGGCAGTGTGTCTTTCTAGTGGCATATTTACAAAATAAAAAATTACTGCTGTATACATATGCATATTGTGACTATACTGTGTGTGCGTGTGTATGATTAATTTATTTGTTCATTTTTGTCAAGTTTGCATTACATTTTAATATATTTTATAGCCCAAAGATTTAGAGTTCTATAGATTATATTAAAGTCATTTTAAATGACTGAGACTTTATATTTGTATCCTAATCAAAATTTGGCCTGCCACTCTTTTTAGGAAGGTATGGTACGATGTGATACGGCAGTTGGAACACCTGATTATATTTCCCCTGAAGTATTAAAATCTCAAGGTGGTGATGGTTATTATGGACGAGAATGTGATTGGTGGTCAGTTGGAGTATTTTTATATGAGATGCTTGTAGGTGAGTAAAGGAGGATTCTGTGTACCTCTAAAATAGTTACTCATCCCAAAACTTATCTCTTGGTTTCTTCTATTAAAATATTTATTACATTAAGCAGTGTTGATTTTGTTTGTAGGGAACAAACTGATCCAAACTTACTTTTAAAAAGCTATTTAGAAGATTAAAGCAACTTTGTGACATATTTCTTTTTACATATTAAGTGTGTGTTTTCAGTTTATGTATATTTAGTAATCTTTAAGCAAGTAACATTGACTCTGCCTTTGAAACTGATTTTTTATTTTCTTTTGTTTTCCCTATCAATTTTTCAGGTGATACACCTTTTTATGCAGATTCTCTGGTTGGAACTTACAGTAAGATTATGAACCATAAAAATTCACTTACCTTCCCTGATGATAATGACATATCAAAAGAAGCTAAAAATCTTATTTGTGCCTTTCTTACTGACAGGTAAATAATCTTAACATTGACTTTTTTTCTATTTGTTCTAAGCAAATTCTCATTTTGCTGATTAGTTTTTAAAGTCTGTATCTGAGCCCCTATGTTTGAACTATTGGAATAAAAATGTTACCATTCCCAAAATCATGCATGACAGTGAAACCCAATATAATTTTATGATTTTCTGGATACCTTTTCTGGATCTCAACTCACTTGCTTTATCTAAGAAATTAAGATAGAATATATTCTTTTCTGATGGCTAGACCAGATGATTCTTTTTATTTCATTGTTAACTTTTTAACTTGGTTAAGCATAAAAATGATGGTATATTTTATTGAGTCTGAGATTTTTTTTTAACATGTTAACATTTCCGAAAATAGAGTGTATCTTACAATCAATGGCATGTATTAATTTAATTGGGAACATTTATTCCCTAGTGATAGAAAAATGATGATGCATCTTCCAATTGACAGCATTTAAGATAACACTGTATTGTATACTTGAAATTTGCTAAGAGAGTAGAACTTACATGTTCTTGTTCCCCCTCCCTCCCCAAAAAAGATAAATATGTGAGGTGAAATATGTGTCAATTAACTAGATGGGAGAATCCTTTCACAATGTATACATGTATCAAATCATTGTGTTGTACACTTTATCTTAAAATGTTCTCAATTATACCTCAGTAGAGCGGGGAAAAGGATTTAATTATATACGGTATGTGCTTGTTGAAATTAACTACATAGTGCAAAGCTGTAAAATGAAATGTATTTCTTATCTCCTTCCTTCTAGAGATAGTCATTGATATGATGTCTTCCGTATTTAAGAAATATTTTTATACATGTATATGCATGTGTGTGTTTTAGAAACAAAACTAGCCTGTTAACTGTATTTTGCCCAAATTTGTGAGGGAAAAATAAGGATGCGAATTATACAGGGGTTGTACTAATTCCATATCTATATAAATGTTTTTAATTCTTTTGTTTGTGCTTATGAGTTAAAAGTGTAACTTTAGAAATCATTAATGATATCCATATGCAAAATAATGTCCTGGAATACGATAATCGGTTTTGTTGAACTTAAGACAAAGTTGTAACAACGAAGAGTTCTTGGTCTTCTATGATGTGTCAGTATTGTAAATTTGTTACCAGTACATAACATTTCTTGTACCTTGTATCTCTGTTCTTGTGTTTTGTAATATTTGTTATATAAAGGTTTTTGTCATAATATGTTAAAAAAATAAATGCTATAATTCCTTTATAGTATAAAACACAAGTACCTAAATGTAAACAAATACAAATTTGAATTAAAAAATTAAAACAAAAGATTTTTTCCCCTGAATGTTTGGGCCCAAAATGTGGGTACGCGTTATATACGGGAACGTATTATACAGGGCTAAATATAGTTTGTATACCCTTGTGGTTTAATTTTTAAATTTAAACATGAACCAGATGGCTTACTAAGATTTCAATTAACATTATATTTGTACGTTGTTAATTTAAATAGTAGAGAGACCTAGATACTTTTAAATATATTTCAATTTCTAATTTAATTAAAATTAACTTATCTCCCTTAGAACATGAAATTTATAGTTTTTCAGATTTTTACATTTTAATGTATGTGCTATATAAATATTAGTGCTGTGCCGTGTGTTAGGTGCTAAGGATACACCATGTTTCCCCAAAAATAAGACCTAGCCGGACAATCAGCTCTAATGCATCTTTTGGAGCAAAAATTAATATAAGACCCGGTATCATATCATATTATATTATATTATATTATATTATATTATATTATACTATACTATACTATACTATACTATACTATACTGTATTATATTATATATTATGTTATAATATGTTATATATTATACTATACTATATTATACTATATATTATATTATCTTATATTAATTTTTGCTCCAAAAGACGCATTAGATCTGATTGTCCGGCTAGGTCTTATTTTTGGGGAAACAGGGTAGAAATGAACAAGATACACAGCCACTGTTCTCCACTACCTCATAGTCCTTTGGAGGAAATAATGATATGAGACATTTATCATACAGAGAGGGAGGTACTCTGAATTAAGTAGTGTGTGCCATAGAATCATGGAGAGGTGCACCACTCCAGTCTGGGAGAGTCAGGGAAAAAACTTCTTTAAAAAATATCATATAGCTAAAGCAGTTAATCTTTTAACTCATGGAAAAAATTGTAATTCAGGGTATTATTGTTTATAAGTAATCTACTAGAGAACAAAAGTTGCTAAGTTCCTCTCTCAAAATAAGCTCTAGGCATGTTTTTAAACACTATCTCTTACATTCACTGAAAAGGCCAGGAATTAATAACTTGTCCTATTAAAGCTCTCAAATTTGGTCAGAAATATTTAATAGATTATAAAATGGAAGTTTAAATTTTTAAATGCCTTTCTGAGCTTTTGTTAGTTTCTGCTTTGAAGTAAAGTTGTTGGTTGCAAAATATGTGTAACTACCACTGTTTTAAAAAGCTATCGGAAAATTCACTGTTTTTTATTCATTATGCTAATGAAGAAAGGCGAGTGATTCATCTGTATTTCATTGACAATAGAAAGTCATGCAGTATCAACAGATCTTTTTTTTGTATATTTTTTTCTTTAAAAAAAATTCTTTAATCTCAGTCTTGAACTTATTTTTTATTTAAGATGAAAATTGTGCTGATGATCAGTATAATTTCAGGGTGACTTAGAACTGTATTTAACATCCTGCACAGATTTAGAATCAAGCCCACAAATAAACCTGGACAGATTATGATATCTTAAATGATTAATAACTTTTCTCCTTCCCTCTCTATTCAGAGAGGTGAGATTAGGACGAAATGGTGTAGAAGAAATCAAACGACATCTCTTCTTCAAAAATGATCAGTGGGCTTGGGAAACACTCCGAGACAGTAAGTTACTTTTTATTGCACGTTACAGTGAATATTTGAAAGTAGTTGTGGTAAATAGTCTGTTGAAATTGCCTTGCTAATATATGTGTATATCTGATGAAAATCTAAAGTATACAAATGCAATATGGGTGTTGTCTTAACTTAGTTAAAAGAGAGTATATTTGATAATATTAGGAAAGTTGTACTGCTGCTGCTTTTACATCCCACTCAAGATACCAAGATGAAATACTATGTACCTATAGTGGAGCTGGGCTCTGGAGTCGTAAGTTGATATTTGATCTTAGTTGAATTGCTCTTTGTTTTAGATGTTAGTATCTCAGTCAATGAATGGAAGAGTCAATGAATAACAGGTAATGAAATTAAAATATATTTCTTGTGAAAATACAAGTTGTTTTTACTAAAACCTAAAATAAAATATATGATTCTATTATTGATAAACATTAGTAAAATATTGATTTGTATGAGGATGTAGGAAATTAGGGTATATTGATTCCATCAGGCTTGCAGCTTACAGTTCAGAAATAAAAATATGTAGTGTGCAAGAAGTTCATTTTCGGTTAGTTTAGAAAATCTCCCTATTTCAAAAAACAGTTAAAATTACATAATTTTACAGAAAACCTCGTTCAGCATTGCTCGATCAAAATTATCATGGCACCAAAGTTCCCATCATTTTTGTGGATTTGGGAGGCTAAGAATTTATCTTTCCCCTGTTGAAGACTCAGGAATTTTTTCCCCTTTTCATTATCAAAGAAAACATAGTGTATATAAGACTCTCTCTTCTTGCTGTACCAATAGCAATGAATAGTAATGGAAATGGACTCACTATGTGGTTTTAGAAACAGTTATAAATTAGTTATTTGTCTTAAGGACTGCCTGTCTGTTTGAGACTGTGAGGGATAGTTCTTTCTGAAGAGAAAAATCTTGTTAATTTTGAAGAACTAGGTCATGTAGGTTTGCCAAAATTAGTGTTCACTATCCTAGTTATCAAATATTTTAAAAGAAGTAGTTACATTGCCTTTCAGTACGGTACATACATTCTACTAAGCTATAAAATTGACTGAGAGGTGGGAAGGGGAAGTAAAAAATTCCTGTGGAAATTAAGAAATTGTACCTCTACAAAGAATGACATTGAATGACCTGCTATCTGGAGAAGTTACAGGAGCAACTTGACATTGGGAAAATTTAACAGCTATACACCGGGAAATAAGGAACTTCCTCTTCCTCATAAGTAAATATGACATGATTGTTGTCTTCATGCTGCATGAGAAACTGTTGCAAGACAGAGATTGAGTAGAAAGAAAGAGAGGTGATGAATGGTTGCATTGAAAAGCTTTGTGTTATTATTCAATTTATGCTCTTTGTAAAATTTAAGAAGGCTGAAAACATATAAATATGATTATAAATCTGAAGAAAACTTAAATGAGGACTAAAGAAATACAAAGTATCTTTCGTATTGCTTTAAATTCTTTTGCAAAGTGAAGCAATGCATAAATACCTATAAAATAACCACACAATAAATGACTCTAAAACGTAGGGAGAACATATTTTTTTGTGTGTTTTGAAAGACTGATATTAATTATGAGGAGCGGTAACCTAGTCAACAAATATTGAACACCTACTGTATGCTGAGCATCATTCTGTTTCAGTCAGTAGGAAAACAACAGTGATCAAACCAGCAAACATTCTTTGCATTGTGAAGCTCATAGTGTAGTGGAATTGTGGAGTCCAAACCAATGGCATTTTATGATATTGTTATACCTCCTTAATATAACTGTTTATAGTTATGGAAAAAGCAGGTAAAGTGAATTACTTCATTGATTTAAGTCAAAAGAACTTTATATTTAAAGAATGTCTGTAATTAGGTAATTTGTTAGTAGTATTATCACTTGTATATTTTTTTAAAGATTTATCCATCGCTTTGCTATAGTATACTTAGATTTAACATACTTACAAACTTTTTGATAGCTTTTCCTAATCCTAATACCTCCTATTTTATAGTCACTGTTTAGAAAAAGAAAGAAAAATTAAAGTCTGTAGTATTTATTGTTCTCTTCTTCCTTTTCCCTCTCCCTATCCCTTCTTCACTTCCCACCCCTAAAATACCAAGAATACTTTTGTTCTGAACTGACCTCTCTGACCTTCTAAGTTTTCTAACATTACGAAACAGTTCTAATTCTTTACAATTTTTTTTGACTGTCCAATTTTCTTTGGCAAAATTGCTTACCTTTTGCAAATAATAGTTCTTTTGGTAGTTTTACCACTTTCATGTCTACAAGTTACAGTGGTAATTAATCTTTATCATCTTTTCCTTGGTGGTGTGGGAGCAGGATAAAACTAGCATGATTTTTTACAGAATTTCCATGAGCTTCCTGATCTTATTCAGTGCCTCTTAATTTAGAGGCACAAAGTATTACGATTGTAAAATTACTTTTCCACCCATTTGAGATAGAATTAAATGATAGGAATGAGATTAAAGATAGAAGGCAGAAGAAATGAAAAGACTAAATAACTTGCTACAAGTCACATTGCTAGTAAATGACAATGTCAGGATTCAAATCTAAGTCTGATTCCAAAGACTTTGATCTTCCATAATACCACAAACCACTTAAAGATTTCCACTATTCAGTATTATCAGACTAGAAATGTAGGGAATGATACTTCTTGGCAGTTGAATTTGGAGAAAAGAAAATAACATTTATTACATATAATAATACGTTATTAATAATATTATGTTAATATTTGTTAACTTACAAAACACTTTGCCATTCATGACCTCATTTAAGATATTGCAAGTACTTAATCCACCTGTAGCTGGTGAGAAATACACAAGGTGGTAACAGTGCTGTCGGGTCATGAGGAAAGTTCTCAGTTTAGTTAAAAACAAATAAAATTGATTGTCTCTAAGCACATATATACTATTTTAAGTTCTGTAGATTAAGTCTGGTATCCTCTCTTTCAGAGTTACATTCTCATGGGAGAGATTATCAGTATAGGCTTAGTGGATAAAGAATTTAGGGTCTAACAAGTTTCACGTCTTAGATGTTTAGACCTTCTCACCATTACATTGGGCTTTAAAAAAAAAGTTTCAGAAAAATTATCTTTTTATTGTAGTAAAGTATATATAACATAAAATTAACCATTTTAACCATTTATTTTAGTGTACAGCTCAGTGGTACTGATCTTCACATTGTGCAACCATCACCACCTTCCATCTCCAGAACTTTTGTATCATCCCAGACTAAATTTCTGTATACATTAAATAATACTCTCCATTCTTCTCTAACTCTAGCCCCCCAGTAGCCACTATTCTACTTTATGTTTCTATGAATTTAACTATTCTGGTACCTCAGATATCATCCTTTTGAGATTGACTTATTTTACTTAATCTTTGGGGTTCATCAATGTTATAGCATTTCTCAGAATTTCATTTCATTTTAAGGCTGACTAATATTCCATTGTGTTTTATATACCACATTTTTTAATCCATTCATTTATTAATAAACATTTGGAATGCTTGTATATTTTAGCTATTGTGAATAACGCTTCTCTAAACATTGGTGTACAAATATGTGTTGGAGTCATTGCTTTCCATTCTTTTGAGTTAATTTTTATATATGGTGTAAGGATACTGTCCCTGGTCTCTACCCCTAGATGCCAATAACGTACCTCCCTCAGTCTAACAACTGATAATGTACTTAAGCATTACCAAATGTCCCTCAGTCAGCAAAATGGTTTTAAAATTGAGAACCAATTAAAGTCAAATTTATGCCTAGAACATTTCTTTTTTTTTTTTTAGTAGTTTCAGTGTACAAAACAACATAATCGTTAGACATTTACACCCCTCACAAAGTGATAACCCCTTCAGGTCTACTACCCCTCTGACATAGTACATAGCTATTATAATACCATTGACTATATTCCCTATGCTATATTTCATACCCTGTGACTATATATGTATTATAGTTGACATTCAATATTATTTTCATGTGTATAACACATTGGTTAGGCATTTATATAATCTATGAAGTGATCCCCCTGATTAGTCCAGTACTCATCATAGTCTTTACAACATTATTGATGATACTCCTCATACTGTATTTCATACCCTGGGAATATTTTGTGACTACCAATTTGTACTTTCTAATCCGCTCATCTTCTCCCCCATCTCCACACCCCTCCCATCTAGCAACCATCAGTTTTTTTCTCTGTGTCAATGCATCTATTTCTGTTTTCTTTGCTCATTTATTCTGTTTTTTAGATTCCACATATAAATGAGACCATATGGTATTTGTCTTTCTCAGTCTGACTTATTTCACTTGAACATAATGCCCTCTAGGTACATTCATGATGTTGCAAATGGTAAGATTTCATTCTTTTTTATTGTAGAATAATACTCCATTGTATAAATGTACCACAGTTTCTTTATCCAGTTGTCTATCGATGGGCATTTTGGTTATTTCTTATCTTGGCTATTGTGAATAGTGCTGCAGTAAACATATATTTCTTCGAATCACTGTTTTGAATTTCTTTGGATAAATACCCAAGAGTGGAATTGCTGGGTCATATCATAGTTGTAGTTTTAATTTTTTTGAGGAACCTCCACACTGTTTTCCATATGGGTGCACCAATTTGCAATTCCACCAACAGGACATGAGGATTCCCTTTTCTCCACATCCTCACCAACACTTGTTGTTTGTTGATTTATTGATGATAGCCATTTGGACAGAAGTGAGGTGGTATCTTCTTGTGGTTTTTATTTGCATTTCTCTGATGATTTGTGACGTTGAGCATCATTTCCTACATCTATTGGCCACCTATATGTCCCGTTTGGAGAAATGTCTTTTCATGTCCTCTGCCCATTTTTCAATTCAATTGTTTGTTTTTTTGGTGTTGAGTTGTATGAGTTTTTTTATAAATTTTAGATATTAAAACCTTATAAGATGTGTCATTGGCAAATACGTTCTCCCATTCAGTATGATGTCTTTTAGTTTTGTTAATGGTTTCCTTTGCTGTGAAAAAACTTTTTATTTTGATGTAGTCCCATTTTTTATTTTTTTGTTTCCCTTGTCTGAGGGGATATATATCAGTGACAATATTACTAAGGGTAATGTCTGAGAGTTTACTTCCTATATTTTCTTCTAGGAGTTTTATGGTTTCAAACCTTACATTTAAGTCTTTTAATCAATTTTGAGTTTATTCTCCTATATTGTGTAAGAAGGTGGACCAGTTTCATTTTTTTTGCATGCATCTCTCTGGTTTTACAGCACCATTTATTAGATAAATAGTCTGTCTTTACCCCAATGTAAATTCTTGCTTCCTTTGTCATAGTATTAAATGACCAGATAAGCATCGATTTATTTCTGGGCTCTGTATTCTGTTCCATTGATCTATGTTATGTGTCTGTTTTTATGCCAATACCATGCTGTTTTAATTACTGTAGTCTTGTAGTATAATTTGATATCAGATAGTGTGATACCTCCTGCTTTGTTCTTATTTCTCAGGATTGCCAGGGTAATTTGGGGTCTTTCACGGTTCCATATAAATTTTAGGATTATTTGTTCTAGTTCTGTGAAAAATATAATTGGTATTTTGATGGGGATTGCGTTGAATCTGCACATTGCTTTGGGTAGCATGGACATTTTAACTATACTCTTCCTATCCATGAGCATGATATATGTTTCCATTCATTTGTATCTTCTTTAATTTCTTCTTCAATGTCTTATAATTTTCTGAGTATAGGTCTTTTACTTTCTTGGGTAAATTTATTCCAAAGTAATTTTTTTTGATGCAATTGTAAATGGGGTTGTTTTCTTAATTCTCTTTCTCATAGTTCATTATTGGTGTATAAAAATGCAATCAATTTCTGAATATTAATTTTGTATCCTGCTACTTTACTAAATTCATTTATCAGTTCTAATAGATTTTTGGTGGAATCTTTGAGGTTCTCTAAATACAGTATCCTGTCACCTGCAAATAATGATAATTTTACTTCCTCCTTTCAAATTTAGATGCCTTTTATTTCTTTTTCTTGTCTGATCACTGTGGCTAGAACTTCCAGCACTATGTTGAATAAAAGTGGTGATTGTGAACATCCTTGTCTTCTTCCTGATCTTAAGGGAAATGCTTTTAGCTTTTCCGCATTGAGTATGATATTAGCGGTGGTTTTGTCTTATACGGCCTGTATGATGCTGAGATATGTTCCCTTTATTCTCACTTTGGTAAGAGTTTTTATCATAAATGAATGCTGGATTTTGTCAAATGCTTTTTCTGCATCTATTGATATGATCATGTGATTTATTTTTCATTTTGTTTATGTGGTATATCTCATTAATTGATTTTTGGATATTGAACCAACCTTGCATACCAGGAATGAATCCTACTTGATTGTGGTATATGATCTTTTTAATGTATTGCTGAATTCGATTTGGTAATATTTTGTTGGGGATTTTTGCATCTATGTTTATTAGGGTAACAGCCTATAGTTTTCTTTGTTTGTAATGTCTTTGTCTGGTTTTGGAATCAGGGTAATGATGGCCTCATTAAATGAGCTTGGGAGCCTTCTCTCCTATTGGAGTTTTTGAAATAATTTGAGGAGAATAGGTGTTAATTCTTTTTAAAATGTTCTGTAAAATTCACCTGTGAAACCATCGGGTCCAGGGCTTTTGTTTGTTGGGAGCTTGTTGATTACTAATTCAATTTTATTGTTAGTATTCGGTCTGTTCAGATTTTCTGTTTCTTCTTGATTCAGCCTTAGAAGATTATATGCTTCTAGGAATTTCTCCATTTCTTCTAGATTGTCTCATTTGATGACATATAGTTGCTCATAATATTTTCTTAGAATTGTTTGTGTTTTTTTGGTGTCAGTTGTCACTTCTCTTTCATTTCTGATTTTATTTATTTGGGTCTTCTCTCTTCTTTTTTGAAGTATCTGGTTAGAAGTTTGTCAATTATTTTTCTCCAAAAAAACAGCCCTTAGTGTCATTGCTCTTTTGTATTATTTTTTTCAGTCTCTACTTCCTTTATTTCTGCTCTGATCTTTATTATTTCCTTCCTTTTGCTCACTTTGAGCTTTGTTTGCTGGTTCTTTGTCCAGTTCCCTTATCTGTAAAGACAGATTGTTGATTTGAGATTTTTCTTGTTTCTTCAAGTAGGCCTGTACTGCTGTGAATTTCCCTCTTAGGATTCCTTTTGCTGTGTCCCATAGATTTTGTGTTGTGTTTTCATTTTCATTTGTCTCAAGGTATCTTTTGATATTTTTCCTTGATCTCATTGTTGACCCCTTTATTATTTAGTAGTATGTTATTTAGTCTCCATGTGTTTGTGTGTTTTTCAGTTTTTATCTTGTAGTTGATTTCTAGTTTCATACCACTGTAGTCAGAGAAGACACTTGTTATGAATTCAGTCTTCTTAAATTTATTGAGACTTGTTTTGTGACCTAATATGTGGGCAAAGACCATAATTGACTGACATACTTCACTAGGAAGAAGAGATGACTTTTTTCTTACTCATTTTACAAATTAGGCAATTACTATTACTACGGAACTATAATTGTCTAGTCAGGCAGTTTTCTTGACCATTAAGTAAGAAAAGGCCTTTTCTCATTCATTGTTAGTATTACAGTGTCTTTGGTTTAAATGTATTGTTTCATTCCCAAATTCATCAAATAGTTCACTGTATCTGAGATGCACATCAGTATTTCTTACCTGGAATACCCAGATGATGCAATAAAAAAATTGCTTTATGTAAAAGATTAAGACCATAATTCTGGTTCAGTTATTTTTGTTTTGTTTGCTTCATATTTATCTTTTTCTCTAAAGAAACATGAAATGATTGTATCTAAAATAATTATTCAATATTTTACTGATAATATTAAAGTGATCTTTGTTATATTCCATGTATTTTTGTAACTTAAAAAAACATTTTTCCTAAAATTTAGTTCTGGATGTACTCTCTATAGCAAGCCCCAAAGAAGATATTAGTATTAGTTTCATATGGTAGTTTCTCTTATGTTACGAAGATTTAAGCATTGCCATGTATGGTTTTATATTATTAAATATATATGAGCTTTGTTCCCCTACCAAATTTATATCTTTTCAAGATTCTGTGTCCATGTTTTGTATCCTTGCTTTTTTTCCTTATGGCCATTTTATAAATACCTCACTGAGTTATTCCTTAATCACTTTTTTCAGGGAAGATAGCCAGTCTAAAAATATAATTCAAAATAATTTGCTCCTTGTAACTTAATCTTATAGAGATACTGAGTTTGCGGGCAGGGATTATGTAGATTTTAGACAAGTAAAGGTATTTCAGTACCAAATTATTATATCCAGGGCTACTAAGAAGTAACCTAGATTTCTAGTTTGCTATAAGAGCATATTGAACAAACAAAATACTATGTTTGAATCTAAAGAACTTTGAGTACAATTTGTTATGGTATAGTTTATGGAAAGTCTTTTCTGTGGTTCTAAGTGCTTTTGAATATTTTATACTATGGTGTATTCTAAAACAAACCTTAACAATACTTGTAATATTTAGATTAACTTGAGGTATAGATGATACTTACAGGTACTTTTGAAGATAATTGTTTCATAAAACTATATGTGATGAATATCAATTGATTAATAATCTTAATAAAGCTTACTATAATAGGATTCATTCAACCCATTTGAAATTTGTAGTTCATAAGTTTTGTGTATGTAAGAAACTATTTGTAGTTGGTATGGAATCTTTGCTTCACTTTATTTTTATATCAAATTTGAAGTGAACTTCTGATTTTGTTTTTATTTTTAGCTGTCGCACCAGTTGTACCTGATTTAAGTAGTGACATTGATACAAGTAATTTTGATGACTTGGAGGAAGATAAAGGAGATGAAGAAACATTCCCCATACCTAAAGCTTTCGTTGGCAATCAACTACCTTTTGTAGGATTTACATATTATAGCAATCGTAGGTAAGTATACCAATCGGAGCTAAACATTGATTTTTAAGGATAAGTACTAATTTCCTTAGGCATATCTAAAAATCATTTTAAGAACATTTAAAGTATCTTAATATGCCATTTTTCAGGAACACATGATATTGCTAGTATTTGCTATTTATTTTTTTTCAGACTCATCCATGTTCTGGATACTGTTTTTCAGAAATTCTTTGCTAAATGATACACCGTATCATCAAGTTATAAAAATTAATAGATTAAAAGATTCTGCTAACCTGATATTTTTGGTTAATTTTGTTATGCAAAGAGTTCTCGTTTTTTAATACATTTTGGAACAATGAATAATTTTCTAGTATAATCATCACTATCTTGATGTTCACAAAGGCCTATAATTTTCAGGTCTTCAAAAATCGATTCCTTCCAAAAGTACTAAATGAATTCACTGTGTCGTGTAGCATGTGAGACCTTGTGACCATAGGCAAATAACTTTAACCGTTTATGCCTCTATTGCCTTAAAAATAGGGATGAGGATGATGATAATATTTTTCTCATAGTGTTGTTGTAAGGATTTAGCAAATCACAAGAGTAAAACAGAACAATGCTTTGCATGGAGTAAGCACTCAATTAATGTTAATTTATTAGTATGAGCTAATGTTAGCTTTAGTTATTTCAAGTAGACTTGAGATATAAGTTAAATATTTAACATTATTTCACTTTGCTGAGCATTCATTTATTCATTCATTCAACAAACACGTTTGGCAACTTACTCTTGTCAGGTTCATACTAAGCACCACAGTACAGAGAGAGGATGAAGAAGATATAGTACCTTCTTTTAAGATGCTCATATCCTAGTGAGGATATGGATAAATTGTACAATATAGGTTGATAAGTGCTGCACAATAGAAATCTAAACCAAGTGCTGCACCAGCATACAGTAAATCATATGGCAACATTTACTAGATAGATGTATCAACTCTATTATTAAATTTATTTTATGTGCTTCTGATCAAATTATAGTCCATTAGAATGTTACTACATATTGAATTGCTTGGGGTAATTATTAAATTTGAGGTTATTATAAACTAACCTTATTTTAAAGTGAGGATCATTTTAGTCAAAACTTTTTTATAAGAGCTGATTCAGCTCAAGTTTAGAAAACAAGAAGGCAATTTAGTCCTGGCTTATGAAATTTTTCTAATAACTTAACTGTAAGACAATACTGAATAATTTTTGTTGTATCACCAACCAGGTACTGGTAGGTAGTATTTGAGTTTTGACCCTTAGAAAAGTCCAATATTTTAATCCTTTTTCTCTTCCTAACATTTCATGAGTATAATATTACAGCTATTTTATATTGACATACATACACAGTTAAGCTTCAAAGTAGTTTTTGCTGAAGCATCCTTTTATTGTTTTGTATTTTTATCAGTTATTCTTGGGTTGGTTTCTGAAACACTCTGGATTTTGAGTTAATTACTTTACTTAGGTTTATGCAAAGGTCATTTTCAATTAAACATTACATTGTCATGCATTTGATTATGTTGTCTGGTTTTTCCTTGTATTCATATGTTGTATGTGTATCCCAAACTAACTTATTAGTTTCTTAAAAGTAAAAATTGTACTCTGTTCTTAAGTACCACCACCTTATTGAGTAATACGAGCTGTGATCAAAAAGTACGGTGAATGCTGCTGCCACATGCCATCCAACAGAAAGGCAGGGATCTTCAATATGGAAGGCAGCACGTCGAACCTTAGTAACAGTGTGTGACAAGTTTCAACTTGTTTGGTGCAGTTAGTCGGATGTGAGCTACGATTGAGAAAAGGTGTGTTTTAAAGTATGCCATAAATCATCCTCCATCATGATAGTGCTCTGTTTTACACATCACTTCTGGTATACGGCAATTTCTGTCATATAAAAACATTATGGTGTGGGTTTGTCCACCTTATTCACTCGATCTGGCATCATGTGACTTCCCCAAAGTCAAAATGGTTCAGGACATCGAGGCAGCCACAACAGCGCAACTAAAGACACTCATGAAAGAGGGCTTCCAGAACTGCTTCAGAAAGTGGCAAGAACAATGGGATAAGTGTGTTCGAAGTGAGGGGGAGTGTTTTGAGAGGGATTAATGGCAATGTGTCTTTTACTGTAATACATTTTTTTAATTTAGACATTTACCGTATTTTTTGATCACATCTCGTATAGTGTTTAGTAATTGCTTATTACATGAATGGTCAAAGATACAGTTATGCTTAATAAAAATAAGAGATCAGCAAAATATTAATTAGCCTTATTGTAATGAGTAGGTATAATTTTGAATTACTGGCATAAAATAGAAAACTTCAGAAATTCTTCTGAAATTCAGACATACTTTCAATTTCCAAGGGCAGAGATTTTTATTGCTAAAGTACAGCTGAATTAAAAGTGATTTTAGGGCTGGCCTGGTGGCTCAGACAGTCGGAGCTCCATGCTCCTAACGCTGAAGGCTGCCGGTTTGATTCCACATGGGCCAGATGGCTCGGTTGGAGTGCAGACTCTCAACAAGGTTGCCGGTTCTACTCCTCGACTCCCGCAAGGGATGGTGAGTTGCGCCCCCTGCAACTAAGATTGAACATGGCACCTTGAGCTGAGTTGCCACTGAGTTTCCAGATGACTCAGTTGGTTGGAGCGTGTCCTCTCAACCACAAGGTTGCTGGTTGTCTCCTGCAAGGGATGGTGGGCTGCATCCCCTGCAACTAACAACGGCAACTGGAGCTGAGTAGCTCCCTCCACAACTAAGATTGAAAGGACAACAACTTGACTTGGAAAAAGTCCTGGAAGTACACACTTCCCCAAAAAGTCCTGGATGTACACACTTCCCCGTCCCTCAAAAAAAAGTGATTTTAAAAACTGCCTTAAACTTTAGCTATGTTCCTTATAGTCTAACTCCTCTTTCATGAAAGTTCCCTAAATTTACACTTTCTATATAAAAACAATATAATATGCAAAAGAACCTTGAAAGAAAATAAAACAAGAAGTATAAGAATGAATGAATTTGTACAGGTAGTGTTCTTACATTTGCAGTGCTGCATTCAGAGAAACTAACTGCAGGAGGCTAAATATCAACTTCAGTTATACAGCATATTAAATTTAGAAAATATCTTAGAGATCAAATAGTGTGGTCTATCTAATTCAGATTCTACTGGCAGTGTTGTATATTTTATTTACATAATGCAGAATCTCACACTGAATTTCTGAGATACTTAATAGTCAATGGAATTAAATTGTACTACATACAGAATGTGTCATTTGTTACATGGGACCTATTCTGTGCAAATCTGCTTTGTAGCACATGTTGTTGTCTCCTGATTATTTTTTCAAGGAATCATAGGAAGGAACATTTTCCTGCTGTTTCTTTTAGAGCACTGTTATATATGTTTAAGGACATAGTTAAAGGACACTTCTATTTTTCACTATTAATTAATATGTAGTACATTAACAACTGTCCCATAATAGCTATAAAGTATACTGTTACTATTTATTTTTTTTTTTAAGATTTTATTGGGAAGGGAAACAACTTTATTGGGGGACAGTGTGTACTTCCAGGCCTTTTTTCCAAGTCAAGTTGTCCTTTCAATCTTAGTTGTGGAGGGTGCTGTTCAGCTTCAAGTTGTTGTCCTTTCAGTCTTAGTTGTGGAGGACGCAGCTCAGCTCCAGGTCCAGTTGCCGTTTCTAGTTTCAGGGGGCGCAGCCCACCATCTCTTGCGGGAGTCGAACCGGCAACCTTGTGGTTAAGAGGATGCGCTCCAACCAACTGAGCTATCTGGGAGCTCAGCGGCAGCTCAGCGGCAGCTCAGCTCAAGGTGCCAGTGTTCAATCTTAGTTGCAGGGGGCGGAGCCCACCATCCCTTGCGGGAGTCGAGGAATTGAACTGGCAATCTTGTAGTTGAGAACCCACTGGCCCATGTGGGAATCGAACCGGCAGCCTTCGGGGTTAGGAGCATGGAGCTCTAACCACCTGAGCCACCGGGCCGGCCCACTATTTGGTATTTTTTTGAGAGCTGTACTGGTTAACTAAGGCAGTGACTGGTGGCAATAGTAGAAGTATTAATAATAGTAGTGGTTGCATAGTAGAGGAAGTAGCAGGGGCAGTGGCAGCAGCAGCAGTAGTACCTTACCTGTACTCAAGTTTTAAAAAGCAGAGCAACTACAATACTGAACAAAAAACAAACATAGTATTTGTTATTGGTTTTGTTTACTTTTAAAATCTTTTTTTCTTCCCAGATACGTATCTTCAGCAAATCCTAATGATAACAGAACAAGCTCCAATGCAGATAAAAGCTTGGTAGGCATTTTCTTATTATTTTTTAAAAAGTCTTGTGGATAATGTATTTTGTGTGCATGATATTAAGTAAGCATGCATGCATTGCTCCTGAATAGGTCGTTAGTGAACTTAAATTTTCATAGCAGTTTTTACCTTCTGTCGTCTCCAGTTTGATTTCTTGCCTAAATATCAAATGGGATATTATATGTGGAGGCAGTTAGTAAACCATAAATTGCCACACAGATGGATAGTGGTGGTTTTTCTAATCCTTAAAATTAGGAATTTATGATAAATCAATGTATCCGTAAGGGTCTTGACAGGAAAACAGATGGCACATTTGAAAGATTTAAATGAAGAGAGTTTTTTGTGTGTGATAAGATATACATAACACAAAATTTACCATTTTTAATCAAACAGTTCAGTGACATTAAGTATATTCACATTGTTGTGCAACCATCACCATACATTTCCACAACCATTTCTTCATCCCAAACTAAAACTCTATACACATTAAACTCCCTATCCACTCTCTGCTCCAGCCACTAGTAACCACTATTCTTTCTGTCTCTGAATTTGACTATTTAGGTACTACATATAAGTAGAATCATACAATATTTGACTTTCTGTGATTGGTTAATTTCACTTAGCATAATGTCCTTAAGAGTCATCCATGTTGTAGCATGTGTCAGAATTGTATTCCTTTTTAAAGCTGAAAATATTCTGTTGTATGTATGTACCACATTTCATTTATTCATTTATTAAATGATGAGAGTTTAATGAATGGAAGAGTGGTATGAGCAGGGTCACGGGGAGCAATAAATAAAGGGTACTAAAGCACCCATTGATTAACAACAGTGGGAAGCCATTGCCTGCCTGAAGGGACAGGAGAGACAAGTCTTATTATCACAGTTCTAAGAAAGCCTAGAATCATAAAAGAAGCACAGAACATAGAACACTGCCAGAACCACAGTAATACAAGAAGAGTGTGGGGAGAGTGAATAGTATTTCATTTCTCCCATCTTCTGATTTTCTGCTGGTGTTCCCTGTAGGCTGAAAACAACCTTAAAATTAAAGGGCAATAGAGCCCAGGTAATGTAGTCTGTAGATTTCAAGGCAAAGAAGGACAGAGGGTGGATCTTCAAGGCTAGAAGAAAAAAGGTTCAAATGAAGAATGACTGTATTGGTTTATCTGCTGAAAATTACTGGAAGTAAATATTAGAGACATTAGTCCTTTCTGTTGTTCATATAGCTCAGGTTCATGAGACAGGTGACAGAGGTTAAAGCAAAAAATATTGCTTACATTTGAGAAGGTCCTTTTGGGTTAACTAGACTTTTCTTATAAGTATCAGAAATAATTATCTGGCTATTCTTAGAGCACTTCTTTGAATTTTATGTGTCCTAGAGCCTACTTAATTTTAACTGAGGAAAGGAGTAGGTAGCAGTCATTTTTAGAAGCTGATATAATTCTCTTTCTCCTTGATGTATTTATTTACTCTTAAATAT
Source organism: Rhinolophus hipposideros (assembly GCF_964194185.1). Taxonomy (NCBI): domain Eukaryota; kingdom Metazoa; phylum Chordata; class Mammalia; order Chiroptera; family Rhinolophidae; genus Rhinolophus; species Rhinolophus hipposideros. The sequence goes on from NC_138063.1 coordinate 42,809,389, forward strand.
CAGGGAACATGTAATGGGAAGGGAAAGTGAGAAAAAGGGAAATGAACTATATGAGTACATGTTATTTGTTTTAACCATCTTTCCCTCTTAAATTCTCATTCCAGTAGAGAGCTATTTGCCACATTATATAGCTAACAAGGGCTCAGAAATCTTTAAAATTTAAGCACCTTTAACCTAGGGAAGGTAACAATAAGGAGCTTCTGTAACCCAGTTCTCAACTGTATTGCTTATCTGTAGGATTAGTGGTACACTAGGACTTCACAAAATAGTCAATGGAATCATGTTTTTTGGAGGCTCGTCTTTTTCAGTGATGATTGCCATAAGTTTCTTTCAGTGGCTGCTATCATGTATCTTTTGCTCTGGTAGAATCACAGGGGAAGAAGAAAACATTGGCATGCTTTCTATTTTTATTAACGTAGAACGAAGTACAAAAGTCAACTAATTTAATTTCAGCTCTTCCTTGAAAGCCTTCTAGCAGAGATGCTAATGTACTTTACAATTGTGAAATACAATGAATAATTTTCATTCCATATCTTACTACTTTATTTATTTATTTATTTATTTATTTATTTATTGCTGCTTTTGACACTGACTAATCCCTCTTCCATGGAACTTCAAGGTTTTATAACTTTATTGCTACCATTCTTTCATTTTTTTCCTCCTGCCTCTTTGCAGGATCTCCTCCCTCCCTGCATCCCCTTTTCTTCCTCCCTCTCCCCTCCTTGAATTATTAAATGTTTCTCAAGGTGGTTTTGATCTTGGCTCTATTAATTTTCTGTAGGTAATTTCATGTGTGTCCAGCATGTTCCTCTGAGCTCCAGACCAGAATCTCTCTTCTGTCTCTGACTGTACTTCTCTTCCTGCATCTTTCAGGCACTTCAACTTAGGCTAGAGCTAGACTCACAGTTCTTCTCTCTCCATCTCTTCCCAAGCACTTCTTGTTTGTGTTACTTATCTTATGTAATGGTACTCTCTCTGTTCTTATTTCTAACCAGTTGTTAGGTTATAAATTCTGACTTCTAATCGATAATTATCCATTTCTTCCTCTTCATTGATAGAGCCTCTGCCTCATATCAGACCTATATACTCTTTTGCCTGAACTGTCTCAGTAGCCTGTTAACTGGTTAACTGGTAGAATTTCTCTACCCTCCAAATCTATTCACCTTATTATTACTGAAGTGATGTTTCTGAGATACAGTACTGTGTCATTTCCCTTTTTAAAATGCTTATACGGTCAAAGCCCCCAACTCCTAGTATTTTTGCATACAAGGATCATGGACCTTCTCACCTTTTCAGATTTTATGTGGCTTTTCTCCCTGTTACATGCTCTGTCTATACCTAATTTCTTTCCATTTCCCAAATACATCATATTTTCTTCTGCCTCTCTACTATTGGAAGGCTAAAATGCCTTACTTACACCACATTCTCTGTTTGGTAAATCTCTCTTATCTTGTAGGTCTCATCTCAAACATTACATCTTCCTGGGAGAATTAGATGTGGTTTCTTCTCTCCTTCATAACTTTTTGTATATAATTTTGTTATCACCATATTGTATTATAATATTTATACGCCTTTGGGTTATTATAGGTTCTTTTCACCCTTCTATACCCTTATGCCCCACTATTTAACTATTAGTTTCATGAGAATAGGGACCAAATCTTTAATTTTTGTATTATTAATGCCTACCACCGCAGTGCCTGACATGTGTAGGTGTTGGAAAAAATGCTTGTTAAATTAATAATAAAAATTTCAGATAGAAAGGAAAAGGATAAGATTGAACCAAATAATTTCCTCCTGAACAGGTATTAAATGGTAACATAAACTTGCTATTTTTAAATTCTTTATGAATATTCTTAGTAGAATGAGTTTTGTTTGTTTTCAATTAAAGCAGGAAAGTTTGCAAAAAACAATTTATAAGCTGGAAGAACAGCTGCATAATGAAATACAGTTAAAAGACGAAATGGAGCAGAAGTGCAGGTGAGAATATACTTGTATGTTTTTTACATTAAAAATTGTGTAGCAAAGTTTATTTTAAAGCTTACACCCTATAAACACTTGAAAGTAGACATAAGAAAAGTGGGGGTATAAAGGTTGCTACTGATACACAGTCAGTGAAGAATGTCTAGGCTAGAATTGGAAAGTAATATTTATCTTGGCGTTAGTTGTAACTGTGTTTTCCTCAGAATATTTGAAGTACGTTTGCTCCCCCACAGCCTTTATTTAAAAATTGTAGTATTGATTTACTTAGTGCCTGATTTATTGCTTTTCTCCTATTTTAATTAGCTAGCTAAAAGAGCAAATTAATTTACATTAAATAAGAGGCTTTCTAAAATTAGAAAGATGTTTTCTAAAATTAGAAGATTAAAATTCACTAAACTTTTGATACAGACATTCTAATTTCCACTATGATTCTTTGGAGCAGTAACTCAGAATTTTTTTCCTATTAGTCTAAATCTAATAACAGTCTGTATATTTATGAAAATATAGGAAGATTATTTTAAATAATCTGGCATAAAAGTGCAAGTTTTACTTATTAATTACAAACAATAACTTTTTATAATTATATTTTTAGTAGATAGTATTGAATAAATGAAATAAAATACAGAGGTAAGTTGGAGATTAAATATGGTACAAATGGAATTGAGAAAACTGGCAATTTTGTGACTGGGGGTGAGAGGAAACAAGTGAAATTCTCACTGCATACCTTTCCTGATAGGTTAAATGGTTATGTATGTGATACAAACATTTTTTATAAAAGCAATTGAATGTAAGTAAATAATCAACTGATGTCAGGATTTGGAAGGGATTTCTAAGTATAAAATATAGAAATAAGGGGAGGAAATGGATAGATATTATTACATAAATGTTGGGAATTTCTTACATCCAAAAAAATATCATCAAAATTAGAAGGCAAATGACAAATTGCTAGTGGTAGTGGTGATGGAGATCAACTTCAGGAAGAAATGAGTGGCCAATAATCATATGAAAATGTAATATGAGGCTGCAAAGGTCAACAGAGTCTAGATCTTGGAACACTGTTTTTTGACAAGCTAAAAAATTTGTAATTTTTATCCTAAGTATGATGGAAAAACATTAAATTATTAAACTAAAAAGTGAAAAAAACTTTTAAAAGATAAAAAAACTAATCAGATTTGCTTTTTAAAAAGAACTGGTTAGTTGGCAGCACTTGACATTTATTCAACTAAATGGAAATGAGGAAGATGAATCAAGGATGATTCCCAAATGGTGTCCTTTACTTAGGGACACTTAGAGGAGAAGCAGATTAGTGGGTGGAAGTGTGAAGCAGAGGGAATAAGTTTAGTTTTGTGCATGTTAAATGAGGTATTTGATGAGACATCCATGTAAAAGGTTGCATATACATATTTGAAACTCAGAATTATGTTTCGAGCCCAAGAAAATAAATTGTGTTAAATATCTCAAATTTTTACCCAAGTTGCAAGTAGGTATATTTACTGATTTATATATGCCTTCTTTTCCTTTATTTATCTAATCTTGTATTAAAGGTTAGATGGCTAATTTTTATTTGGTAGCAAGTATTGCATAAGTTCAGGGATCCTTAACCTGGAATCCATAGGCCTCTCCTGCAAAGGGTCCATGAATGAAATTCAAGGTCTTTAAACTTGGATGACCAAAAGTGAATATTGTCTCCAACTTATAACTAAAATTCAGCATTCCCTTTAATTATGAACATAGGCAATAATTCACAATTATTCGCATAGCTGTGACTGTTTTAATACCAATAGAAATTATGTTTTTTCTTATATATAGTTGTTAGTTATTTCTAAATACCATTTATGATCACTACTACTTTGAAATTATTGCCACTAGATGTTACGATATAATATATTAACCAAGAAGTACACATACTACTGAATCATACATTTTTTCAAGTTTATGACTATTTCAGTATAATTTTGGTTTCTTTTAATCCTATGTATTTTATTTTATGCTTCTAAAAATATTCTGTAAAAAGGCCGTAGGCTTCACCAGATTGCCAAGGAGATCCGCAGCACAACAAAAGTTAAGAAATCTTAGTTAAATAAAAAATTTATATCTAATCTATATTGCTTTTGTTTTTACAGAACTTCAAACATAAAACTAGACAAGATAATGAAAGAATTGGACGAAGAGGTACTTTCTGTTTCCTAATCAGAAGTGTTTCTTTTTTGAGAGTTTTCCCCCTTTTTCATATTACTTTGTTTTTGGAGAAAATTACATTTGAACTTTATAATACATTTTACATGTAGTAAATTTACATATAGTAAATTACATTTGAACTTTATTGATTGAAATTTGAAATATGAAGAATTATGATGAAAGCCACACATTGGAACTGCAGGTTGAAGTAATGCAGATTAGATTATACTTTAGTTTCTTTTGTATATATTTCTTTTAGAACAATATTAAAATTTTAGTACAAAAATTTTATTTCAGTGGTTCTTAATAGTTGGAAAGTGAGAAAAGAGCAAGAAAACTAAGATGAAAAATTGCAGCTTGTAGCAGGAAGAGACAAATTGGAAAAAGCAAATAATACAATTTAAAAGGGACTGACATTAATACAATTTCATGTGATCAAATGGGAAATATATCAATTTTAAAATCACTCATATTTTCCATGGTCATCTAGCACGAAGTTTTTATTGTCAGGGAAACACAGCATAAACATGTCATTATACAGATGTCTGTTGGCAAATACTAAGTCGTTTTCATTCCTTTTGGTCAACTTATAACTGTCTTTCTATTGTGTGTATGAAGTCCCCTGAAAAAAAACATATCCCCTCTATAGTCTTCCTCTCAGTGATGATTTCCTTTGTCCTTTTTAGATTTAATCTTTTTGATGGTTTTTGTGCTGTCTTAATTTTCTCTTCTCTAAGGAATAGTATCTGTCAGTGGTCTATTTTTTTGTTTGGTTTCTTCCCCCACCCACCTCCCCGCAACCCCGCATTTGTAACTTTAGATATATATAGATAGATATATTTGTAACTGTAGATAACTTTAGATATATATATATATATAGATAGATATATTTTTAACTATATATATATATATATATATATATATAGTCATCTGAGAAGATTTAGATAATATTTTACCAACTTGCCATTGTCAGTGTGTACTTAGCTTAGTACTATTTATTTGACTGTAAGTATTTAAGAAATCCTTTTCACATATTCTCCACTTTTTATTTCATTTCTAAAACCCAGATAAAATTCACATGTTCTAGGTTCAAGTTATTTAGCTTTCCACATTCAAAATAGAAAAGTAGATCTTAATTATAACGTTAAAATACGGTAGTGCCCGTGGGGCTATGTTCTAAGACCCTGAGTGGGTGCCTGAAACTGCAGATAACATCGTATCCTATGTATATGTTTTTTCCTTTATATTGTTGCTAATATAATGCATTATGGTCATCTTAAACTAATAAATGACTTTTGATCTATGGGTTACTTTTATATTTATGGATTCAAAAATCACTAAAAATTTTGCCTACCTAGTTCGAATAGGGAACTCTCACTGTCTTATAGGGCAAGTTAATTATGTTATTAAAAAGTTGTCATTAGAAGATATTATCTGATTTTAAAACAAAAAATCCATCTTAAGTCTTTGTGTGTGTGTTTTTAAGAAGTGTATTCTCACACACAAATGAGTGTTAATTGCAATACTAACTTTTGTCATAATTTCAGGGGAATCAGAGAAGAAATCTAGAATCTACAGTGTCTCAGATTGAGAAAGAGAAAATGTTGCTACAGCATAGAATTAATGAGTACCAAAGAAAAGCAGAACAGGAAAATGAGAAGAGGAGAAATGTAGAAAATGAAGGTAAATTGTTACTTCTTTTTTAAAAACACTGGAATTTCTGTCTTATACTATCCTTGAGGTCTTTGTCATGAGGTTATCTTAAATTTAGTGCCCATGATAAATTTTTGAAACCATAATCCTAAGACATCCCATGTCCCAAGATAAACTTAAAACATACTAAGTTCAGTAGTAATGTTTTAGCTAGAGTAGTGATTTTTATCCTGTATCTATATTGGAGTCTCCTGGAAAACTTTGAAGAACACTGAGCTTAAACTCTAGAGATTCTAATTTAATTGATGTAGACGTGTGGCCTGAGCATTGGTATTTTTAATAAGCTTTCTAGCACTTCTAACAAGCAGCTGCATTAGAGAACTACTAAACTAGAATTTCATGTGTTTTAATGTTCGTGTTATAAATGCATTTAAAATAGCTTTCTACAACCTTTGATCCAGTGATGATTTCACTTCTGGGAATTTCTTTTTTTTTTTTTTTTTTTTGGAATTTCTTTTACATATACATTTGTGGCACATGCAGACTGATGTATAAACAAGGATATTCATTGTAGCATTTTTTAAAATGGCAAATATTATAAACAATGTAAATATAATCAATGATATAATAAATTTTGGTATACCTGTATGGTAGAATACTATGCATCTTAGAATAAAGTATCTCCTGATAGATGTTATAAAAGGATCTGTAAGATGTATCTTTAAGTGGAAAAAAGTACAGATTGTTTAAAACAAGAGTGCTTGTCAATATAGCTTAAATACAGATATGCATGTGAAAATACACATAGGTGTTATGTGTGTTTTTATATATTAGGGTACTGATACATAGACTATGTTAGGAAGGATATGTAAGAAATTAGTAATAGTTGTGGCTGGGGAGGAGAGTCAAGGGACTGGGAGGCAATGTGAACACGTGAAGACTCATTCTGCACTGTATTCCATTTGGTGCCTTTTGAATTTTGAACCATTTTAAAAATACTGAACTCTATTCAAAGATTTGTACTACTCAAAAATAAACAATATTAACACTAGCTTTATGACATCTCACTAATAGATTGACCTTATTAAAGGAATAAAAGAATTTGAAACATTATGACAGGAACAAATCTATTTTTGCATTCTATATTATAAAATGATGCTCTACTTTTTGATGAATTTAAAATATAAGTACTTCCAAAAAAAAAAAAAATGTATGTACTTCCAAGACGGAATTTTGCTTTTGCAATGGACCTACTGTAGCTGACTATTATGGCCTAAGACTAAATTTCATTTTTTAAAATAGATTTATATGTTTCCTCCATGAAAACTTTGTAATTTCTATGTCTTAATCCTTTACTTTCTAGTTTCTACATTAAAGGATCAGTTGGAAGACCTAAAGAAAGTAAGTCAGAATTCACAGCTTGCTAATGAGAAGCTGGCACAATTACAAAAGCAGGTAAGTTTTTGGAATGCTTTTTTAAAAAAATTATAATCAATAAGTTAGATTGTATTTTGGTTAAAAACCTATTTTCTTGTTCTCTTTTTTAATTAGCTAGAAGAAGCCAATGACTTACTAAGGACAGAATCAGACACAGCTGTAAGATTAAGGAAGAGCCACACAGAGATGAGCAAGTCGATTAGTCAGCTAGAGTCCCTGAACAGAGAATTACAAGAGAGAAATAGAGTTCTAGAGAGTTCTAAGACACAAACAGACAAGGAGTATTACCAGCTGCAAGCTGCTTTCGAAGCTGAACGAAGAGACAGAGGTCATGATTCTGAGATGATTGGAGACCTTCAAGGTAATATTTTTTCTTACTATAGTAAAATATAGTGTAGTAAACATAAAATTTACCATGTTAGCCATTTTTAAGTGTACAATTCAGTGGCATAAAGTACTTTCAGATTATTGTGCAACCACTCCTACTATCCATCTCCAGAACTTATTTTCATCCCAAACAAAAACTACATCCATTAAACAGCAGCTCCCCATTACTCACATTTCCCAGCCCCTGGTAACTACAGCCTACTTCATGTCCCTATGAATTTGACTATCTCATAAAAGTGAAATCAGACAATATTTGTCCTTTTGTATCTTACTCCACTTTGCATAATGTCTTAAAAGTTCATCCATATTGTAGCACGTATCAGAATTTCCTTCCTTTTTAAGGCTGAATATATTCCATTGTATTTTTATAATATATTTTGTTTATCAATAGAAGGTAATTATTTTGGTTTTATTTTAAATTGAGGTTAAAAGCATAAAATTTACCATCGTAATCATTTTTAAGTATAAGGTAATGTATTTTTGATCATATTGCCTTCGTAAAGAAAATGTCCTTGGTGAAACCAGAAATGGTTAGCATTTGTCCTCTTTCAGGATAATACCTACATTTGTATCACATTGTAATTTCTTTATTCTCACAGGCACCTCTATGAAGTAGGTAATGTGGCTACATCCCAATTTTACAACCAGATTACTAAAAACTTAATTTTAAAAGGTGCCGAATTCACAAAAGTCTTACTCAAAATGGGACTATTCCAAGCAGAGAGGATTATCAGTATGAAAACCTGGGAATTCCTCATGCATTGTTGGTAGAAATAGAAACTCAGTTGCAGAAATAGAATCTTATTATAAAGAATTAGGTACTTGAGAGGTTAAGACTAGAGATAATGGCAGTCTCTGTGAGTCTAAAATAAAAAAATTGAGTATAACTATCAGTGAATAAAGGAACAATTTTTATAATGGTAATAAAATTCAATTTGTTTTCAAATAGATGCCTAGTTCTACCCACTTCTCATACAGTTTTCTTTTTGCTATTCTTATTAGCAATAGCATCTATACTACCTAATCAAACAGATATGCATGGAAGTTGCCAGATCTCTCAGGGAAAAATTGGGGGTGGGGTAGTCCATTTTAACCATAGTCACAGGATGGGAACATAGTTTGGGGTCTCATGGGGCTTGATGATTAGCTATAATTCTGTGGAGAGAGGTCAGGGTCAGTTTTTGTACTGTGGAAACGGAAATTAAGATCTCCCATTGGTTCTTAGCTGAGGAGTAGTTGTGCAATCTTATTTCTCAGGGACTAGGCTTAAAATAGATCTAAATGTAATCAAGAAAGTAACCTCATTATGTATATTAGAAAAGCTTCATATTTGGCTTCCTTAAATTGCTTTTCTAGGCCTTTTAAAATACAGGTTATGGACTATGTGAGAGTCACTTCATCTTCCTTCTTTATAAACAACAAAAAAAGAGAGTAGAATAGGTGACCCCCTATAAGTCATACCAGTTCTAACATTCTTTTAAGTCTGTGATCTACAGGATATGACTGAGCTTTGAATCTATTTCATAGATGTTATTGATGTTAAGGAAAATTCATAGCATCATTTATTGTTAAAGTTTATCCTTTTTTCCTTTAAGGTTTAATTTTTTATTTAAATGTGAATCAAAGCTCACACATATTAAAAAATGCACACAATTTATATGAGCCTCGACATACATATAAAAATGCATTATGGTTTAAAAAAACACATACAAAATTTTTACATTAATCTTTTATGGTCCTTAAGAAATTTCATGTCCCTCAAGTATAAATTTCTCACAGTTTAGGACGCTGGACTCCTGGCAGAGTCAGGATTATTTCCTAGTTGAATGTCCTCCATGTATACTCGTGGGCAGAAGCTTCTTTGTATGGGAAATGACTTCCCAAATATAATTGGATTGTAAATAGTTTTGGCTTTGTGGGCCACATATGATTTCTGTTACATATTCTTTTTTACTTTTTACAACTCTTTAAAAATGGAAAAAAAAAACACAAAACGTTCTTCATGTCTGCAGAGAAATGGCTACACCGGAACCAGTGTATAGAAAAGGCTGCTATTATAGACAAAAAGTTGGCTTCCAAAAGTCCAGGCCATAGAGGCTTAAACAAAAGGGATGAACAGGAGCGGAGGGTTAGGTCATTTGGTTAGAGCGTGGTGCTCTTAACAGTAAGGTTGCTGGTTTGATCCCCGCATGAGCCATGTGAGCTGTGCCCTCCACAACTGGATTGAAACAACTACTTGACTTGGAGCTGATGGGTCCTAGAAAATCACTCTTAAATAAATAAAAGTTTTTTTAAAAAAAAGGAATGGACAGAGATCAAAATGTCATGGAGGAACAAAAATTTTAACTGAAATGATGAGTTCTTCGTCTAGTAAGTCTGTGATTCTTCAGATTGAAATGCAGGACAAATTTTTTTAATTAACCATTTTAAAAAGTCTTTTTAAAAATCTTTAGTTGGCTTTCTTTTAACTTTTTGTTTTGGAAAATTTCAGTCATATACTTTAGGAGAATAATATAATGACCCCCTAGGTACCCATTATCCAGCTTCAATAATCTTCATCTAGCAGCCAGTCTTGTTTCTTTTATACCCCTACCTTCCCTTCCCAATCCTGTCACACTGAATTATTTTGAAGACAATTGCATGCACCACATCGTTTAATTTGTAAATATTAGTATTTCAGTATCTCTTAAAGATAAAGATTTAAATAAAAAACACATATCCACAATATCATCATCAAACCTGGACAATTATTTAATATTGTAATATCTATAGTATTGTAACATCTAGTCAATGCTCATATTCTTCCGGTAGTCCCAAAATTTGTTGTTGTTGTTGCTGTCGTATTTCACTTGAATTAGGATCTAGTTAAGGTCCACACATTGCACTTCATCATATGTCCCTTGATTCTTGTTTTTTTCCTTGAGTTTTTTTTATTAATCTGCAGGTTTCCCCTCCCTTTTTTGTTCTTTATAGTTTGTTGTTGCTCTAGGTTGAAGGAAACAGGGATTTTTTTGTTCTATTGAATATCTCCCATTCTGAATTTTGCTGATTTCGTCTACTGGTGTCAATTAACACGTTGCTCTGTACCTGGTAGTACTTTAAATTGGTAATTGTGGGAAGCTTGATCTATTTCGTTTTAGGTAAGACTTTGGCAAGAATACTTTTAAGCCATATTATTTATGCACCAAGAGACACATAAAGTCTGGCTGTCTCTTTTTGTGATGTTACGAGCCATTGATGATCTTTGTCTAGATCCTTTGTTTTTTTAGAGTTTGCTCTGGTGATGATAATTCTTCATTCATTCATTAACTGGAATACAACTATAAAGATAAATGTTTTCTCACCAATTATATAGTTACCTTGATGTAACAGCTTTTAAAAAAATAAAAGTCAGGTTAAATACTTGATTCTTTTTTTTACTGTTTCTTAGAATAGTAAGTTATTTCCCCAGCGTCCTCCACAGGTAACCAATGATATTTTAAAATATATTTATGAACTTACAAATTTTAATATATTTAATGTTAGCTCACTGCAGTATTATTTATGCTCATTTATGGCTAGTGAGAATTTCTTCAAGTTCAGACACTGCTCTAGTAGTCGTGGATAGCATTTTTTTGGTATGCATAGTATATTTTCCGATCATTTTCTATCCCAGACCTGGAATCAACCATTTTCCAAGGAACTCTAGTTCTTTTTGTGGCATATGGCATTCAGAGACTAAATCTGGATGCTGTGGGTACTCAACTGCTTTTGGATTGGCAAATTTTGTGGAACTTTTTAATAGACAAAGGTAGGAAATATTAAATATTACAATTTTAATACAGTTTTTTCCTTGCTTAAAATGTGTGTGCATTTTTTGTTACCCTTTGTATAGGGGTGTGTGTGTGTGTGTGTGTGTGTGTGTGTGTGTGTGTTTAGTTATAGTTGACATTCAATATTATATTATTTTCAGGTATACAGTGCAGTGGTTAGGCTTTTACATAACCTATGAAGTGATTCCCCCGATAAGTTCAGTACCCATCTGGCACCCTACATAATCTTGACGACATTATTGATTATATTCTCCACACTGTATTTCACATCCCAGTGACTGTTTTGTGACTAGCAATTTATACTTTCTAATCCCTTCACCTTCTTGCTCATCCCTCAACCCCCTCCCATCTAGCAACCATCAGTTTGTTCTCTATGTCTGAGTCTCTTTCTGTTGTTTGCTCGTTTATTCTGTTCCTTAAATTCCACATATAAGTGAGCTCATTTGTTTTTTCCCCACACAGTCAAGCGGTCCATTAAATTAGGGATGGAAGGCAATTCCCCATAGTCCATAGTCATTCACCAGGGCTGTCCTGGCAAATATGGTATTTGTCTTTCTCTGTCTGACTTATTTCACTTAGCATAATATCCTCTAGGTCCATCCATGTTGTTGCAAATGGTAAGATTTCATCTTTTTTATGGCAGAGTAATACTCCATTATGTAAATGTACCATAATTTCTTTATCCAATCGTATACTGATGGGCATTTCAGTTGTTTCCATATCTTGGCTATTGTGAATAGCACTGCTGTAAACAAAGGGGTGCATATGTTTTTTCAAATTAGTGTTTAGGATTTCTTTGGATAAACACCGTTAGTAATAATTTTACAAATGGGACCTACAGCAAACTAAAAAGTTTTTTCACAGCAAAGGAAACCATCAACTAAACAAAAGACATCCTACTGAATGGGAAAAGATGTTTGCCAATGATACATCTTATAGGGGTTAATATCTAAAAGATAAAAAACTCGTACAGCTCAACACCAAAAGCAAACAATCCAGTTAAAAAATGGGCAGAGGACATGAATAGACATTTCTCCAAAGAGGACATACACATGGCCAATAGCCATATGAAAAGATGTTCAGCGTCACTAATCATCAGAGAAATGCAAATTAAAACCACCGTGAAATGCCACCTCACTTTTGTCAGAATGGCTATCATCAGTAAATCAACAAACAAGTATTGGCGAGGATGTGGAGAAAAGGGAATCCTCTTGCACTGTTGGTGGGATTGCACATTGGTGCAGCCACTATGGAAATTAGTATGGACATTTCTCAGAAAATTAAAAATAGAACTACCTTATGATCCAGCAATTCCACCTCTGTATATTTTTTTACTGAGGTGAAATTCATGTAACAAAAAATTAACCATTTAAAAGTGTACAATTCAGTGGCATTTAGTGCATTCACAATATTCTGCAATCACCTTAATTATCCAAAAAGAAACCTTGTACCCATTAAGCTGTCCCTTCCTATTTCCCCCTCCACCTAGTCCTTGGCAACCACCAGTGTCCTTTCTATCTCTGAATTACCTATTATGAATATATGACATACAATATGTGACCTTTTGTGTCAGATTTCTTCCACTTCACATATTTTTAAGATTTCATCTGTGTTGTAGCATGTAAGAGTACTTCATTTATGGCTGAGTAATGTTCTGTTGTATGTATATACCATGTTTTGTTTAGCCATTCATCTATTAATGGACACTGAGTTATTTCCACCTTTTGGCTATTGTGAATAAAAGTGCTGTGAACATTTGTGTACAAGTATTTGTTGGAGTATCTGTTTTCAGATCTTTGTTATATATCTGAGAGTAGAATTGCTAGGTCATACGGTAATTCTGTATTGAACTCTTGAGGAACTTCTAAATTGTTTTCCGCAACAGCTGCAGCATTTTACATTTCCACCAGCAATGTATGAGGGTTCCAGTTTCTCCACATCCTTGCCAGTACTTGATATTTAATCTTTTTTAATTATAGACACTTTAATGGGTGTGAAGTGGTGTCTCATTGTGGTTTTGATTTTCATTTTTTTAGTGACTAGCAATGTTGAGCATCTTTTCATGCACTTATTGGACATTTGTATATCCTCCTTGGAAAAATGTCTGTTTATATCCTTTACCCATTTTTAATTGGGTTGTTTGTCTTTTTGTTGTTGACCTTTAGAGTCTGGATACTAAACCTTATCAAATATATGATTTGCTCAGTATTTACCATTCTGTAGGTTGTCTTTTCACTTTCTTGATAATGTCCTTTGATGTACAAAAGTTAATTTAGATGAAGTTCACTTTATCTATTATGTGTTGCTCATATTTTTGGTGTCATATCTCAGAATACATTGCCGAATCCAATATTGTGAAGATTTTACCCCTATGTGTCTAAAAGTTTTATGGTTTTAACACTTATATTTAGGTCTCTGACCTATGTTGTGTTAAGTTTGGTGTGGTAAGATGTAGGGGGTCCAACCTTGTTCTTTGGCCTGTGGATATTCAGTTGTCCAGCACTATTTGTTTGAAGAGACAGTACTTTTCCCTTTGAATGTTTTTGGCATCCTTGCTGAAAATCAATTGGCAATAAATATATGGGTTTGTTTTTGGATTCTCAGTTCTATTCCATTAGTCTACATGTCTGTTCTTAGGCCAGTACCACACTTTTTTGATCACGGTAGCTTTCTTTATGGTAAGTTTTGAAAGAGGAAGTTTGAGTCCTACATCTTTGGTTTCTTTTTTTTTCTTCAGTATTTTAGTTATTCAAAGCTCCTTAGAATTTCATATAATTTGAGGATCTGATTTTCCATTCCTACATAAAAGATCCTTGGAATTTTGGGAGGGATTACACTGAATCTGAAGAGCACTTTGGGTAGTATGGCCATCGTAAGATACTAAGTCTGCCAGTCTGTGAACACAGGATATACTGGGGGTGCCAAAAAAATATACACACATTTTAAGAGATGTTATCTATGCTCAAGCAGTAGTTCGCCATAATGAGAAGTGTCTGGATGCTGATAGTAAGCACTTTGAGCACCTCTTGTAATTGCAGAAGTCAAACGTGACCTGTATTCATCTTTTGTTATCGGTATATATTGAGTATTGCAATTAATACAGGTTTTTTCCTTCCTTAAAATGTATATACATTTTTTGGCACACCCTGTATTTCCATTTGTTAGGTCTTTTTAAAATTCATTTTAGCAGTGTTTGTTAGTTTTTGGTATACAAGTCTTACACTTCCTTGGTTAATTTATTCCTAGGTATTTTATTCTTTTAAATGCTCTTGTAAGTGGAATTGTTTTGATTTTCCTTTTGCGTTGTTTATTGAATATATTAGCTGTGGGTATTTCATAAATACTCTGTTTTATATATATTTATTTGTTTGGTGTGTTAAGGTTTTATGATTTCTATATCTTCTTACTGGATTACAATTATATTGTTGTAAATGATACTAAATGCATCTGACCTTGAGGGTTTTTCCCTTATTTTCCATTTTCCTGTTATGTCTTGCCCATCCAGTTTTTAAAAAAATTTTGCATGTAGTTGGTGGGCCTCAAATTTAGATTGTAGGTTTCATATTTTTGGGGATTTTAACATATTTAGATTTTTTTTTAAGTGAGATTTTTTTTGGCTAAAACTTAGCATATATGCACATATTAAAATAAATAAAAGATATATTTGAATTTTTTACATGAACACACCCCCACTTAACAAGAATCTAGATTTTGTTCATAAAACTGAACATTACCAGCAACCCAGGAGTCCCCCCTGTGCTTTCTTTTAGTCACTAAACCTCTTTCCCCTGAGTAACCATTATTCTGACTTCTAACACCATAAATTAACTTTGCTTGTTTTTTTAACTTTATATAAATGGAATCATGCAGTTAAACACTCCTTTGTGTCTGTTTTATTTTATTCAACATTGTTTGTGAGGTTCATCCCTGTTGTTGTATATGACAATAGTTTATTTTTCCTTGCTGTGTAATATTCCATTTATTTTATATGACCACTGCAGTTAATCAATCATTCTGTGACAAATGGATATTCTGATTATTTCCATTTGGGGGCTATTATGAATATTGGTGTAACGAACTTTCTTGTACATATTATTTTGGTAATTATACATGTGGTAGCTGTTGGTATACACCTTGGAGTGGCAGAGCCATAGAGTGTATGTATACTTGGCTTTAAGTAAGTATTTCCAAGCATTTCAAAGTAGCTGTACCAATTTACATTCACCAGCAGTATATGACAGAATGCCAGATGCCCCACATCCTCATCAAGGACAAAACTTATCCCAACTGAGTATTGTCAGTCTTGATGTTTTTTAGCCATTCTGGTGGTATGTGACAGTGTTTCCTTATGGGTTAATTTGTATTTCCTTGGTGTCTAAGATTGAGCAGTGTGCCATGTTTATTGGCAATTTGTGATGTGCTCTTTAAGTCTTTTGCCTATATTTTTATTGGATTGTTTGTCTTTTTCTTATTGGTTTGTATGCCTCCTAGATATTAGTCCTTTATTAGATACAAGTATATATATCATAATTGTCCTCTCCCACTCTGTGGTTTGCCTTTTCACTCTTCAATGTTGTCTGCTGATGAACAGGATGTGTTACTTATTTTTAATGTAGTCCACTTATTTTATGGTTAGTGCTGTATTTAGTGTGGCCTATTAAATTCGTTGCTTAGATCATGAGACACTGTTCCCTATTTTCTTCTAGAACTTTTATTCCATTTAGGTTATGATACTTGATATTTTGGGTATTTTCCTTCCACTATGTATTTATGTATATTTTTGTATAGGAAGCTTTTTTGTTTTCATGTGTTGCACAGACAAGTTGGTTTCTTCCTAGCATATTTTTAAAAATAAAATAAATGAGGATATTTTATTTAACATGTCTTGCATGCAGTTATTAGAAATCTGTAATGAATTAAAAGGTTTTCATTACTTTGTCTTGTTGGGAGTTGGTTTATATAAACTTTTATATGAAAATTTCAGTTTAATCTGAATTTACTATCTCTACAGATTTAAATTTTTTATTATAAATACAGGAAGAAGCATTTTTTAATAGTACTTTAACATTTAAACATCTTGCCACATTTACTTTATCTCTCTTCATACAAACACAGACTTTATATTTTTGCCCAATCATGTGAAAGAAACTGGCAGGTGTTTCTCCTCTATGAACATAATGCCATTATCGTGTGCATGCATGCGCTTATAAGTAAAATTGTTTCATTGCTCTGTAGCAGACAAGTATTATCAGATGCCAAAGATTTAATATTCATTGGTTCATTAAAGAACTGCTTCAGAAACACTAAAATATGGGAAACAGGTAGAGTGAAGACTTCAGCAAGTACAAGTTAAACACTGAACTTTAAGAAGTACAAAACTTTCTTTGGTCTATCATGGCACTTTATCCATTTCCCTGCCAAATCCTAGGCCACTTTGAATTACAAAATAAGAAAATAGATCCTTACCTTTGAACTAGACTATAAAATAGTCTAGAATTATATGTTAAATTCTACATGTATTAGATATTTGTGTTTGTTAAATACTTACGCATTAAAATTTTTTAAGGCATAAAGCATGTTATTTTAATGATAGTTACTAAATATGAGTGCTACCATTGCATGTTGTGAGCCTCAGGTGGGTTAAAACTAAGCTTTGTTAGGGCACTTGGATTCCTTAGAACTTAGTTTTCTATAAAAATGAAGTTTGGCTCCATTAATTTAAGAGTAGCTAAATACTTTTAGAATGTCTGGCACATAAAAGGGACTTAAATACTTGCCTTAATTTAACTGACGGGTCTCACTCTTCAGATGGTAGAAAAGCACTGAATAAAGACTCAGCTCTGATTTTTGGACCAAGCCCAGTCTCCATCTCTTTGACCAAATGTGAAATGAAGATGCACTTGAATTAAGATTAACATTTTGGTTACTATATTATAGTTATTGTATGTACTACCAAGAAAAGAAGCGACCTGATCAGGACATTTAAAACTTTTTTTTTTTTATCGTAATGGTCATGCTGAACAAAAAGACTTGTTTTAATAACCATGTAACTCGAACTTTTTTCTCACTTGATAGCTCGAATTACATCTTTACAAGAGGAGGTGAAGCATCTCAAATATAATCTCGAAAGAGTAGAAGAAGAAAGAAAAGAGGCCCAAGACATGCTTAATCATTCAGAAAAGGTAAATGATTTAACATTACCAGTTATGAGATAGTATTTACTGATTACCAAATATTATAAGGTGGTTTTATAAAATAGCATTCATTTCTAATATTTATATATTATGTTTCTAAAAGTTTTTATGATTGATTAGTTGGTTGTGGGGGATGGGAGCATGTGTCTTAGTTAGGGCTTTTTATTGTATTATTTTTGTTTTTACCCTTGAAGGGTATTAGTTGTTTTGTATTATCTGATCATGACAAATTGCTTTGGTTTGGAAACACGTTTTTATACAGAATCTTTTTCCAATTTTTTGTATATGGGTAACATGAATGTGCTGAACCTTATTACTACTAGCCTTACGAAGAAGGAAAACAAAGGATCAATATATAGACCATGTATGCTTTTTCTATTTTGTTGGTAAGAGTTAGCAAAATAGAAAATGCACAAACTGGCCTTTACATGTAGAATTTTCTTAACAATGAAAAATGTCATTGGTTATCTGCTTGTCCCTACCTTGCTTTAAAACAAACAGGTTAAACAAACAAAAAGATTAAATAGATAATACACAGATCTAGTTCTCACTTTTTTGATGCTTCCCTGAAATGTTGTAGGTTTCCTAGATCCTCAGATAAATGATGAGACAATCTACCAGTTATCTTATCCTTTGAACATGTTTTGTGACAATCAGAATAGTTTTGATGTAGAAGTCTGGTGTAGAAATACGATGAATGAAGATTAGAAGAAGCACCCAAACAGAAATGGAATACAACTTGATTTGGCCTTTTCATCAAAGCAACATAAATCTAGCTATAGATGCAAATGTAGATAGACATAATTTAATTGTTTAAAAGAGCAGTAGTAAGAATTTTTAAAGGAAGTGAAGAACTGTCTTATTTATTTCTGATTTTAGCAATGAACCCTCCTGAACATCACCACCACCACCACAACCTTGTTCTGCCATCAGCCATAGCTTTAATGATTCAAATGGGAACTAGTAGGATTGGGGGGAGGGTAAGGGAAAAATGATATTTCGCTTTTTGTTATATGTGCTTATTGTGATTTTAAAAGACATTACAGACAATGTGAAATATACAAGAAAGTATCAAAAATAAACTTACATATTGAATAAAAATATTTAAGAAATATAATGTCACATTTCAGGCCAGTTGATTCATACATTATTTCTTGTGGAATATTAAATAAAGTAAAATTTAATAATGTATCTTTTGAACAGTATTACATGATTCTCATTCTCATTTTACAGGAAAAGAATAATTTAGAGATAGATTTAAACTACAAGCTTAAATCATTACAACAACGATTAGAACAAGAGGTAAATGAACATAAAGTAACGAAAGCTCGTTTAACTGACAAACATCAGTCTATTGAAGAGGCAAAGTCTGTTGCAATGTATGGTAAGTGTCTGTGTTTATATTTTCTACATGACTAGTTTTTAAATAGTGCCTAAAAAAATTTTGATTTTATAGTAGTATACATTCTTAAAAATTATAAATAGTGATCTAGGAAGAGGATATCTTCCCTTTTTTTTCCTTTTATTTGATAACCTCCTTTTTTTGAAATCACAATTTCACCTTCTAGTTCCCTCACTGTACTATCCTTTACTCCCTATAAAAGTCAGAGGAATCGCTCTTTTTTCCCAGTTTCTCAGTTCTTTATTTTCTTCCCCATCCACTCTGGAACTTATTGTTTGTTAATTTATCTGCTTTCTTGCTTTGTACCGTCAATTTTTTCATTCCTTTGTATTTCCACTGTATTAGGCTTCTAAACACACCCCTAGATCAGACCAACCAGCCAGTCTTCATTTCTTCATTTCTTCAGATGGGCGCTCACCCAATACATTATGTCCAACCACAGTTGAGCCATCAGTTTTTTTATATATCACTCATCAGTTCCTTCTCCCAGACTTTTATTTCTCTTCTCAAGCTTCCTATACCATTTTTTGTTACTCCACTTTTAGGTGAATATGTCTCCTATTTCAAAAAGAAATTGTGAAAGCATAGTTGTGAGCTCCTCAAAATCTAGTTCTCTTATTTAATTAACCTAGCCTACTTCTTTACCCATCGTCAGCATCTTCCCTCTCATCTTAGAGGAGGGTGATCCTCTCTTCCTGTCCTGGCTGTTATGTTCTTGCTGTACTCAGATCCAGTCTCTTTTTACCTCATCATAACTTATTATAGTAATTCCCTCTTTCATGGTTTTATTTTTCATGGTTTTAGTTACCCGTGGTCATCTGAGGTCCAAAAATATTAAATGGAAAATTCCAGAAATAATTCATAAATTTTAAATTGTGTGCTATTCTGAGTAGTGTGATGAAATCTCGCGATGTCCCTCTCTATTTCACCAGTTCATGAACCATCCCTTTGTCCAGTGTGTCCATGCTGTGTATGTTTCCCACCTATTGGTCACGTAGCCTTCTGTCGCAATATTGCAGTGCTTATGTTCAAGTAACCCTTATTTACTTGATAATGGCCCCAAGCGCAGGAGTAGTGATGCTGGCAGTTTGGATATGCCAAAGAGAAACTGTAAAGTGCTTGTTACATAACCTCACCAGGTCAATAGTAGCCTAACAACGCTACATCACAATGCCTATATCATTCACCTCACTTCATTTCATCATATAGGCATTTTATCATTTCACTTCATCACAAGAAGGGTGAGTAGAGTACAATAAGATATTTTGAGAGACACAGAAATCACATTCACTTAACTTTTATTACAGTATACTGTTATAATTATTCAATTTTATTATTAGTTATTATTGTTAATCTCTTATTGTGCCTACTTTATAGATTAAACTGTATTATAGGTAATACGTATATATATAGGAAAAAACATAGTATATGTGGATTAGGGGGGACTACTGTATCTCTTTTTCTCTTATTCATCCTCAACCTTTTCTCCTCCACTGAATCCTTGATTGTTGTAAACATGTGCAAGTCTCTCCCACCTTAAAAAAAGGCAAACCCCTGGTGGCTTGATGGCTCCGTTGGTTACAGTGTGAGCTCTAACCGGATTGCCAATTCAATTCCCACAGGGACCAGTGAGCTGCACCCTCCACAACTAGATTGAAGACAATGAGCCACCGCTGAGCTGCTGGAGGAGCGGCCAGATAGCTCAGTTAAGTTTAGAGTGCAAGCTCTTAACAACAAGGTTGCCGGTTCAGTTTCTTCACGGGATGGTGGGCTGCGCCCCCTGCAACTAAGGTTGAAAAGGGTGACTGGACTTGGAGCTGATGGGCCCTGGAAAAACACACTGTTCTCCAATATTCCCCAATAAAAAATGTTGAAAAAGACAGACCCTTGCAGCAACCTGCTGTCTTTACTAATTGCCACTGTTTTATTTATCCCTTTATACCCAAACTTCTAAAAAGAGTAATCTTCCTTTTCCTCACCTTCTACTCACTTCTTAACCTACTACAATCTGGAATTGTCACTTGGCACCTTTAAATTCAGTTTGTTCAAGGAGAAACATAGGATATTATCTGTTAAACCTTTTCTTATCCCCTATTCTCACTATTCTGGTTAATGGCTGTATAATTTTTATGAGGCCAGGCTTAGAATAAGACAAATCTATTTTGCCTCTTAGCCATTCTATGACTAATGAAAAAAAATTAGATGAGAAAAATGTACGTAAAATGCCTGTACCTGGAGAGCTTTTCAATAAATGGGAGATGTTATCATGGTTAAGGAGAGTGGTAGTTTCAATAGCCAGGAGCCCAAGCTAGAAATCTGGGAATCATTCAGTATTTCTACTTCCAGATGATATATATAACCTAGTCCTCCTTTCCTATTCTCTTTTTTTTAATTAATTTTTTTAAAATACAGTCATCTTGTTTTTTTCATTGTATTGGGGAATATTGGGGAACAGTGTGTTTCTCCAGGGCCCATCAGCTCCAAGTCATTGTCCTTCAAACTAGTTGTGGAGGGCGCAGCTCAGCTCCAAGTCCAGTCGCTGTTGAACCAGCAATCTTGTTGAGAGCTCACGCTCTAACCAACTGAGCCAGATCCATCCGGCCGCCCCTTTGGAAGCTCAGCGGCAGCTGGTTGTCTTCAGTCTAGTTGTGGAGGGTGCAGCTCACTGGCCCATGTGGGAATCGAACCGGCAACCCTGTTGTTCAGAGCGCACATTCTAATCACCTGAGCCATCGGGCCGCCCCATTTCCTATTCTTCTTCTAGTTCATGATGACATCATCACTTTGCTCGATCTGTTACAATAGACAATTTTTACTCTACCAAGAGATGTTCTACTCATTAGTCTGTTGTCACTTAGGTCAGAATGATCTTTTTAAAATTCAAATCTTATGCTAGTCTTTCTTAAAATCATTTTGTGGCTTTTCACTGTTTACAAGGTATATATATCAAACTCCTCATGACATACAGAAATCTCTGAATTAGCACTTAACCTATCTTTATAATCTTATTGCTTGTTTTGTGTACCCCTTTCTTCAGCTATTGAACTACTTTTATTTCACGTGTTAATTATTGAATGCCTGCTATAGGCCTGGCACAACTGAGAATATAGCAGAGAATAAGACTTACAAGCACTCTTTCTCACAGATTATATTCTGTTGGTGGAAATAGGCAAAAAAGCAAATAAATTAAAATATGGAGAGATTGCAATCACTAATATGAATAAAATAACACACAATGTGATAGTTTCTAGGTAATACTACATTAGATGGTGTTCCAAGGAAAGACCTCTCTGAACTAATGATATTTGTGGTAAGAACTGAAAGTTGAAATGAATCAGGCATTAAAAAGAGTGGGAGGAAGTATATTCCAGGCAGAATTGATTATAAGTTCAACACTCTTATTCTAAAAATGGTGGGATGCTGTTGTAGTGTTCTAAGCTATACTGAGATGTGTAATTTAGGTTTTAAAAGATCACCCCTGCTGCTGTGTGGAGAATGCTTTTGAGAGAGATAACAGTTTAAAAAGGGAGATTAGCTACTGTGTTTCCCCGAAAATAAGACCTCACCGGACAATTAGCTCTATTGCATCTTTTGGAGCAAAAATTAATATAAGACCTGATATTATATTTTATTATATTATATATTTTATATTATATTTATTATATTATATTATATTAATTATATTGTATTGTATTATATTTATTATATTAAATTATACCAGGTCATATTAATTTTTGCTTCAAAAGATGCATTACAGCTGATTGTCCGGCTAGGTCTTATTTTCGGGGAAACACGGTAGAAGTCTACAGGCTGTAGGCATTGGTGGTAATAGAGCTGAAAAGACGTGGAGATACAGAGGACAAGAGTTGATGATAAATTGAATGGAACAAGGAAGAAGAAGGAATCAGGAAAGACTCAAAAGTTTTAATTTTAACAACTGGATGGATGTTAATATATTTTGGCATTGAGTTGACTGAGGTAGGAGTGGTTTGGAATAGGAGGGAAATAAAGGTGTCTGTTTTAGATATGTTGACTTTGAAAAGCATATTTGATGTCTAGGTGGAGATGTCAAATAGTCAATTAGTATATAAATCTGATGCTCAGGGGAGTGGTATCAGTTTAGTGGTCATGCACATGGAGCCATATGCAGAACCTGATGAAATCAGCAAAGGGAAGAAGAATATGGGCAGAAGAAAAGAAGAATCATAATGGAGCCCTTAGGCAGTCTAACATTTGGGGGTCAGGTAGAAGAGGAGAAACCAACAAAGGAAATCAACAAAAGAAAGAACAGCCAAACGGGTAATAGGAAAACGAAGAGAATATGGTATTAGAAGCTTGAAGAGTAAAGTATTGAAAAAATGAGGAAGTGGTTCAATATACTGAATTTTGTTAAGGTCAGTGAAGATGAAGACATGGGTATTACGTGTCCTCTGAATTTTGCAGGATGGATGTCACTGGTTACCACATAAAAAGTAGTTTTAGTGGAAGAGTGGAGATAGAAGCCAAATTGGAGAGAGAGAAATGTATAGTAGATCTGGCACTAGAGACAATAAGTGTAGACAACTCTCAGAAGTTTGGCTGTGAACAGAGATGGGGTGGTAGCCAAAGAGGGATGTGTGATCATTGGAGAATATTTTAGGAGGGGAGATAATAGATTATTGTGTTGATGGGAATGATTCAGTTGGGAGGAGGAAATTGATGAGTCAGAAAGAGATGAAATAATTGAAGGAAGAAAGTCCAGAACAGAAGAGGATGAGTTTATGTTTGGTTAGAGAGATGGGAATAAGGTGATGATGTATTGGTGCAGCTAAGTTTGTAGATTTGGGGGTAAAGATGGGGAAATTCCATTCAAATGGTTTCCATTTTGTCACCTAGAGGACAGTCTCTGAGTGTGGGAAAGCAAACTTAATAAGTTTGAATACTGTTGGTGCAATTTACTAGTTGTAGGACCATGGGAAAATTGACCTTTCAGAACCTTAGTTACCGTATCTTAAAGAAGGAGCCTCACTGTGTGTAGGTGTTACAGTACATGAAATCTTGTTTATCTGAGTTGCATAAGTTAGAATTCCTATCATAGCCTAAGTCTCTTAAAACTTTTCCGGAACAATGCAAGGTATAGATTAATAACCACAACCTTATTTTCCTGCTTTTATCCGAACTATCTCCATTTTTCTTCTTATATTCCACTTTTTTTCCAGCTATACTTTCACCTTCTGGTCTGAAAATGGCTCTGAATAATCTCTTATGTCATTGGGCAAAGGCTGGATTTAGAAGGTTTTATTTTATTATTATGTTTTATAACTTTCTTTAGAGACCCCACTACATAAATAATTCAGTTAACATTAGGACTTCTATAATGAACAGCTTTTCTAGAGTCCCAGAATAAAAACAGGAGGGATTTTTTTTGGCAGCAGATTGTCTTATATAGCCCATGAAAATGAAAAATATTAAGTAGTCTCTTTAAATGTATATTCGAAACTTTTTTTTTCACAGAGATGGAAAAAAAGCTGAAGGAAGAGAGAGAAGCTCGAGAGAAGGCTGAAAATAGAGTTGTTCAGATTGAGAAACAATGTTCCATGCTAGATGTTGATCTGAAACAATCTCAGCAGAAGCTCGAGCATTTGACTGAAAATAAAGAAAGGATGGAGGATGAAGTAAGAAAAAGAGACAGTACTGACTTTTTTCATCTTATAAAAGAGAAACAATCATGAGCTATGACTAAAAAGCCATTATCTATCATTTAAACAGCATTGGGGAAATTTGAATGAAAATAACCTATGTGTATCTATGTTCACTGCTATATGGTCACTACTATATCCCTAGCTCCTAAAATTTTCATCTTCAAATAGTTATCGAACATTCACACTAGAGAGTCTGTGCCATTTTGCACTGTGATAGTACAGCTCTGTAGAAGTGTCATAGCTCCTCCCCTGAAGAAAGTGACCGTCTGCTTAAAAACAAAACAAAACAAAATCCTGCCTTTGTTGTAAAGTATCCTGTAATCTCAAAAGGAGCATTGCTGACAGATTTCAAAAAAGTGTTAAACTGCAGAGCTTTGACTGGCTTAGATTGATAGAAAGCACAGGATACACGTTCACAAAACAATAAAAAGACAGAATGACATATCCTTGTGTTTACTGTATGTATTTTAGAAATTATTTGTAAGATTAAAGTAATTAGTCCATATATGTAAGTTAGAGAATGGAGAAAGAAGAGCAGAATAATCAGGAAAGACTATAAAGGAGGGATGGAATGTTACCATTATTTTATAGGTTGAGGAAGACCTTAAAAGTTAATAGTTTGAGAGTCAGAAGCCTGAGTTAGTGGAGGGAACATTATCAGTGAAGATAACAATAAAAGAGTGATTACTGAGTGCTTAAGAAGATAGGTAAATGAGAAACAAAAGAGACTTGATCTGACCAATGAAGAAGAAACATATTGATTAGTAATGGGAGAAACTTGGAACCTAAGTATTGATAGTCTTTTAAGCTTAAAATGGGAGCTCTAGGTGGAAACACTCTTTTAGGGAAATTAATCTGATAGTAGTATATAGAATGGTCTAGAAAGAAGAGAGATTAGAGATATTTATTAGAGCCAGCATGCAGGAAGAATGTATGTTGAAAATGAAAGACAGTATTCAGCCATTTAAAAAAATTTTTAACATTGTGTTATCTGCCTGTTTCTGTGCTAGAAATTGGGGTACTGAATAATATAGGTATGGTCTTGACTTTTGTGGAACTTGCAGTCCAGAGGGAAAGACAGATATTAAAATAGTAATTACAACATGACATAATTTAAAAGAGAATGTACTGAGTGCTGTAGGAGTGTTATGACTAATCCCATCTGGAAGTTAAGGGAGGCCTCATTCAACTTTGGAGGGTTGTAGACTGGATAGAGCCCAAACCCTTACAAATGAACAGATGAATTGAAATATTCCCTTCTCCAAAATGGCTTTTATACTCAACTTCTACTTCAGATTTCCATGCAGATGGGGGTAAAAAGAAACCAAATTTTTCCCCCTGAGATCTCATATCTGAAATTCGGGAATTAATTTGACTTAATGGTAAATTCTACAGTAATAAACACATGGAACAATGGAAACTTTTTAGACTACTGATATTCTCTATTTTTATAAGGCATTATAATGTACTTGAGATTTGATTAGTATTCTTTCAAATAATATCTAATAAATTTCAAGAGATTTAAGATCCCAATTATTCTTCTCATTCATAGGTTAAGAATCTTACCTTGCAATTGGAACAAGAATCAAATAAGCGACTGTTGTTACAAAATGAATTGAAGACTCAAGCATTTGAGGCAGACAATTTAAAAGGTCAAGAAAAGCAGATGAAACAGGAAATAAATACTTTACTGGAAGCAAAGAGATTATTAGAATTTGAATTAGCTCAGCTTACAAAGTAAGTCTCAAAAATAACATTGTTGATTTCTATTTGTGTTCAGCATTGCTTATTTGTTTTATATATTTGTGTGCGTATAGATTACATACTTAGAGTTTGTAAAAGGAAGATTTAGAAAAGCATTTAGAAACAATAATTTACTTGCAAAGAAAGTTTGCAAGGGAGTTCGGGTTTTGGAAGGACAGGCTTACTAAATAAATAAATAAATGTTTAAAGGAAGAAAAAGGAAGATTATCACAACTAGGTTTTTACAGTAAGTCTTTATGGTGGAAAAAACACAATTTTCTCATGCTTTTCATATCCACAGGAGTCATCTTTTTTTACACTAGAATTACAAACCAAGAGATAACCTTCTTTTTAGTAAGAATTCAGTACGTTAAAGGAAATGTTCAAGGTTTGTTTATTTTATAGAGAGTAGAATTAGACATGATGACCCTGTGTTTGTTTTGTTTGTTCTTTTGACTCATCTCAGAATGCATAGTGCCCTTATTTCTCCTCCTCCTACTCTGAGATGTGATGTACCCACTTACTTGAAATGAAGACAAAGCAAGATGTCAGTATTACTTTGAGAATTTGTATAAGGACATGCTTCAGAAATTTAATTTCAAAGATGGGTACCATATCTTATGCCAAGTCATGTGTTTTTATTTCCTCCAAATTTGTTATAATAGCTTCATTTGCCAGCTTCATTTACAGCACAGTAAGTTTTGGAAAAAATTGTCAGTTTTGATTTTATTGGATTTATATTAGTGAAATTCTTTTCCCCTTTTAGAGCCACTGTTTTCAGCTAGTGATGCTTTATAGTTTTCTTCTCCCAAAATAACTTTAATTCAGCATTCAACAAACATTTATTATGTACCTTCTATCGATGGTATTCCTTATTAGATGCTGAAAATACAAAGCTATTAATACATAGTTATGAAAACATAGCTGCAGATGGAATTGTTCATCCTTGAAAATCTGTGTCAATCAGTTGTATCGTGTCTTTCTGCAACTGTTCCTCTCAGTGTAAGTTGTTTCTATGTGTGTGTTAAATACATGTAGCTGCCTGTGTTCCGCCTCGTTTGTCAGTTGTTCTTGCTTCCCCTCTTATTCCTTACCTGCTGATTTCCACACCACTCCCCTTGTGCTTAATTGGCCATAAAATATAGTACTGAGTTATTCTTATGTGTTAAATATTTTCATGTCCTCTGTTTTCAAAGGTTTACATTATATAAGACATTGTAAATGTATCCCTAAAGAATGCTTTTCTCTACAAAAATTTACCAAAGAAATCATTTTTATTTTTGCAATTTGGATTAATCCATAATTAATAGTCTTCTGAAAGTGACCATCAGTAGAAAAGGGTTTCATCTGCTTTGCGTGGTCTCATTTTATAAGGAGCGAAATGGAAATAGTGTGGCCTAACCAAATATAATTAGTAAATACTGCATAATGAAGTATGAATTTCAAAAACAAAGGTCATTTTAGTAAACCTTTTCATTCTAGCAACTTTAAGCAACAAAGAATAATATAAAGTCTACTATAAATAGCATTTGTTTACTATTTTCTCTTTTATCTGAAGACAATATAGAGGAAATGAAGGACAGATGCGGGAACTTCAAGATCAGCTTGAAGCTGAGCAGTATTTCTCGGTGAGAATCATTTTTAACATATACACTGTTTCAAAGCCTGACTTAAAAGAAGGTATTTAGATTTTTAATGTGAACTGATTCTTTTTCAAATGACTGTGAAGTGGTTTTCTCCCTGTTTATATTGCCATTTCTACATTTTATGTCTGAATCTGAGTTTGTAATCTGTTAAGTTGTAAAGAAATGACCACTTTTGTGCAAATATTTCCAGAATTGCCCTTAAACAAGAGCTACATATGAGACTTTGTTAAGGGTTCTGTCTGCATGATAGCAAGCTCGGGTGGTTTAGTGTGCCAGTATTATTATGTGTGGTTCGTGTATACACATTACAGTAGCCTGCATACATCCATTTGTAGGTATAATTACTACAGGTGCAAGTATAACTATTGTTCAGGAGCTTTTTTCTGTTTTAGCTCTCTGCATTTTATGCATCTGTTTTGCTTTTTCTCCATAAAAATCACTCTCTTATTTGTTACAGGCCAAGTTATTTTCACTACTACTATTGATGAGCATTTACAGCTAATGCTTTGAAGTTTTATTGAAGCCTCTGAATTTTTTTGTTTCTTTTGGTTGCCAAGCTTGTGCTCTACCATTTAAACTTAACATTTCTCTAGCTGCTCCATTACTGTTAACACTGGCAGTCACCCTTCCCACGAGCCTTGTGTAGTGCGATTAAATGCATACAGTTCAGGTTGTACTGGTCGACATGCCCTAGAAATCAATAATGAACAGTATTGGAAGTAATGGTTTCCCCAGTGAAAAAAATCTGAATACCATTAAAGCTGTATAGATTTTTCACATGATTTAGAGTTCCATGCTCTGTTTTGCTTATCCCCTAATAAACAGGGTGACTTGCTATTTTTTTGTCTATTTCTTGGTTTATTAGACCATTACTGGAGTTATGTTTTTAAATTTTTTAAAAAGTCAGTATTATTGAAAAAACCTTTCCCTGGGTGTAGATCAACCTTATTTGTTCAAAGTGTCCTATAATATCATGCACATTTTCTTGTCCACAGGCTTCCATAGAGTAATTATCTAGTACCTCCATACTTTGGGATGCCTATCACGTGACTTATGGTGGTTCTTATGGATTCTTGATTGTGCCTCTATAAAAAACAATATAAAACCTGACCTTGCGTCTGTCTTAGTTCTGATTTATTCTGTTGCTTATGAGGATTGGGTTAGATATTGTTAAATATGATACGTTATTATGAGCCAAATTTAACGTTTTCTTTAATCTAGGATTTCAAGTCAGATTTGTTTTTATTTCTTCACTGATTACATACATAAATTTTAGTATTTGGAGTCAGACAAAAGAGAGATGAGAATCTGATTCCTAAAAGCAAAATGGATTATTTTATGTTACAAATTGTAAACCCTTGAACTAGAACAAGCCATCCCTCTTCTTTCATTTGCAATCCCATAAAAATGTATGTATTTTTCCCCTAAAAAGTTCTATTTCTTAGCAGGATAATTAAGTGTACAGTATAAAATTCGTTCTCCACAACTATTTACTGGTCCTTCCTAACTTTTTAAAAAAATATTTTATAGTAAAAAGGATAGTTAATTTTAGAAAAGAAAGAATCTTCAGAACTGAAAGTTTATTCAGACCCCAGCACCTAACACAATGTGGGTCTAATACGTGTTAAGTATTTATTGATGAAGTTGGCAAAAGCTTAGTGAATTTTGTAAGAACCATTGTTCTAAGTATACATTATTTATATGTTAACAGAACATTTGATAAATCTTTGTGGATATTACTCCATCCCACCCTTCCAAAAGAGAAGTGGTTTCTCAAATATTATTCACTTCAGGAATTGATCTAACGTTTTAATAAGTAGTGCTTGCTAAGTTTCTTTACAATATTTTTCCCAAATCAACATAATTTTAATACGCTTTTGAGGTATAATTTCTATATAATTAATTGTGCCCGTTTTAAGTGTATAGGTCGATAAGTTTTGACAAATGTGTATACTGTGTGACCACACCACAATCAACACAGAAAACATTTCCTTCACCATAAAAAATTCCCTTGTGGCCCTTTGCAGTCAGTCTTCCCCACCCTCCTCTATCTGCAGGC
Source organism: Rhinolophus hipposideros (assembly GCF_964194185.1). NCBI lineage: Eukaryota > Metazoa > Chordata > Mammalia > Chiroptera > Rhinolophidae > Rhinolophus > Rhinolophus hipposideros. The sequence goes on from NC_138063.1 coordinate 42,839,561, forward strand.
AGCCACTGATTTGCTTTGTATCAATATTAATTATTTTCACCTGTTCTAGAATTTCATATACATGGAATCCTTCAATATATAGTCTTCAGCGCCTGGTTTCTTTAACTTAGCTTAATATTTTTTAGGTTTATTTTGTTGTATATATCAGTATTGCATTCCTTTTTATAGCTGATACAGATACACCACAATTTAAAAAATTTGTTCATGGATATCTGGGTTCTAGTTTGTAGCTATGATGAATAGAGCTGCAATAAAAGTGCACGTTTAAGACTTTGTGTGGATATATACTTGCATTTTTCTTTGGTAAATACTTGAGAGTGGAGTTGTTGGAGCATATGATAGTTGTTTAACTTTATAAGAAACTACCAAACTGTTTATTAACCCACCATAAACATTTGTTTCTTCTTATCACTTGTTTTGCAGACACTTTATAAAACCCAGGTAAAGGAACTTAAGGAAGAAATTGAAGAAAAAAACAGAGAAAATGTAAAGAAAATACAGGAACTACAAAATGAGAGGTATGTTCATTTTACTTTAGAACAAGAATCAGTGCTACAACAAAGCATTCTTAAATGAAAAGTTTAAAGATAGAAAGATGTGCCATATTCTGATGGCAGTGGTATAGGAAAACTTAATGAGTTAATTCAGAACCAGTCAAACTAGATTTAGGCTCAAGTTTACCTTTATGGTGAAGAAATAATTTTTTATTAATTCATTAACACTAGAAATTATACAGAGATTCACTAAACTGACAGCAAATTTTCAAGGGTCTCTCAATCTTCAAATACCTATTTGTATATAAATAGTTCATGCTATATACTCGTCATGATTTTGTTATGTAAATGTATTTAAAGTCTTCCTTTTAGTATTATTATGCAGGTTAATTTCCATTGCATGTGTGCTTAGAACCTTAAAAGGAGACCTTAAGGTCTCTTAAGCTACTTAAGTGTACCAACATCTCATAGCTAGATAGTGTCAGAACAGACACTGTGACTCGTTTTCCTTTAAACACCTTTTAAAGAAATAACATTTTTTTAACTTCTGTTGAAGCAAACAAAAACATAAACTAACAAAACATGTACAGTTTTATGAATCATATGACAAATATCATAACTACCACTCATGAAAGAGATGGAACTTTGCTCTCCACCTCACAATTCTACTAATTATACCTCCTTCCCTCCCCGCCACAAGAGTTATCACTGTCCTAACACTTATTTGTTGAAAGAACTGGATCATTTGTCTTATATAGTTTTCCTCAGTTGTGATTTTGTTGATTCTGTTTCCATAGTTAATTGAACATTTTCATCATCTTTTTGTGTTTTCTGCAAATCGGTTAAATCTAGAGCTGTGCTGTACAGTATGGTAGTCACATGTAGCCATTTATATGTAAACTTTAATCCATTTAAATAAAATAAAAACTTCAGTTCATTAGATGCACTAGCTACATTTTAAGTGGTTAATAGTTATAATTAGTGTCTACCATATTGCACAACACGGGTGTAGAACATTCTATCATTATAGAAAGTTTAATTGGACATCCCTAATCTGGAGGCTTAATCAGATTCAGATGGGTTTTTAGAGGGGAGAAGACTGCCTCATATATAACTTTGTAAAGTCTGGTTGCCTGTTGTGTTGTTAGCAACTACTGACACTCAATGCTTAGAGCTTAATATATTAGGTAGAGTCTAAAGTAGGTACAAAACTACATTTCCAGGTTAGTCTCTGTGACAGTGATAGACTCCTATTGTAGATTATAATCTGTTGCCTATCATTTGTATGGTATCTATGGTGTAATGCAATCCCAGGATGTGTGCATTCACTGTGATGGGGGTACCGAATCCACTACATACTATTGTTTCAGAAGATTGGTATGTTTGCCCTTGTTTGATCTCTCTAAGAGAAATATATTGATCATTACTATTGTGCTAACTACTGTACCTCATGCCAGTGATATAATTATCAGTAAATTACGGTTCTTACCTTCAAGTACTTCAGAATCTAGGCTGGAGAAAGATAAAAATTAAGGTAGACAGCTGTGACAAAGTGCTGTTGGAGCATTGAAAGTTTATACCTCATCTTATTATGTGGGATTCAGAGAACATTTCCCAGGTGACAACTAAGGAAAAGAAGAATTCACCAGGGGATAGAATATGAGGAAGAGGAAAATATAGGTAAATGCAGTCTGTAATTTGGATAACAGCAGATGGTTTAGTTAGGGAGACAGTTGGTGACACATAATGCTAGAGAGGTAAACCTGTGTGTCATGCTGAAGAGTTTGGAATTGTCAAACATTGAAGAGTGGGAAGTTTTGTTTTTGTTGTGTTTCTCTTTTGTGTATCCACATCACCTAGATCAAGGCCTTGCAAAGAATATAGTATTCAATAAATGAGAGGGGGGGGGAAGGGAAGGGAAGGGAAGGGAAGAGAAGGAGAAGAAAGGAAGAAAGAAACTTCTATGCTGGAAATTGACAAGGTGGTGTTTTAGAAAGCTCCACTCTTTAGAGTGGAGAGTGGATTAAAGTGAGGCAAAGCTGGTTGGATACAGGGAGTCCAATTATACAGCCATTGAAATAATCTAGATGTCAAATTATAATGGAAGTTGGCAGTAAAAGGAAAGACAAGTGCATGGAAAAAGTAGGAAATAGAAGCAATAGGATTTACAGATTTGGGGGGCTGGTGGTAAAAGTTAGAGAAAATTTCAGGTCAACTCTCAAGTTTCTGACCAAGGTAATTGGGTTGATGGTAATAGTGCTGGTCCCTAAGTTAAGGAATGCCAAGTCTATGAGATGAGAGGAGACAACGTATTTCCATTTCAGACCTTTCTATAGTCATTACTATTGTTATATAAACATACCAGTAAATATCTCCTTAAAAAATAACCCTCTTTTAACTGCATGTCCACTTCTAGCTACCATCCCATTTTTCTGCTTCCTTTTGTAGCAAAATTCCTGAAAAGTGACATGCCATTTCTCTTTTCCCATTCCCTTGAGCTCATTCCAGGCAGATATTTGCACTCATCACTGTACTAAAATAAGCCTTCTCAAAGTCACTGGTGACTTCCTAAAGCTAAAGACAATAATTCTCAGTCCTTATCTTACTTAACAGCAGTAGTTGACATAGTTCATTCTCTCTTGACAAATTTTTTCACTTGGGTTTTGTGACATCACACAATATTTTCTTTTTTTTTTTTTTTGAACTGGCTACTCTTTCTCAACCTTCCTTGCTCCTTTGTCCCTTTCCATCTCTGAGACCTTTAAAGTTTGGAAGGCCCAAGGGATTACTCTACTTGTTCTCATCCAGCCTCACAGCTTTAAATAGCATCAGTGTACAAGTATATTCTCCCCTGAATTCCAGACTTGTATATCCAGTTGTCTATTTGACATCTCCACTTGAGTGTTTAATAGGCATCTCATATGTAACATGTCCGGACAAAATTCCTGATTCCCTCACCTTGCCAACCTGTTCCTCCCTGTCTTTCCTCTTTCAGTATTGGCAATTCTATTATTCCCAGTTATTTAAGTCAAAAACTTGGAGTCATCCTAGACTCATTTTTTCTTATATTCTGCATGCAATCCATCAATAAATCCTCGTAACTATAACTAAAAAAATGTATCTAGACTCTAATCAGTTCTCACCACTTACAGCATTTACTAGTCTGATCCAAACTGTCATCATTTCCAATTCTGAAATTAATACAGCAGGCAGAATTTTAAAAACAGAACAGTCAGAGTAAAAGCCAAAGTCCCTATATTATTTTAGAAAGTTTTATATGTCTGTTCTTCACCTTCCCACACCCTTTCTCTTACTGTGTCTTTCACAACTTTCCCCCATCTCTCACTCTGCTCACATTAGCTTTCTTTAGGGTATTTGTTATTATTATAGCTGGCTCCTCTGCCTAAACACTGTATTCCCAGGTACCTACATGGATCATTCTCTTACCTGCTTCCTATTTCTTCTCAAATGTCATTTTATCAGAGAGGCCTCCCTGATCACCCTATATAAAATAGTGACTCCTTTTTTATGTAATGACCACATTCTTCCTCTTTTTTTTTTTTTAATCATTCTGTATGGCTTACTATATATTGTTCATTCTATCATCTTTTTTCTCTATGGGATTCTGTATGTTACTTCATTTTTAAAAATTGTCTCATCACCCCACTAATGTGTGCCTCCTGAGGTCAGGTACTTTGTTACTGCTGCATGCCTTAATTTCTATAGCAATGTTTGGCACATATACTTAGCATTCACATATTTGTTGGATAAATAAATGAATATATTTTTTTCTTTTTTTTTTATAGTTATTATATGTCTCTCTCTTTAGGCCTGAGACAGAAATTTCTATTTGCCTCGCTCCCTTAGTAGAAAATAGATAGAAGGTATTCACTTGGCAGACATTTATTGAGCCTAATGTATACAGGGGGTACAGTCATGATCAGGTTAACTTAATGAAGAGAGGCTCTCTGGGAAGAAAGAGCCGGCAAGGCAAAGGCAAACTGGAGTGATCTGGTCTTGATCTGAATATCAGTTCTGAAAAGCCTTAAAATATAATTCCCAAATGATTCATAGAATCGTTTATAGAAGTTTACAAATCTATTTACAAGTCTTTATAATCTCATTGAATTTCAGAGCTGGAAGGGACCTCAAGAATAATTTTGTTTAACCCTCTCATTTTACAGATTTGATTAAATTGAGCTCCAGGAAGTGTAAGGAACTTGCCCAATATCTCTCCACAATTAGTGTTAGAATAGGGATAAGGGTTCAAATCTAGCCTCGTGATTTACAGGGCAGTGACTTTTCCTCTATGCCATGCTGCCTTCCATTCCAAACCCACAACGAATTCCTTTTCAAAAGTAGACTGCTTACCATTGCTTTATTACCTTTTCTTAGTTAAGCACAGAGCAGATACAAGGTTAAAGAGTTCTTTTATAGTTTTTCAAAGTGAGAGCTTATATTTATAGAAAGTTAGTAATGGAGTCAAATATTATTTTAACCACTAGGAAACTTAATTCTTTTTCTTATTTAAATATAATTGTGTTTTTAAGCATATGATTAAGTTGGAAGAATGAACTCAATTTGTTCATATCCATTTCTCTAATAAATCTATTGCAGAGAAACTCTTGCTACTCAATTGGATCTAGCAGAAACAAAAGCTGAGTCTGAACAGTTGGCTCGAGGGCTTTTGGAAGAACAGTACTTTGAATTGACCCAAGAAAGCAAGAAAGCTGCTTCTAGAAATAGACAAGAGATTACAGATAAAGATCACGCTGTTACTCGGGTAAGTGTAATAGTCAGGTAAGTTATATGACTAAAATTAATTTAAATCAAAATAGGTCACATCTTAAAGTTTAGGTGTGTGTGTGTGTGTGTGTGTGTGTGTGTATTATACTTTACTTATATACAGTGAGTGGTCAATCTGTATTCATAGATAAAATAGTTTATATAATCCAAAACGGTTGTTAAGGATTGAAATTTTATTCAGTGTATTGGGTTTTTCCCCCTTCTGGCTGTAGATCTTAACATATTTTATACAAAGAAATATTTAGTTTAAATTTATTTGTTGTGTTATCTTAATATATTGCAGCTTATTTTTATGGCCAGAATTCTGTAAAATTCAGAGAAATTATTTGGGGATATCTACAAATACATTATAGAAAAACCAGTTACTACAAACAGTTACCTGTTCCTGAAATTTATACTATCAATAGATCATGGGGCTGGAAAGGAGAGTTAGATTTTTCTTCTTTTGAAGCCACTATAAAGTGCTATGATTCAAATACCAGCTTTGTCCCTAAGAAGTTACAGTTTTGACAGTTTGCTTTAACTTCTCCAAGCCTTAGATTCTTCATCTGGAATTTCCAGTCTAGTTTTCTTTCCGTTACATTTTTCTTCCTTTTATTCATATGTATATATGTGTATATGTACACGCGCAAACATACTCTCTGAAATAAATTTTGGAAGCTAACAGTTGTTTATAAATATTTTATTTTAATTATAACCACATAAACTGGAAACCAGGCATTTTTATAGCTAAGCAGTGTCAGACCTGTTCTCACCTATGGAAAAAGCAAAGTATTTTTTATAAAGGTTATTGCAATAAATAGGAGACTTGCAAAGAGACTATAGCTTAAACCTTTGTGTGCTTTGTTTAGCTTGAAGAAATGAACAGCATGCTAACCAAAGATACTGAATTATTAAGAAAAGAAAATGAAGAGCTAACTGATAAAATGAGGAAGGCAGAAGAAGGTATGTAGGGTTTTTATTTTTTTCAATCATGTTAAATCAGCTCAGAGTAAATTTTTGCTATTTATGTTGTGTGTTAAGTTTTGGAAATATTTGTTTTCATATGTTAAATAACTTCTGTAGCCTTAAGAATTTGTTTTTTAATTTTTATTGGAGAGTATTGGGGAATAGTATGTTTTTGAGGACCCATCAGCTCCATGTCAAGTTCTTGTTTTCAATCTAGTTGTGGGGGGCGCAGCTCACTGGCCTATGTGGGAATTGAACTGACGATCTTGGTGTTATGAGCACTGCGCTCTAACCACTATGCAAACCAGCCGCCCAAGAATTTTCTTAATAGAACTTAAGTATTCTCACCCTCCCCCCCCCAAAAAAATGTGGTAAATATGTGAGTTGATGGATGTGTTAATTAACTTGATGGGGGAGAAGAGAATCCTTTCATAATGGGCATATATGTATGTATATATGAAATCATTACCTTGTATACTTTAAATATCTTATAGTTTTGTCAATTATACCTCAGTAAAGATGAAAAAATTATCTTGAAAAAGTTACTAAAAGTTCCTTTGTAGTATATGCTAATGTAAATAATAAAAGACATTGCTAATTTGGAATTCAAAAATTAATGCTATGCAATAACATTTTATATAATTTGTTGACAGAATATAAATTGAAGAAGGAGGAGGAGATCAGTAATCTTAAGGCTGCCTTTGAAAAGAATATCAATACAGAACGAACTCTTAAAACACAGGTATGCATGTACTCAGCCTTTTCTATAAATTTGTATTTGAGTATTGTATATCCAGAAGTTAATATTTGCTCTTTGTGTACTTTTTCTTAAACGTGAGGTTATAAGATTCAAGCTCTTCATTGGAACAAATAATGTAATAGTCTTTCTTCACTAAATAGAGAAGACATTCAGGAAACAGGATTTCAACTGAGTTAAGAAAGCTAGTTTGTCTAGTCGTTTGACTAGTAAGAATGTGTTTTATATTGTATAGAAGACCTGTAATTGATAGTAGCACAACTTAATGAAAAGATAACACACTTGATTGAAGCCGAGAAAGAAAAATTGGGAATAAGACAGAAATTATAGGAGTGGCTGTATTATTTTGCTTTGTATTAATGATGCAGCTAGATCAGATCTTTTTACACTAAAACTTGGTATCTTGTCATTTTACTGAGTTACCAATAGTTGAAATTCTTCATAAGGTACTATGTACCTCAATTGAGTTTTACAGTAGAATAAATATCTTCTGTGTTTTATTAAATGATTATAACAGATTCCTTATTACCATTCCACTCTACATGTCAGTAATCCTTCATGTTGGAACTAGAGTAATCTTTCAAAAATGCACTTAATACCTGTTGAAAATTCTTCAGTGGAGGTTTTACTTACCTTTATACCAAAATAGAGACAATGAAGAAAAAGATTGACATTTATTACATAAAAATGTCGGTCTGTAGAGCCCAAAACAGCGTAACTTGAAAGAAAAAACAAACTAGGAAGAGTGTTTACAGCAAATGTAGATAAATATAAAAACCATCTGCAAATCAAAAAACCATTGAATAGAAAAAAAAGAAGTAAGGGACATTTAAGAGAAAAAGAAACACTAAAGATTTTTTTAAAACTTAACCACAATAATAAATAGAAATTAAAACAATAATGAGGTATCTTTTTGACAGTTTAATGGGCAGATTTAAATGAGATAAAATATTTAGCTTTCGTAAGAACATGGGGAAAGTTTATTCATATACTTTTTGAGTGAGTAAACTATAAGAGCAATTTAACCAAATAAAGCATTTTAATGTGCATATTCTTTGATCCAGTAATTGTGCCTTTAGGAATTTATGCTATATAAATACTTCCATATAAATGCTCGAGAGAAATATATACAAGTATAATTACTGCAACATTTTTAACAGTGAAAAAATAAAAATAACCCAACCATCCATCAATGTACTATTAAGAAATCATGATACATCCATACAGGGGAATGCATTCAAAATAAATGAAGTAGATTTACATGTAATGGCATGGGGAAATAGTATTTCCATGGTATATGAAATAGTATTAAATAAAAAAAAGCATGTTGCTGCATAATGTATAGCATGATTCCATTTTTAAATTTAAATACATATTTAACCTACTTACATACGAGTACATAGGGAAATGTCTAGAAGGATATACACTCAGAAATTTAGAGAAAAGAGAAGGCTTTAGCTGAGGTGGTCTTTGAGGAGTGATATGTCAAGTACATTTCACTTTTTTCATAATATATCTCTGTATTTGATTTTTCTTGTAGTTAGTATGGTAGAGTTACTATTAGAAAAATACCAAATATGCACTTATGAGTTCAATGAAGTAAGCTTTTACTGCATTAAAAAAAAATATGTTCAAGGGTTTCTCATCATAGATGAGACCTAACCTACATGGAAATGATAGTGGTTAGGGCTTTTTTCTGTCTTAATGGAAAATCTGGCTTATTTTTTTTTTAAACATTACTATAGTACCAAGCGTATGATGACTTATGTTTTATAGTTTCTGTAGCTATTTCACATGCTTTTACCAGTTCTGACTCATTTTGAATATATTTTTTCCTTCTGACAAAATGTGTTAGCCTCAACTATGTTTACATTTCTTTTCACTTTCAAAAGGACCCCTCAGTGTGGCTTAGTCAGGTACCTTGTTCCCCTACTTTTCCTACTTGTCCAAAGGAAAAAAATTATCTTGGGACTTTTTGCCTGTGTACTGTTTACTCTTACTATAATGCCATCCTCCTCTCCTATCCCCTCCTTCATATCATTTTTTTGCTTATCCAACTTCGATTTGTTTCTTAAGAAACATATACAGTCACACGTTTCCCTGCTTCTCCAAGTCCCAGGTACTGTTCCTATCACTCTCTTGCATGTCTCTTCTTACCACTCAGTACTGTAATGCTTGTTTGCTTGGCTCCTCTACCAGACTAGAATGCCTTTGGGGCATATCTATATTTACAGTCTTTATATCTAATGCCTATCAAAGTATCTACATACAGTATAATAAATACTGAATAATTGTTGAATGATAAATGCTTTTGCAAGCTTGTCTTGTTCATACATTTGAACAATGAAAAAAGTCAATAGTAGTTGTTACTTGGGCTACCATATCCCAATCTTCATTAGATTTTCCTCATTTTTAGCACAAAAAAGTCCTACGTCCTGATTTTAAAGGAAAAAATACATTTTTAGTGGAGATTTAAATTGGATGGCTACGCTAGATCCTATTAATAATGTTTTAATGTTTTAATAGGCTGTTAACAAGTTGGCAGAAATAATGAATCGAAAAGATTTTAAAATTGATAGAAAGAAAGCTAACACACAGGATTTGAGAAAGAAAGAAAAGGAAAATCGAAAGCTACAACTGGAACTCAACCAAGAAAGAGAGAAATTCAACCAGATGGTAGTGAAACATCAAAAAGAACTAAATGACATGCAAGCGGTAAGATTGTGTGTGTGTGTGTGTGTGTGTGTGCGCGCGCACGCATGCACACATGTAGGGTTATTTTTTTAAACTGTTATTACTATATACGCCTATTATCTATTGATCTTATTTAGATTAGATTTTTTTCATATAAAAATGCATAATTTGGTTTATACTCTCCACAATTCTACCATTACTCTAATATGAACCATGATCTTAAAAAACTAGAAAATACTCAGTTGCTCAACCAACTAACATCTTAACATCTGCTTGCTACTTTGAGCAGAACAACCAAGAGATTTTTGCCTCTTTGGTTTCAGACTGAAATTGAGATATGGCTGGAAATATAGTGACTATAGTTGGGATAGAGATTTTGGTGTATTGGAGCTTATTTGTTTCCTCTAATCAGGACTCACTTTTCTGAAATCAGAATGTCAAACTTAATTTTTTGATACTTCCTTGGTTGTTAATAGCACAAAATAGAGAACATGGTCTCTGGTCTTAGACAGACTTAGACCCAAGCATTGACTCCATCATTTATGGTTTTACCAGACTGAGAAGCTTTCCATAGCTTTTAAATTATTTGGAGCCCAAAAAAAGCATTTTCTGTTGTTTTAATAAGTGTTTATTTTTTGTCTCTGTTTTTTTGATGCCTTGTATTTAAATTTTTTTTTTAAAAAAAAACGCATGTAAAGCAAGGAGGAGCATATTCAAGCAATGTATTTACTAAGGAAGAGAACTTGCATTTTTATAGTGGTTTTAAAGTCTGTAGTAGTAAACGTTCGTGAAATTTTTAAATTTTTAGTAAATTTTTAGTTTTAGCTGTTTTAGATTACTTACTTGTACTTCCATTAATTCTTAATTTCTTAATGTTGGAAATTTGATCTTAACTCTTCGTATTATCTTGAAATTTTTCATAATTAGCAATTGGTGGAAGAATGTACACATAAGAATGAGCTTCAGATGCAGTTGGCTAGCAAAGAGAGTGATATTGAGCAATTGCGTGCTAAACTTCTGGACCTTTCGGATTCTACAAGTGTTGCTAGTTTTCCTAGTGCTGACGAAACTGATGGAAACCTTCCAGGTAGGAATATTTCTGTTCATTCAAATTTGCTTAAATGTCATGGAAATTAATGTATATTTCTTTCATTTGGTATTCTACCTCTTGTCATTTTGTCCATGGATCCTTAAAAAGGAATGTATGTTTCTGATAGCCAAAGTCTTATGATGTTTGTATACTTAGTGAATTTATAGAATAAAAGCAGTCATAAACAATCTTAGGCTATTAAAATAGATCTCAGAGGATCTACCCTAATAGAAACCTGAAGAAGTTTCTGAACCTATCTAGAGCTGCCTAACCCAGTGGTTGAAGCTGTTGCATATCTCTCACTGTTTAAAGAAAGTTATACATGTTTCATGATGAGCAGCTCTTTAATGTTTTATGTATTTTTTGCTAAAACTAAGAACTGTACTTAATAATCAGAACCACAGTAACCCTATTATAGAAGCCTACCTAATGTAGTAGTGATAAACTTTAATCAGACTTTAAATTTCAACTTTGGAGAAATAGATAAAAAGGATTGGGAGATGCAGGCGGGGAGCAGGGAGTCAACTAAAGGCAAAAGTGAGTAACTAGGATTTCAGACATTTCTTCTATATCTTCTTTTCTCCAGTGCAGAACCAATTAAAAAATAAACACAGCTTCATTCTTGGGTTAAGTGTAGTGTAAGCTATAATACATTTATGTCTTTTTATGAACAATACACATATTACAGGTTCAATTCACAAATGAAGTGAATATGTTATATATGTATTAAAACCATGTATTATGATTTTAAAGGCGCACACACACACTCACACACTTGACATATCACACATTCTTAGTTCGAGGTATTAGAAATTTTATTTACATGGCCGTAAACTTGTAAATATATTTTAATTAGTATATTTCCTGATTAATGCATGAATAAAGAGTAAAAAGATATTTATGAAGCAACGTGTTTGATATTGTAAGAATTTTATTTTAACAAATATTACTTGATATAAAAAAACTTGATAGACTAAGAAAATTTTTATGTTATTGTTCTTGGCCAAGAAGAAAGTGGGACTCAAAGTGGGAAGTGAATTCAACTTCTATTTGTGTACCATATGATGTCTGTCCTCATTCTTTGTAGCTTTGAGACCTCAAAATCAGATATATAGGAAGGATAGGGCAGGCAATAACTAGTTCTATTCCAGTACTCAAGGAATTTCTTCTGTTTTCGCTAAAAACTCCTGCCTCTTAATAAACTTGTAAGTGCATATTCTTATCAGAGAATCAACTTTAGATTTAATAGGAATCTCTAGCTTCAGCAATAGTTTGAACATCTTTCTGAAGGTTTGCCTTGGTTTTCTTTGTATTAGGTTAAACGTTTCAGAGACTGATCTATTGTTGGTGAATGCTATTTAGGAGATTTGAATTGAAAGATGAGTTTGAGGGACTTCTAAAAAGAAGGAAGGTGATGAGTTTTATCTTCCATCCTGGCTTATTCACAAAGGCTACACTCAAAAGATCATCAGATGGTTTGACTGGCAGACTTAAGTTAGGAACCCATTTGGACTTCAGAATCCTGATCTAATCCACTTGTGAGTCATCAGCAAAGAGATTTTAAAATGTTTCTACTGGCTCCATTCTGAGTATATTACTTAAAATAGCTGTGTATGTTCAGAGATTTTGTTTTTAAGGTTTTCAAAGTACAAACTAAGTGAGGGGAAAAATAAAAAGTACTGGTGGCCATTTTCCATTGCTATAAAAGGAAACAAGATCTCTCTCTATTACTATATTCTCGGTCTTAAAACTTGTGAAGATCTCTACAGTGTTGTACCCTTGATTTTCATATTGGAGGGAGAAATTAATGGATAATTTTTATCAATGTTATTTTATCTCTCTCTGTGTCAGATGTTTTGCTAGTAAATTGAAAATCTGTATTAAACCCACCATTTACTAGATGCTTAAAAAGGGTCCCTTGCAAATACAGTAAGGTTGGCAGTCATATATAGGAAGAATTATTAAAGAACTTTTATTCTTAATTTGAAAAAGTTATATACCATTCAGTTATCTGAAAGATTTTTCAAAGTTGATGACTAATGATTAATTTTACTTACTTTAGAAAATGAATTTAAACTATAGACTAAAAAAGGGAGGACTTTAAATAAAAAATGTTTATTCAACTGTTAAAGGCCTTTTGAAATATGGATCATATTTTTAGTTCAATGACATTGTTTTTTTAAGTAGTTGGGTAGATTTCATATAATATAAAAATTCTCATTTAACTATCTTCTATGTATCTAGCGCTCGCCCTCAATAATCTTCTCAGTGGACAGCTTGTCATTAACTAGATTAAATCTCTCCTCTAAGTTTCCAATGCTGAAAAGCTTACAAAAAATTGTTACTCCTTCTCTGACTTATAACCCTTTAAAGTTTTTAAAAATCATGTTCATTCTCTTAATTCTTTTTTTTTTTATTTGGGGAATGTTGGGAACAGTGTGTTTCTCCAGGGCCCATCAGCTCCAAGTAGTTGTCCTTCAATCTAGTTGTGGAGGGCGCAGCTCAGCTCCAAGTCCAGTTGCTGTTTTCAATCTTTAGTTGCAGGGGGTGCAGCCCACCATCCCCTGTGGGAATTGAACCGGCAAGTTTGTTGAGAGCTAGCGCTCTAAGCAACTGAATGATCCGGCCACCCCTCTCTTAATTCTTTTATGTCTTTATCTTCCTTTTGATTTTGGTGCAGGTTGTAGCTTAGCACACTGTAAATATAAAGATTACCCTTAGTGTTAGGGTTTGCCTATTGCCTAGATGACAAAAAGACTAATGTAATAGTAGTAACTGTCACTTGTTCTTCCTCTTTTCTAACTAGTGACCTAAAAATGTCATGAAGCATTAAGAAAAACACTTGGTATCAATATTCCATAATATTCATTATCTGATGGATTATCTGCATCATTCTCTTTTCATCTAGCGTGATCTCAGGCTGTGCAATTTAAACCTTTAAATGGTGCTTTCTTGATGTGTTTCCAAGTATTTGAGTATATGAGAGTTTCTAACTTTGCCCAAATCTAATCCATGATTTGGAGATAATCTGTGCATCTGAATTCTTAAGCATTGATTGGTTTCATTTTTTTTTATATCACTTCTGAATATAATTAAAATATTTTGAAATGGTTGTCGAGCTTTGTTTCTTAAGTAGTATGTGGTATATCCAGGTAAACTTCGGTAGTCTTCAGAGGTTAGCTTTAATGTTTAAATTGGCTTATAAATTGATTTACGTATAGCCTTTCTATCTCTTGAGTAAAGGATTTAATTGCTGGTATTACAGTAATACACATCTAATTCTTTTTGTAAGTTAAAATTGCTCCATAAATATAGAAAACATGGAGCCACGTTTTTGTACTTCTGTAGCATATTATTGATGATAACTAGACTTAGAAGTTTTCAGCATTTATTTATCTGGAGAAGCTGATTTCTGTGTTTCTGATGTAAAAGATGGAATTTACTGCATTTTACTTCCAGAATGCCACTTGGGTCACAAGTGGTCATGTTTTTAAAGGACATCTTTATATAAAAAGAACTGGTAAGTTAACTTGCATCTACAAGAGGAGTAGGTAAAGGAAACAGAGGAGAAACTAGTGTGTATTTTTTTTTATCATTGAACTTAGTTCAGCTGTTTCTCTGAAGAGAATTCACCAAGAAAGAAAACTAAAATTCTCTCCCATAACATTATTGTTTTAAGTTGAGAAAAACCAGATATCCTCAACACCTTTTTTTGAGTTCCAAATTTCTTCATTTAATTTAAATTACAGCAAATATAAAATTGGGCTCATTTGATTCATAAAATGCTTTTGATCAATGAAGTTTCGGCACATTAAAATGACAGATAAAGTCATATATGTAACAATTCATTGAAAATATATTTTAAAAACTGGCAGGTTAATCCAAACCTAGATCCAGAAAGCTTAAATACTTTTGGCATTTATTCTCATAGAGAAATAATTGAGGGAAGGGGTATTTTGGCACATACAATTTTTTATAAATGTCAAGATTTCAATGGCTTCCACATATTTTATTTTCAATAGGATTTACTGATATTCTATTTACTTAGGAGTAAGAGGTGCAATTTTTGGCACACTAGAGGGAATTTTTTCCTAGCAATAACTTTTTTGCTTTTGTAAGAGAATATTTGTGAATGATCACCAGCCTTCTACAAGTTATTTAATATTAAACTGCCCTTTGGTTCTTTAATTATAATCATTATTTACAGAGGATGACTTTAATTGACTAATTGAAAAAAACAGAGTTGTAAAATAATCAAATATTTATCAAGTACCTACTCTGTGTGTTGGATGTAATGAGGTATATAAAAAAAGTGTTAGGATATGGTCTCTGCACTCTCAAAACTTACTAAGGAACTACCTAAGAAAACAAAATAATAATGAATAAAACAAATGACAGCAACTAAGAAAAAAGCTGGGAGAAAAGGGGGACCATTCTGAGTGAAGTTTCTCATTATTTCCTCCACTCTAACTACTGCAATTTAGATGAAAGGGAATAAATAACAAAATCAAAAGACATTAAGTATACGGAAGAAGTTGGAACTAGAAGAACATGACCTGCAATGCAATTAACTGCAAAGCTTGTTACAGGACAGAACAGCATCATGCTCTAGGAACATAAACTCAGAAATTAGACCTGGGCGAACCCTAGAGCTTTGACACTTTATCTGATAGAGTGCCCTTAGGCAAGTCAGTTCCCCTGGCTAAGCCTCAGTCTCTGCATTTGTAAATGGAAGATGATAGTTGAACCGAACCTGTCCTATTCCTGAGAATATTTTATATTCATGGGATTATATATAGTTTATATATGACATACTACTAGTAAAACACTTGGCAAATGATAAATGTTCAGTAAATGTTATTACTGTTATTTTTACTGTAAGACTGAGCTGTTTTACAGCTTTTAGGTTATGTGAAATACAATATATGGGTATATACTGATCAGATTATGATTTGAGCCATAGTATAATCTGTCACATTATAACATTGTACTTGAAAGTTGCTTACTTTTCCATTCTTTATGTTTCAAATATAAACTAAATATAGAAAACAATTAAATGTTCTATCTCTAACCTGATACAAAATAACCATTTCTAATGGAATCATCTTTTCCCCCTGAATATTTCTAATAAACATTAATTACATTTAAACAGTAGTAATAATTACTATAAAATGCCTTGATCAGTCAAATTAGTCAAGGAATTTCTGGTATGTACAAACTGGTTAAAGTATCAATGGTTGACCAACTGAATTCTGTGTTATTTTACTGTTTATTAAATTCTGGTAACGCAAAGTTAAAAGGCTTTACACCTCTTTAGTTTGATAAGAATTGTAATTGGACTTAACACTAGAATTAAGCACTCCACCAACTAAATTTGGACAGTTTCATTGAAATTTTTATGGGTGTTTTACCAAAATGTTTATCAGAATATTGTACTGAGAAAACAAATAAAATGCTTTTCTCTTATTCTTTATATCTAGTTGATTCTGCCTGCATTCCTTATTTATTTATCTTCTATTCTTATCTTCTGTGAGTAATAGGACACTTCTGTACTTTTGCTTGCTCTTGTGTAAATCATGGCTCTGATTTGTTCTACTTGCTGCATAATTTTTTTTTTTGCTAAGTATTTTTATATGAATGTTAAATGATATTTAAAGTCTTTTGTATCATATCCCATTTAAGCTGCAGTCCATTCCAGTCTTGCCTGGCTCTTAAGGGTATTGTTGTTACTTCATACTTTTATAATTGAGTACTAAATGTTAATTTTATGGGAAAAGTGGCTTGGATTTTTTTTCTGCAATATTTGTATGGCCATTAAAGTTGATTTGTGTGATTGAAGCATGGAAGAGCAAATTATAGTACTTATTCATTTAGCTTTGTTCAAGTGCCTGTTGCTGGCTGCATGCTGTCAGTCAACTTGTAATAGCTTTTCCTTTTGTTACAATTTAAGACTGAATACTGTATATTCTTTTTTTCCTAGAGTCAAGAATTGAAGGTTGGCTTTCGATACCAAATAGAGGAAATATCAAACGATATGGCTGGAAGAAACAGGTATCATACGCCTCATTTTTTCTAGTTTTATTATAAATATTATATATTTACTTTCAAAGCATACAACTTGTTTTAACCATTCCTAGAATCAATTTTATGTTAATACATTATAATCTAGATATAAATGGCAAAATATGCTTGTTACTTTAAACCAAGTTAATGTTGCTCTTATACTTCTTTCCCTTTTTTTTTTCATTTCAGTATGTTGTGGTAAGCAGCAAAAAAATTTTGTTTTATAACGATGAACAAGATAAGGAGCAATCCAATCCATCCATGGTATTAGACATAGAGTAAGTTGCCTTTGATTGAATTGTTAACTTATGATAATAATTTTTAGACTTAGAATTTAGTTCATATTCCGTTTAAACAACGTTACGTTATTTACTCTTTTTCTCAAATAATAACTTACATTAAATCTAACTTGCTTTTTAAGATTAAGTTTATTGGGATAACATTGGTTAATAAAATTGTATAGATTTCAACTGTACAATTCTGTAATACATCATCTATATATTACATTGTGTCTTCACCACCCAGAGTCATATCTCCTGTCATCATATATTTGGCCCTCTTTACCTTCTTCTACCTCCCTCCTCCCCCCCTCAACCTCTGTTAATCACTTTACTTTGTATCTATGAGTTTTTATTTGTCTTGTTCGTTTGTTGCTTTCAGTTTTATATCCCACATACCATGTTTCCCCAAAAATAAGACTAAGTCTTGTATTAAGATTTGCTCCAAAAGATGCATTAGGGCTTATGTTCAGGGGATGTCATCCTGAAAAATCATGCTAGGGCTTATTTTCGGGGTAGGTCTTATTTTGGGGGAAACACGGTATGAGTGAAGTATGGTTCTTGACTTTTTCCTTCTGATTTATTTCTCTTAGCATGATAGTCTCAGGATTTATCCATGTTGTTGCAAATGGCAGTATTTCATCTTTTCTTGTGGCTGAGTAATATGCCATTAATATGTATGTTACACATCTTCTTTATCCAATCATCTATCAAAGGACACTTGAGTTATTTCCATGTCTTGGCCACCGTAAAAAAATGCTGCAATGAACATAGGGGTATATATATCTTTACAGATAAATGTTTTCAAATTTTTCGGGTAGATACCCAGAAGAGGGATTACTGGGTTATATGGTCATTCTATTTTTGTTTTTTTGAGGAACTTCCATATGGTTTTCCATAGTGGCTGTACTAATTTACATTCCCACCAGCAGTGTATGAGGATTCCTTTTCCTGCACAGCCTCTCTAACATGTATTATTACTTGTCTTGTTGATAATAGCTATTCTAACAGGTGTGAGGTGGTATCTCATTGTGGTTTTGATTTGCATTTCCCTAATGGCTGGTGAAGTTGAACATCATTTCATATATTTGTTGGCGGTTTGTCTTCTTGGGAGAGGTGTCCAGGTCTTCTGCACATTTTTTTAATTGGATTGTTTGTTTTTTGTTGTTAGATTGTATGAGTTCTTGGTATATTTTGGATATTAGCCCCTATTGGAAGTGTTGTTTGCAAATATCTTCTTCCATGGTTGCCTCTTTGTTTTGTTGATGGTTTCTTTTGCTGTGCAGAAGCTTTTTAGTTTGATGTAATCCCATTCATTAATTTATTTTTGCTTTTACTTCCCTTGCCTTTGAGGTCAAATATGCATATTATTGTTTCAGGTCTTCCATTGGTTCTTGACCCATTTTGAGTTAATTTTTGTATATGGTGACAAATAGCAGTCTAGTATCATTCTTTCACGTGTGGCTTTCCAATTTTCCCAGCTTTCTTTTCTCCATTATATGTTTTTGTCCTTTATTGAAAATTATTTGCCCATTTATATGTGGGTTTATTTCTGGATTTTCGTCTGTTGCATTGGTCTGTGTGTCTGTTTCTCTGCCAATACCATACTGTTTTGATTATTGTCGCTTTGTAGTATAGTTTGAAGTCAGGGAGTGTGAAACCTCCAGACTTTTTTTTTTCCCTCAGGATTGCTTTGGGTATTACGGGTCTGTGGTTACATATAAATCTGATGATTTTTTGTTCTATTTCTTTTTTTAAAATGCCATTGGGATTTTGATGGGGATTACATTAAATCTGCATATTACTTTGGGTAACATGGCCGTTTTAACTATCTCAATTCTTCCAATCCATGAACATTGGAATATCTTTCCATTTCTTTGTGTCTTCTTCAGTTTCTTTTAATAATGCCTTGTAGTTTTCAGTGTGTGGGTCCTTCACATCCTTTGTTAAGTTTATTCATAGGTATTTTATTTTTTTTGTTGCAATTGCAAAAGCAGCTGTGTTCTTTTTTAAATCTTTTTTCTGAAATTTCAGTGTTAGTGTTTAGAAATGAAATGGAATTTTGTACATTGATTATATTAAATCTTTATCAAAATGTGAGGGAAAATTTTGCATGCCTGATTCATATATTCTAAATACAATTTTTTTATTTCAAGTGTTTATTGCTTTTAAGTTTAGAGAGCATCTTAAAACGTGATTATGGGGTCATTTTTTAAAAGGAAATATAAGTGTCTCTACTTTCTTAATAATTGGTCAAAAATTCCTGTAATCTTAGGGTTTTTTCCTTGTATTCATTCTAAAACTTTTTTTTTAATATTTTTTATTGGCGAAGGGGTACAAAACTTTATTGGGGAACAGTGTGTACTTCCAGGACTTTTTTCCAAGTCAATGTGTTGTCCTTTCAGTCTTAGTTGTGGAGGGCGCAGCTCAGCTCCAGGTCAAGTTGCCGTTGCTAGATGCAGGGGGCGCAGCCCACCATCCCTTGCGGGAGTCGAACCAGCAACCTTGTGGTTGAGAGGATGCTCTCCAACCAACTGAGCCATCCAGGAGCTCAGCGGCAGCTCAGCTCAAGATGCATGTTCAATCTTAGTTGCAGGGGGCGGAGCCCACCATCCCTTGCGGGACTCGAGGGATTGAACTGGCAACCTTGTGGTTGAGAGCCCACTGGCCCATGTGGGAATTGAACCGGCAGCCTTCAGAGTTAGGAGCATGGAGCTGTAACCGCCTGAGCCACCGGGCCGGCACCTAAAACTATTTTTAAAGCATGCTGCCTTTACAATAGGTGCTGTAGATTGTATAAAGATAATTAAAACAGTTCCATATTTAAAGAGCTTACAGACTAGTAGTAGAAAGGGTAAAAAATATGCAATAAAATATAAATTCAAAATGAAGTGTGGTGAGTGCTATTCAAGAAAAATATAAACTTGAAGTATTGCCATTCCTTTGGGATTAAATATTTGTGGAGCCATTTGTAGTTAGAATGTATAAAGAATTGAGCAAGTACCATAGAATACTGATATTGTATTTCCTGTTTTATTAAAGTACTAGTTATGAAAACTTAAGTGATCACTTAAACAAAATAATACATAAATACTAAAATGAGAGACATCATCTTTCAACTAAGTTACTTTTTAGATTGATGAGAGGTTGTTGTTTTACCTTTTTATTGAGGTATAATTTTCATGCAATAAAATGCATGCATCTTAAGTATTCTGTTCAGTGACTTTTGACATTTGTAAACATCCATATAATCACTACCCAAGACAGAATTTAAAAAAACATTTCCATCACCTGAGAAAGCTCACTTTTGCCTTCTCAGAAAAAAAAATCTGAATTCTATCACTGAGATTAGTTTTGCCTGTTCTAGGACTTCATACAAATGGAATTATACAGTGTGTACCTTTTATGTGCCTGACTTTTTTCACGTAGCATAGTGTTTTGCTGTGTATCAGTTGTCTGGGTTTTTTTCTTTTTTTCTGTTTTTGCTGAGTAATATTCCATTGAATGAATATATCTCAATTTGTTCATCCATTCTTCTGTTGATGAACAATGGGTTGCTTCCAGTTTAGAGCTATTATAAATAATACTGCTATGAACATTCCTTTTTGGACTTAAGTTTTCATTTCTCATGGGTGAATATATATCTAGGAGTTGTGTCCTCGGTCATAGAGTAAATCTGTATTTAATCTTTAAAAAAATCTGCCAAATAGTTTTCAAAAATGGTTATACAATTGTATACTCACCAGTAATATGAGTTTCAGTTGTTCCACATCCAATCTGAGTTTCAGTTGCTCCAACTTTTGGTGTTGTCAGTCTTTGATTTTTGCTGTTCTAATGCATATGAATTGCTATCTTGTTTTAATTTGCATTTTCCTCATGACTGATGATGCCAGGAATCGTTTCATGTGTTTATTGGCCATTTGTATATCTTTTCTTATCTATGTCTTAAGTGTCTCCAAGTTTTTTGCCCATTTTTTAATTGGATTGCTTATCTTTTTAAGATTGGTTTATGAAAGTTCTGTATATATTCTGCATACAAATCCAGTGTCAGAAATATGTAATGCAGATATTTCCCAGTTTGTGGCTTGCCTATTCATTTTTCTTTATGGTATCTTTTAACAGAGACTAGTTTATCATTTTTTAAAAAAGAATTACTGCCTTTTTTTAGTCTGTTCAAGAAATTTTTGCCTGCCCAAAGGTTGTTGAAGGTACTCTATGTTTTCTTTTAGTTTTACTTCTGTCCTCTCAATCTGTATGCCCTTATCACATGTATAGATTTTTACATATGATCACCACAGTCAGAATACAGGACAGTTCCATCACAGATATTCTTTATGCTCCCCTTTTATAGCCACAGGAAGCGCCGTCTCTCCACCTTTCCCTAATTCTTGACAACCACTAATCTGTTCTTCAACTCTATAATTTTGTCATTGTAAGGATGTTATATAAACAGAATCAAATGTTATGTAAACTTTGGGATTGGCTTCTTTCACTCTGTGTAATTCCTCTGAGATCTATCCAAGTCTTAGTTTGTTTCTTTTAATTGTTGAGTAGTATTTCATGGTTTGTATACCACAGTTTTAACAGTTCATTTGGGTTTCCAGTTTGGCACTATTATGAATAAAGATGCTATGAACATTTATGTACAGGTTTTCACATAGGTATATTTTCAGTTCTCTGGAATAAAGACCCAGGAGTACAATTGCTGGGTCATGTATGATAAGCATAGTTTAGTTTTCCAGGATGGCTCTGCAATTTTACATTTACAGTTGTATCAGTGATCTAGTTTCTCTGCATCCTTATCAGCATTTGATTTATTAGTATTTTTAGTTTTAGATATCTGATCGGTATACAGTGATATATATTGTGATTTTAATTTCATTTCTCTAATGACTAATTTATCTTGAAAGAAATGTCTGCCTTTTACTGTAAATGAGTTTTTATAATGGTCTATATCATATTTATTTTCATTTTAGTAAATTGTTTCATGTTCGACCGGTAACCCAAGGAGATGTGTATAGAGCTGAAACTGAAGAAATTCCAAAAATATTCCAGGTAAAAATCAGAAATTATAATTTCAAATATCTTTTACCTAAGTATTAACTATATTTTGTGAAGTAAATAGATATACACCAATACTTTTATACATTTGTAATTTGTATGTACAGATACTAATCTTTATTATCTTTTTACCATTCCTGAATGTAGATACTATATGCAAATGAAGGTGAATGTAGAAAAGATGTAGAGATGGAACCTGTACAACAAGCTGAAAAAACTAATTTTCAAAATCACAAAGGGCATGAGTTCATTCCTACACTTTACCACTTTCCTGCCAACTGTGAGGCCTGTGCCAAACCTCTCTGGCATGTTTTTAAGCCACCCCCTGCCCTAGAATGTCGAAGATGCCATGTTAAGTGCCACAGAGATCACTTAGATAAGAAAGAGGACTTAATTTCTCCATGTAAAGGTAAGGCGTAAAAAGTTTTACAACTTACAACAAATTAGTTAAGTCCCAGTAACTTTCACAAGTGTAGCATTTTCTGTACCAAGTTGAAAAGAGGTCAGAGGAGGTAATATTTTGACACTAGTGGAGCAACATACAGCTATCGTTTTACAGTTAGAGATTTAGCTTTGAACATAATGTTTTTGAAGAGAATCACCCCCTTGTTAAAAGAAAATTAAAAAGTACCACTGAGAAATTATTCTAAATCGGAGAGAAGAGTTATAGGTGAGTTCCACTCTATTCCCCCTTGGGTTTTTATTTCCTACTTGTTTTCTTTTTATCTGGTTCTCACTGCCTGGACCAGCATGCTGTATTACAGATAAAATGTCTTCTAGTTTAGCAAAGGTAGTTTGAGGGAAATAGTACAGGTTATAGCTATTTTAAGATAAGAAATTTATATTCCAAAAATACATTTATTTCCACTTCTGCATTTTTTTTTGTATTTCTGATTTTACTTTATTTTTCTTATTACTTTATGACTAATGTCTTGTTTTAAATTTTCAGCTTTAATTAAATTAAGGAGAAAGGGAGGTTATCCAAGCTTAATTAAGCATAGTAAATCTGTTAAAATTTTAAGAACTTATAAAATTATGCATATAGGGCTTTTTTCGATAATGTATGAATTTAATAGTACTCTTTTTTTTTTTCTTAACATAGTAAGTTATGATGTAACATCAGCAAGGGATATGCTGTTGTTAGCATGTTCTCAGGATGAACAAAAAAAATGGGTAACTCATTTAGTAAAGAAGATACCTAAGAATCCACCATCTGGTTTTGTTCGTGCGTCCCCTCGAACAGTTTCTACAAGATCCACTGCAAATCAGTCTTTCCGGAAAGTGGTCAAAAATACATCTGGAAAAACTAGGTAAGGATTGAAATGTTAACCTTTGTAACAATGTGAAAATAATTAAATAACACCTATTTAAAATAGAAAGGATTAAGTAATATCTATTAAAATTCAAAATCCGATTGTTCCTTTCCCCATAGAGGGCATCATTTGAAGCTAGATATTTACATATCACTTGAAATGACTTTACAAATTAATTAGTTCAACTGATTCCTGTTAGAAGTTAATAATATTTATAAATATAAGTATTTAGTTCCATGTCAAATTTTGTTATTGGTTGGTATACATGGCACATATTTAGTCCTTGATGTTTTAAAAAACATGTCGTTTACCTCTTTTTAATGCAAATAGATTAATATAAAACTTTGCTCATCTTTCATTTTTAACTATGTTGGTATCGTTTTTTTTAATTAAAATTATTTGCTATTATCAGTGACTATGGTGTTACAAATAAACTTCCCAGTTAAGTATCCTTTTGAGGGAGGGGTTACCTGGTTTTGGTGGAATTTTTTTCAAAAATATTTATATGCTATAAAAAAATTATAGGACATAATTAAACCCTTTCTTGAAGAGAGGTTATGATATTAAGTTCTCATTTTGACATGAATAAATGAGGCTTAAAGGAATTAAGCAACTTATAAAAGATCACACAGGTAACTAGTGGCATAGTAAGGATTGGGACCCATTTTCATCTCATTCCTATGTGTTTTCTCCTGTACCAGATACCAACTTTCCTTAGAGTGTAATTCCTATAGAAAGATCTGTTACTTATTTGCCTCTCTGCTAATGTCACCCAAGTCTTCCAGGCAGTCTTAAGACCATCTTTCGTTCATCCCATTTCTTCATTCCCTGTTGTCAATAACCAAGTCTAATTCTTAGAAAACTCATATTCATTTTTCCTTCTGTATTTTTTAGCTGCCATACTACTCCAGTGTATTATTGCCTACCTCATGACTTATTTCTGTAGAATCTTATATCCACCCACTCCTGTACGGGATAAAAGTTGGATCTAAAATTATTTAAAATTAGATTATTATAGCTACAAGTATATAAAAAAGATATGGTTGAAATAGAGTAGAAACAAAAAGGAGATAATGCTAAGTGTATTTTTTCATTTTCTTACTCTTCAATTTTTTGTGTTAATTATTAGATATAAAGATAATAGGATTTACCTTTCCCTCCAACTGAACATTTGTTAAATTAGAGTTTTTTCTTTTTTTCCCCCTCCAGCAGTTAACCATGTGACCTAGCGCCTTATGGAATCGTGTGGGATGCTACCTGATAAACCAGGCTTCTTTAACCATGCAGAGCTGACAGGCTCTTCCTTTGACACAATATCACATCACAGGCTTCAGGGTTAAGATTGCTGTTATTCTGTCCTTGCTTTGGCACAAAAGCACACCAAGGGTTTTTGTTTTTTTTGTTTGTTTTTTTAATGGTGGGTTTGCCTACAGGTAGATTAGATTAATTATTACTATGTAATGCAAGTACAATTGGGGGAAAGCTTAGCTAGATATATTTTTTTTAAAAAGGTGCTGCCTTTTTGAATTTCTAAGAAAATGCCTGTCAATCATGATAGAACACAGTTTCCTCATATGAGTGAGAGGAAGGGACTTTCACTTTTAAGTGGAATGGCCATCGCTATCAAGATCAGCTCATGGAAGGAGTAAAGAAAATATCTCAAAATGAGACAACTGAAATTTTTTTAAATGACTTCAGTTTTTGTGCTCTTGCAAGACTATACAAAACTATTTTAAGAAAGCAGTGACATCACTTGACTTCAGTGCCCTCACTGTAGAATTTAAAAGCCTTACTGTTGATTGCCCATGGTGGACTTGATGGAGAATAAATATCTTACATTATGCTTTACAAAATACTGTATGTGTTTCAGCAAGTTTGTAGATTGGGGGATGGGAGAAGGCAAAAAAAATTACATTTAATCTATGCATTTTTGCCAAGCCATATTGAGTTATTCTACTACTAGAAACATTAGGAACTAACTGTACAAAAGAACCAAGTTTAAAAGCATTTTGTGGGGTACATCATTTCTGTAATTGTATAATGTATTTCTTTTTGGTTTTAAATGATAAAGACATTAAGTTAACAAACATATAAGAAATGTATGCACTGTTTGAAATGTAAATTATTCTTAGAACACTTCAATGGGCGTTGCATTGAGCTTTTAGTGCCTTAATTTGAGAGAATTATTTTACTGCCGTGACTAAATATAGAAGTTTCAAAAAACATTTTCAAAAAATTATGTCAGTGGGTTTTTCATTGATAATTGGTTTAATTTTAAATATTTAGAAGTTTGTTGGACTTTCATAAATTGAATACAATCTTTGCATCAAACTACCTGCTAACATGATGAATGACTTTATAAAACTGCAAAACATGTAGAAGGCTGCACCAATAAAAAAGAAAATTATGGCAATACATCTATGATGTTTTCCAGTTAACATAGGAATTACCAGATAAATACTGTTAAACTCTTGTTCAATGACAAGAGTTGATTCATACGGGCAGTATGATTTATTGTTTATTTTTTTAACCAAATACCTCCTCAGTAATTTATAATGGCTTTTGCAGTAATGTGTATCAAATAAGAAGCACTGGAAAACTGATTCGTCTCTAGGATGATATGCATGTTTCAAGTGGTATTGAAAGCCGCACTGATGGATATGTAATAATAAACATATCTGTTATTAATATGCTAATGACTCTGTGCTCATTTAATGAGAAATAAAAGTAATTTATGGATGGATACCTTTAATAATGACTGCTATGGTGTTTTCTCATGCCTGAAATGAATAGAAACCATGCTATAAATTAATTTCTGACTCTACAAATGTTTGTTGAATTCCATGATTAGATTAAAGTGAATTTTTAAAAGATAAAACCTGGTTTGTACTCTAAAAGAAGAATGGCTGCAGTTGAAATGAAATGTTGACTAACGTCTGTTGGGAAACAATTTTCCTTGGATCTCTTGCATTTCTTCTATCTGTGAGCAAAGGCTGTGACAGCCTTTCTCCTGGACTCTTTTCCAAGAAGATTTGTATAATGAACAGTCTTGGAAGATGTTATGTCTCCCTCAAGAAGAGGGCAGGTGTATCTACTGCCCAGTATAATAAAGATAACGCTCCCTCCAGTGCCAAAGTTGACTAGATTTGCTTAAACTCGTTATAAAAGATTCAGGTACCCTAAGCTTGGGGTTCCTCAGCTGTGATGATGCAAACCCACTGTATGCCCAAGCACCCACCTGAGCCACTCTTCATTGCCCCAGTGAGACTTGGGGGACTACAGGAACCGACAAGAACATGAAGCTCGTGCTGCTTGCTCTACTGTTAGTATACAGTCATTTCGCTCTGATCCAGAAGTCTTACCAGGAACCACAAAACTGTGGCAGGCTAACTTGTAGTTTGCAAGTAGAATAAAATCTTAGATTCTTTACTTTTCTTGACGATGTCCTTATCATCTTCTCAGAACCATCACTGTTACCTAATGTGTTATGGTCTAATGTATTATGGTCCAGTAAAGTGCAGAGAACAGTTATTCTAATTAGTTTAAGCAAGAAAAGACTTTTTCTTAAAATATTAATCTGAGCATGGAACACTTGAGAACTGACAGCTTTGAGGAATGACTCCAAGTGCCATACTACAGAACCATGCAACCTAGACAGCTGCTGCTCTTCTAAGATCAGGAAACCACTCAGTCCCAAAGTACCCCAGCATGGTGTGAGGATCAGGAGAGTTCCGTGATAAGGAAGCCACACAACTACTGGTTCTCTACAGTTTTTACCATCCCTACTACAGTCCTCTCCAAGTTAGATGCTTTGTACCATTCCTCTTACCACTTAAGAACATCATGTCTGGACACTGGGATCTCTCATCACTGCCTCAGAAAAATCACTTTCTCCATCTCACTTCTACCTTCTGTGGGTGCATCTGCTTGGCTGAAACTAAATCATCTCCATAACTCTAGATGCATGAAAGTCTGGGAAATGTAGCGCTTGCTTTCTATCCACTTTACTATAGGAAAACTGAGTGAAATGAAGGTTCAACATCAAGCCTGCCCATCCACCACACCTGCAAGCTTGAGCTGACCCAGGGACTCTGTTCTAGAAAGAAAACAGCCACTGTCATTATTTACAGGCTCAAAACAACTGTGAGTCACTTGTCATTATTTAGGGCTTCAGCTTAAACAAAATAACCTGTCCACTCTTCATTTAAAGTAAAAAAGTGAAGAGAGAATTTAAATATGACAATCAAACTCTGCTTGATAAAATACGTTCTCATTTTCTTTTCATATCACTAGAAATTTTATAGTAACCACATAAATCAGTTTGTTGGTTTTTACTGGGTTGCAATTTAAGTTTTCAGTTTCTATTTTTCACTAGCACTTCCGCTACTCTTTCTGCTCAGCAACAAAACAACTCATGCTTACCTTAGACATATTGTGGGTTCGGTTCCAGACCACCACAATAAAGTAAGTCATTAATTTTTTCGTTTCTCAGTGCATATAAAAGTTACGTTTACACTACACTGTAGTCTGTTAAGTGTGCAGTAGCATTATGCCTAAAAAAACAATGTACATACCTTAACTTAAAAATACATTATTGCTAAAAAATGCTAACCATCACCTGAGCCTTTAGCAAGAGAGTCTCGCCTCAGTGTTGATAGCTGCTGACTGATCAGGGTGGCAGCTGCTGAAGGTTGCAGGGGCTGTGGCAATTTCTTCGAATAAGACAACATTGAAGTTGGCCAAGTCAGTTGACTCTTCTATCCAGAGCAATTTTTCTGTAGCTTAGCGTGCTATTTGATAGCATTTACCCCCAGTAGAACTTCTTTCAAATGGGAGTCAGTCCTCTCAAATCCTGCCGCTGCTTTATCAACTTAAGTTTATGTAATATTCTAAAGCCTTGTTGTCATTTAAACAATCTTCACAACATTTTCACCAGGAGTAGATTCCATCTCAAGAAACCAGTTTCTTTGCTCATTCATAAAAAGCAACTTCTCATTCATTCAAGTTTTATCATGAGACTGCAGCAATTCAGTCACATCTTTAGGCTCCACTTCTAATTCTAGTTCTGCTCTTTCCACCACATCTGCAGTGATTTCCTCCATAGAAGTCTTGACCCCTTCAGTGTCATCCATGAGGGTTGGAATCAGCTTCTTCCAAAATCCCGTTAACGTTGATATTTTTACCTCTTTCCATGAATCACAAAGGTTCTTAATGGCATCTAGAATGGTGAATCTTTTCCAGAAGGTTTTCCGTTTACTTTGCCCAGATCCGTGGGAGGGATCTGTGTCACCTATAGTCTTACAAAATGTAGTTCTTGCATCATAAGACTTGAAAGTTGAAATTACTCCTTGATTCATGAGCTGCAGAATGGATGTTGTGTTAGCAGGCATGAAAACAACAATTTCATGTCTATCATGAAATTAATCAGCTTTTGAGTGACAAGATAGGTTGTCAATAAACTAATATTTTGAAAGCAATCTTTCTGAACAGCTGGTCTCAACAGTGGGTTTAAAATATTCAGTAAACCATGTTGTAAACATGTGCTGTCATCCAGGCTATGTTGTTCCATTTAGAGAATACAGGCAGAGTGAATTTAGTATATATTCTTAGGGCTCTAGGATTTTGGGAATGTTTCAACTTGGTCACCAACTGCCTTAGTCCCTAACGAGTCAGCTTTGTTTTCTGAATCTTCGGGCCAGGCATTGACTTCTCTTCAGCAATGAGAGTCCTAGATGGCATCTTCTTCCAATATGTATAAGGTTGTGTTGTCTTCATTGGAAATCTGTTCAGTGTAGACACCTTCGTTAATTATCTTAGCTTGAACTTCTGGATAGCTTGCTGCTTCATCTTGCACTTTTATGTTATGGAGACAATTTTTTTCTTTAAATATGAACCAACTCTGCTAGCTTCAAAATTTTGCTTCTACAGTTAGTTTCCTCACTTCTCTCAGCCTTCATAGAATTGAAGAGTTAGGGCCTTGCTCGGGATTAGGCTTTGGCTTAAGGGAATGTTCTGGCTGGTTTGATCTATCCAGACCGCTAAAACTTTCTCCAGACCAGCAATAAGGCTTTCTTATTATTGATGTGTTCACTGGAGTAGCACTTTTAATTTCCTTCAAGAACTTTTCTTTTGCATTCACAACTTGGCTAACTGGTACAAAAGGCCTAGCTTTCGGCCTGTCTCTACTTTCCACATCCCTTCCTCATTAAGTTTAATCATTTCTAGCTTTTGATTTAAAAAGACATGGGACTCTTCACTTGAACACTTCAAGGCCATTGTAGGGTTACTAATTGGTCTAATTTCAATGTTACTGTGTTTCAGGGAATAGGGAGGCTAGAGGACAGGGAGAAAGACAAAGGAATGGCCAGTTGGTACAGCAGTCAGAACACAACTTTTATCAGTTAAGTTCCGCATCTTATGTGGGTGTGGTTCACGACACTGAAACCATTACAATAGTAACATGAAAGGTCACTGGTCACAGATCACCATAACAAATACAATAATGAAAAATTTGAAGTATTGTGAGAATAATCAAAATGTGACAAAGTGAGCAAATGCTATTGGAAAAAGGTGTGCCAGTAGCATTGCTCGACGCAGGGTGGCCACAAACCTACAATTTGTAGAAAACACAATATCTGCAAAGGGCAATAAAGCCAAGCACAGTATAATGAGGTATGCTTGTACTAGCAGATATTAGGAAAAATGATTAAAGACAATATCTTTTTTTTTAAATTGTACCATTTATAAAACTGTAAAAATTGTAAAAGTTAATTGTAAATAGCATAATATTTTGTGTTTATTACACTTACGTTTTTACTCTTCACAGTATTTACTGAACAAAAAGTCTTAATTTTAGTTAAGTAGAATTTATTGATCTTTTTCTTTGTAGTTAATGCTTTTGTTTTCTGTTTAAGAAATCTCTGCATATTCCCCAGGGTCATGACGATAATTCTATGTTAGTTTCTTGAAGCTATTGTTTTAACTTGCACATTTGGTGAAATTTCTTTATATGTGTGGAGTAGGGGTTAAGGGCTTTTGGCCTTTTTATTTTTTTCTCCATATGGATATCCAGTTGGCCCGGTAGTATTTAACAACTGTTCTTCCTGAATCATAAATCAGGTGACCAATCTATTTCTCTATCCTTGCCAATATCGCACTGTTTTAATTACTGTAGCTTTATAACAAGATCTTATACCTATAGTGTAAGTCCTCCATCTTTATAGTTCTTCCAAATTGACTTGGCTTTTTTGGCCCTTTGGGTTCCTATATAAATTTTCAAAACGTGCATTTCCACCAAAAAAGAAAAAGATTCACTGGGCTTTAAATTGGTGCTGCATTCAACCTGTAGATCAATTTAGGGAGAATTAACACCATCACAATTTTGTTTTCCAGGCTATGAGTACAGTAAGCCACTGCATAGAAATAAAACTGGCATATTTGCAAATGTCATAATTGTGTACATAGAAGTCTAAGAGCATAAAGGGCTAGAATTAAGTGAATTTTCGAAGGCCACTGGATACAAAATCAATACAAAGAAATAAATTGCTTTTCTGTATACTAGCAACAGTTGGAGAGTGAAATTTTTAAATGATACCATTTGTAATAAAAAACCACTTAAACAAAATCCACTGAAAGATGTGTAAAACATCCAGTAAGATAATTATAAACCATTCAGAAAAATTAAAGATCTAAATAAGTATAAATAATTTTTTAAAGGACAGCATTTTCACATAAAATTATTAACATAGTTGTAGTCTGAAGACCTAATGAGAATTTTAGTCTTTCTTTTTAATCCACACTTGGAAAGGTTAATCACAGTTGTTCTTTATAATTTTTTCTGCACAAATCAGTTTCTAGTTGAACAGTATGTGTGCGTAAAGCTATACTCAGTGCTTTAGGTATATTATATCCCAACTTTTTTATGCTTTTAATGTTATCATTTTGTGAGCAAGATCTATGCTCACTGCAATAAAGAATTGCAAATGTGCATATGGTAAATGAAGTCTGCCCTTCCTGAACCCTACCTTCACCCCACCAATTCCTTAGTAATCAATATTAAGTTTAGTGTGTTTGCTAATTGATTATCTCCAAAGTATATGTATATATAACTTGGATTTTTGTGAAGGTAGGGAAAGAATAATATAAATTCTACTTCACACATAGAAGGCCTGAAGTGTATTACAAAAAGGTGAAATAATCTGTTTTGTAAAATATTAATGAATTGACATATAAGAGCTAAAAAAAAATGGCATTTTTCCTGAGCTGTTTTGTTTCCCATAAAGGTTTTTGAGATATTGTAGATATAAGGGGAAAAAAGAAAATGTTTAGCACTAGATCATATAATTCTTGAATAGAATAATACTTATATGTTGTTTAATCCTATACATATGGTCCCTTGTAGGTTTACAAAAGTTACTAAATAGGATGATTTGGCCACTAAATTGAATACAATGGTTCATTTGCCTGTATCACTGTTTGTGTGGAATCTAACATTTATTTAGACTAATTTTTTAAGAAAGTACAACTTACTAACATAGCAAAAATTAGTTTAGCTAAATAAAAGGAAATATTTTGGATCTTTCTTCTTTGATTGAATGAATGTTTCTCAGATCTGTTCCTCATTACAGTTGGTCAAGGTGTCATTGATTTTGTGCAATACAAGTTTTATTATATGTGCAACACCTTTGCTAACTCTACTCAGACCCAATTCTCATTCAAAATATATCAGTTAACCACAAGAAGGACCATCTGAGATTAGGGACAAGTAAAGTCAAATGTATAACTACCAGAAAAAACAAAAATGTTTCGACTATTGCATTTATTATTACCATGAGATACCTCAATCTTGAAACTATCAACGAAATGTTTCAAAGTGAAAACATGACTTTGAGCTTTGTAAAAAAAATCTCTTATTAATTCTCACTACAATTCTATGAAGTATTACCATCCCTAATTTATAGATGAAGACACAGTTTAAAAGGTTTGATCCTCTGTTCCGGGGCACAGTTACAAATCTCAATTTTCCTTCTGGAATATGAAAGTTAACTCAATTTTGAAAGAAATCAGTAGTGAATTAAATCTTGAGTCTTTAGTATAGTTCACATATTGTCATCTATTATTTTGGGGGAAAACTTGGATTTCACTGTCAGGATATGGAAAAAATTCCTTACTGGTTTTCTGAGCTTTATAGTAGGCCAAGATATAAAGGAACATTTCAACAAATGCAAAATAATGCAAAAAATAGGTGTCTATTTTTACTAGATTGAAAGCCTCTGGTTGACTGAATACACTTCATGAAGGAAATATTAAATGAATTATGAGCCTTATAAACCGTAGACATTATTTCTCCTTTATGGTGTCATTTAAGAGGAACTTTATTTGCTAAAAGTCATCTCTAAACAATGTTCAATTGGATACATACTGTACATTTTCATTATTTCATAATACTAAGAAACTAGTATGGGCTTTTTACATCACATATATATTACATACTATGTCAACTACAGCTAACTTCTATACTGCTATTTCTTTGATAAGAATTCCTAAGTCTGTCCCATTGTACCTCATTGTTATTCTAATTACCCGTGTAATTATACTGCATTAAACACTGCTATCTAAAGACTCATGTATTTTATTCATTACAGTGATAATATTGATATTTTTTAATTCTTAAAAAAAAACAAAATATTTTATACCTACCACAGAATTAGCAAATGTTTTTATATTGCTTCAAATTGCTCTTTTTGTTTTTTAAGATTTTTTATTGGGGAAGGGGAACAGACCTTTACTGGGGAACAGTGTGTACTTCCAGGATTTTTTCCAAGTTAAGTTGTTGTTCTTTCAATCTTAGTTGTGGGCGCCGTTCAGCTCCAGGTCCAGTTGCCTTTGTTAGTTGCAGGGGGCACAGCCCACCATTCCTTGTGGGAGTCGAACCAACAACCTTGTGGGAATCGAGCAGGCAGCCTTTGGCATTAGGAGCACGGAGCTCCAACCGTCTGAGCCACCGGTTCAGTTCCTTCAAATTGCTCTTTAAAAGAATAAAACGTTAAAAATTTAATCAAAGCTCTCTTTGTGCCTCCATATTCCTATTCTCTTTCCTTCTTCCCCAAAAGCAATAACTGCCATTAATACTGCCATCATATTCTAGCCCTTTACTGAATATGCATACATCCATATATGCGTATAAAGTTGTAGGTGGCTTTCACATTTATATAAATGTCTTTATACTTTTCATGAGTAATATTCTCTAACTTATTTATTTCATTCATCATTGCTATTTATGGTACTTGTAATCTAAGTATTTACTTCATTACAAGAAATAATAGCATTAGAACTTTCTATAATAACAATTGTCTCCAAAATTTAAACATTGCTTTATGTAAAGCTTAGAAATCCTTTGTAATTAGTTTAAGTCAGCTTCACTATTTTTTATTTTCTAAGCAGAATATATATAAAAATAACATTGTCAAACAAAAAGTATACCTTAAAATCCTTTAAATTTTAGTGGCATATCCATTCTAACTGGGCTTTCAAGACAATGTATTTGATATCAGAAAAATTGGAACACCTTTATAATTATATACTTATTGAGATTGTATTTCTCATTAGCTCAATTGTTTCATAAATTAGTCCATTAAATTAATGCATACTTGCACCACAAAAACTCAAAAAGTTAAAACTATACTATCATATCAACAGTAATTATTATTATTTATTTTTTTAACAGGACTTTATTGGGAACAATGTGTACTTCCAGGATTTTTTTCCAAGTCAAGTTGTTGTCCTTTCAATCTTAGTTGTAGAGAGTGCTGTTCAGCTTCAAGTTGTTGTCCTTTCAGTCTTAGTTGTGGAGGGCGCAGCTCAGCATTAGGTCCAGTTGCCGTTTCTAGTTTCAGGGGGCACAGCCCACCATCCCTTGCGGGACTCGAGGAATAGAACTAGCAACCTTGTGGTTGAGAGCCCACTGGCCCATGTAGGAATCAAACCGGCAGCCTTCGGAGTTAGGAGCACAGAGCTCCAACCGCCTGAGCCACCGGGCCGGCCCCAACAATAATTATTTTAATCACATAATTTTTATAAGTTATTTACATAATAACTAACAATAAAATAAATAAGTCAACATAAAAAAAAAACTATTAACAAGGAACCATCAGATTCAGAAACGACTAGGATTCCTATTATTCACTCTTACTCTAAAGATCCTAACAAATGCAACAAGATAAGAAAAATAAATACTATAAATACAGAAGTAAATCTGTTATTTGCTAATTATATAATTGTTTACCAAAAATGTTCAAAACAACTGAAAAATTACAAGAGAACTTAGTAATATTCAGCCTTCATAATTGTTTTTGTTAGACTCATACAACATTTCAAACTGTTAATTACTAATTTAAAAAATAAGAATATTTCATCTAAAACCTGATTTCCAATAACTCTTTGCTTCTCAAGATAAGTAACACTGAATCATATACAGCAGCAATTGCCTGTAGCTGTTTTTTGATAGGACATGTGCTTAAGTTCGTCCTGCCCCTACATGGACCACTTACTTGTGTTATTGGTCTGTGTTTAAAATCATCTGAATTATCAAAGCTGACAAAAGATAACATCTACCAGACTTGATACAAAAAATGTAAAATTTCTATATGGTAAAAATTCCAAAAACAAACTGTAAATGGCACTGGAGGAAATACTTTTAAAAATTTTGAGACAAAGGGCTAAAATTCTAAAAATCTTACCAATCAACAGTAAAAAAGGGGGGGGATTAAAGGGGAGAGAGATAGAGAAAGAGAGAGGAGGAGAGGGAAAAAGAGATGGGAGGAAAGGAGGAAAGAAGAAATTCTGTAAAAAATAAATGTGAAATAGGTGAAATAAGCCGGGCACTGAAAAACGAATGATCCCACGTACTATATATTGCAGTGTATAATGCGCTCCCGTGTATAATGCGCATCCATGTTTTTTGCCCAAATTTTTAGGGAAAAAAAATCTTCAGTTTTAATTTTTAATTCAAATGTTTATTTGTTTACATTTAAGTACTTGCTTTTTGTATTATAAAATAATTTTAACATTTATTTTTTAACATGCTATGGTACAAGAAAATTTATGTAACAAATAATTTGAAAACACAAGGACAGATACAAGGTACAAGAATTTCATATACTGGTAATAAATTTATGATATTTGCACATCATAGGAGGCCAAGAACTCTTCATTGTTGCAAGTGTGTCCTAAGTTCAACAAAACTGATTATCATATTTCAGGGTATTATTTTGCATATGGATATCATTATTGATTTCTAGCACTACACTTTTAATTCATAAGCATAAATGAAAGAATTAAAAACATTGATATAGAATGTATAATGTGCATCTTTATTTTTCCCCTCACAAATTTGGGCCAAAAAGTGTGCGTTGTACGTGGCAAAATACGGTATATGAGGAATCTCATTCAAATAGCCAAACTCAAAGAAGCAGAGAGTAAAATGATGGTTATCAGGGCCTAGGGAAAGAAGGAAATGGGGAAGTATGGTCAAAGAGTACAAACTTCAATTATTCAAGATGAAAAAGTGCTAGAGATCTATTGTAGAGCATAGTGCTTGTAGTTAATAATATTCTATTGTATATTTAAAAATTTGCTATGACAACAGATCTTATAGTAAATATTCTTATGACACATCAATAAAGGGGGAGGAATCTTTTGGAAGTGATAGGTATGTTTATGACATTATGGCATTGATTGTGGTAATGGTTTCATGTGTGTATATGAGTTCTGACAAGTTTACGAACTCATCCTAGAAAAAGTGCTACATACCTCATTGCTGAATATCACTACCATCACCTTCGAAGTACTCCCCTTGGGAAGCTATGCACCGACGCCCAGCGCCTAATCCACCCTTCAAAGCAATTTTGGAACTCTTTTTCTGGAATGGCCATCAGAGCTGTCGTCCTGAATATCATCAAAATGTCTTCCTTTTGTGGACAGAAAAGGGGCCATATGTTAAACCTGACAAGCTCAGGAGACTGAAAATAACCACATAGGATGGGGTGAACATAAAAATATCTAAGGTGGGTCACGGAGGGAAGTCACATCCTTGACCTGTAGCTTCCTTGACAAAGGTCAATCTTTACCTTAAGTGAGGCAGTCTGTCGTCCTTTTGCATCTAAGATAACATACCGTTGGAATGTCAAAATAATCCCTTTTTCCGGACCCCCACAAAGGGCACAACCCACCACACCAGAGCAGGAACTACAAAATCCCTCATTGTTATCTTGTTCCCTAAATACCATCTCTGTGCTATAAAATGCTATTATCCTGTACCCACCAATGTAAACGAAGTGTGTGTCTCTCCATTTTGCTTTTTATCCAATCCCAGAGATTTCCCCGCTTTGCTTTCTCCCACCCCCTTAATCTACAACCAATGGATTTCATATAACCTTCCTCCTTTGATTCTAAAGTACAAAATAAGTTATAAAACGGCCATTTTGTGGAACACTTTCTCAATCCGTTGAGACTTTGCTTCCCAGAAATTGTCAGTTTGGCTAAAATAAACTCTTACAAGTTTTTTCTTAGGCTGGATTTTTTTCGTCGACACTTTCAATATTTCTTTTATCTTTGGGTAAAGAAAGAAATCATTGCAGGCCAGATCAGGTGAGTAGGGAGGGTGTTCCAATACAGTTATTTGTTTACTGGCTAAAAAGACCCTCACAGACAGTGCCGTGTGAGCTGGTGCATTGTCGTGATGCAAGAGCCATGAATTGTTAGCGAAAAGTTCAAGTCATTTAACTTTTTCACGCAGCCTTCTCAGCACCTCCAAATAGTAAACTTGGTTAACTGTTTGTCCATTTGGTACAAATTCATAATGAATAATCCCTCTGATATCAAAAAGGTTTAGCAACATCATTTTGGCTCTTGATTTGGACTGACAGAACTTTTTTGGTCATGGAGAATTGGCTTCCATTGTGCAATTTGACGCTTTGTTTTAGGGTCGTATCGGTACACCCATGTTTCATCACCGGTAATAACACGGCCCAAAACATTGTCTTGCCTCTCCAAAAGGTCTTGGCAAACTTCAACACTCCTTTACTTTTGTTCATCGGTGAGCTTCTATGGGACCATTTTTGCACACACCTATCTCATACCAAGATTTTCAGTGAAGATTTTCCTGTTTCTTTATATCAATATTTATTTGATCTGCTATGCTTCTCACAGTCAGCCAACAATTTGACACATAATTCAATGAATTTTGCAATATTTTCATCATTTCTTCTGTTACTGGCCACCCTGACCTCTCTTCATCATGACACGTTTCCTCCCCTCAGAAAAATGTTTATACACTGCTATTTATACACTGCTGTTTTCTTCATGGCATTATCCCCATAAACTTGGACTAACATGTTTCTGATTTCACTTCCACTCTTACCAAGTTTAATAAGAAATTTAATGTTTGTTCGCTGCTCTAATTTAAACTCAGATATTTTTGGGGCCAGCCGGGTGGCGCAGGCGGTTGGAGCTCCATGCTCCTAACTCCGAAGGCTGCCGGTTCGATTCCCACATGGGCCAGTGGGCTCTCAACAAAAAAAAAAAAAAAAAACTCAGATATTTTTGCGACAGCACACAAAAGCACGCAACAACAGTAATGAACTCCACTCAGCAAGACACCACCAGACGTCAACAAAGCAGTGAGACACTGATATACCAAGGTTATGAAATCTTACTGAGCTGTTTGTACGTGCTGCTAACGTAAGTGCATGGTGGCAAGTTCGCAAATGTAATTGTCATATCTCATACTTATCTCCACGCTCATCAAGTTGTATATATTTAAATATACATAGATTTTTCTATGTTAATCATGCTTCAATAAAGTGGTTTACTACATACACCAGGGTGCCAAAAAAATGTATACACATTTTAACATGTTATCTACGCTCAAGCCATAGTCCACCGTAGTCAGAAGTGTTTGGACGCTGATGGTAACCACTTTGAGCACCTCTTGTAATTGCAGAAGTCAAACGTGACTTGTACTCATCTTTTGTTATCGGTATATATTGAGTATTACAATTAATACACGTTTTTCTTTTCTTAAAATGTATATACATTTTTTGGACCCTCTGTATATGGCTTTCAACAGGAAGTTTCACTTTTATGAATTGATCCCACAGAAATGCTCACATGTCTGCTCCAAGATATACATACATAAGGAAATTTATTGTAATCTAAGTGTGCATTACTGAAACATGAGTGTCCTCTCATCATCATATTTGTGTTTCATGATCCCCTTGAACGTAACTCTAACCCAGGCTTTATTTTGAATAGTCTGTGTCCTTAAAGGAGAATTCAGATGGATGATACTAAAGGGAAAAGCAAAGGAAGTTGGGTGGTGAACACACAATATAATATATAGATGATGTATTACAGAATTGTACACCTGAATCTATGTAACTTTACTAACAATGTTCACCCCAGTAAACTTCAATTTTAAAAAATTAATAATATAAAGTCCGGGCCCACAGGAAAAAAAAAAAAGGAAGTTGGTCTAAGGGAACCCGAGGGTGATCTAAATTAATCCAAGATTTGGAAGGAAGGTGGAGAGGGTGGGTGGGAAGGAGCCAATGGAGGGTCCAGAACCCCCTGTGGCTCTTGCGTGGGGTTTGTACAGGCATGCATGTGTGAGTACCTAGGCAAACCAACCACAAAGAACACAGGCTCTGAGGATGGTTTCAATGGTAGCATCCAAACCAGGTAACAGAAGGATTAGCAGTATTAGTGGCGACCACTTTGGATTAAATTCCGTATCCCTCCCATTTTCTTGGATCAAGATAAGCTCCTGGGTTCCAGTAGAGATGGGGAGAGAACCGAAATAATGACTGATATTGTAGTTACCGTATATATTATCCAAACTGGGATACTTTTGAAAGAAAAAAAGGGGTTAATTATACCAAGACAACAAGCATAAACTGGGATATATGGTCACCCTACTGATAATAAATACCTTATCTACTTTGTAAAACAAAGTAGAAACTATATATATATATATATATAGTATATATATATAGTATGTATGTATATATATATATACATACATATGCTATTGTATATAGAAAAAATGCAACATAATTTCTTGTATTTTGAGTGTCATGGAAAAATTTATATCATCACCTTTGTAGTAACAAAAAATTAGAAACCAAAATATAAAATAATTTGTTAACAACAGAATTATAAAATTCTCTATAAACATGATAAAAACTGAAATAGTTTTATATGTACTGATGTGGAAAGATATGTACAATACAATAAAATTATAAAAGGTTTCCGGTGATTTTGTGCTGTCAACTGGCATACTGGAACTATGTTCCCCATAATCCATGCCCTGTGTGATACTGGACTAGAGTTGGCCAAAGAGAAATTTATGTGAAATTTGGAAGTAATGCACCAGACATTACTCTCTGCTGGTCTTCATGGATAGATAGGGTGATTATCTTCATTGTTATTGCTTTTAGGATTCTAATTGAGAACTCCTAGTCAACTATTGTTTCAATCTTCATGACATTTTTTCAAGGAGATTATTTTCAAGATTATGAAGCACTAATTGTGCAAAAACTCCTTGATTTAGAATAGTCTCCATTATTGTCTTCAAAGCATTTTTTTTTTTGCATGCTCCCCCAGAGTCTTTTTCTTTTCGGTATAGTCTAGTCCCTACTTCAGAATATGGCACATAAAATTGCCTACAATCAGTAATTCATCCTTTATAACTCCCCTTGAAATAGTTATCTCTATTTTTATTGGCCTCAGGTGTATTAATTACATGTGTTCAATGTACTCTTTTAGAATCTAAAGTGTAATTACAGTCAGATTTTACACATAATTACAAACACGATTTATTTTAATTGCTTCAGGTGTTACTTTACTTCTGTCTAAGGGGTATTTTAAACCTCCTTTCCAATTTCTGATGGAATTTATATAACCATTTATTTTTTAAGTCTGAAGATTTCATAGCTTTCACCTAAGTACCAGCCTCACTCTTGAAAAATCATTATTTCCTATTTAATTATAACTTCTTCTCACGTCAAATCACTTCAGGCTTGAAGTAGCTTCCTGTTATTGAACTTTTATTGATGTGGCTCCTTTATGATTCTGGCAGTATTGCAGGCCATATTTTTCTACTATTAAGTAATACATCTGACACCTAATCGGTTTTAGAAAAATTTGGAGAAAAAAATTAATCTTTTTATGAATTTTCTGCATTAATACAGTACTTGCCTCAATCCTAGTCGTTATTACATTATTACCTCGACTCTATGTTATATATATAGAATAAATCACGCCTTTATGAATGTGGTTTATAATCTTTAGGGTCTGCAGAACCACCTCACTACAGTTTTGCTTGGTCACCTTTACAGTATTAACAGAGGCTAGATTATGCTAAGGTATCAAACAATCCCCTAAATCTCAGTGGCTTACAAAAACAAAGGTTTATTTCTCCCTCACACTACATGTCCATTATGGGTCAGCTGCAGCTGTGTTCCATGTCCTATTCACTCTGGGACCTCAGATGATGGAGTGATCTCTGTCTGGAATACCACTGACAATCATGGCCAAGGAAAAGAGAACATGGGTGGCCCAGGAGTTAACTCTTGACACTTCTGCCCAGACACAATACATGTCATTTCCATTCACATCTCATGGCCAAAGCAAGTCATAAGGACAAGGCTAACATTAGGGAAGTGAGAATACATAATAACCTGATAGTCAAAAACAGGAAAAATTGGGGGAAAATAATGTATCCTACCGCAAATATTTTATTTTTCATTGGCCAACAAATCAGTTTTTATACATGTGCACCTCAAATAAATACCCAGGTTTTACTGAACTAGTTTAATTATTCTTATCTATTTCCTATTATGTAGTGTAATCGTTTCCATTTTTTACTCTCCAACTTATATTTCATAAAGTCACAGAATTTTAATGTTGGAAGTGACCTTAGAGGTAATCCAACTCAAGGTACTTATTGTGTCAATACTCAAGGAGGAATTTGTAACATGTTCATGTTCCAAATTATAATTAGACACAAAAAGGATAGAACCAAGGTCACCCAACTAATAACTGAATGCTTCTTCTATCATATATAGCTTTGTTTCCAAAATTGAGTTATTAAAATGTTGTGCTTTTTAATAATCTAGAGTATATGCTATTTATCATAAAATGTGATTACAGAAAATATTTAAACGTGTGGGGAAAATAATGTAAAGAAATTCATGTTAGAATATCATTTTTACAACCTATGCATTTGTATAAGGAATCTTTTGGCTGCAAGTAGAAACCCAACCCAAACTGATTAAAGAAGAGGAAATTTATTGACTGTATGGAGTGTGATAAAAAAATACAGTGAATGTTTAAATGTTTTAAAAATGTATTACAGTAAAAGACACATTGTTATAATCCCCCTCAGAATACTCCCTCTCACTTCGAACACACCTATCCCACCATTCTTGCCACTTTCTGAAGCAGTTCTGGACGCCCTCTTTCATGAGTGTCTTTAGTTGCGCTGTTGTGGCTGCCTTAATGCCCTGAATCATTTTGACTTTGGGGAAGAGCCAGAAGTCGCATGACAGACATGTGACTCAAGCAATTCCCCAGTTCGGAATAATTAGACTTTTGGCTGAAATTGCTATACCTCAAGATTGTAACCCTGGTGCTTCAGTGACATGAGAAGACTGTGTGAGGATTGATGGGATACGTGTTTTTGAAGTG
Source organism: Rhinolophus hipposideros (assembly GCF_964194185.1). NCBI lineage: Eukaryota > Metazoa > Chordata > Mammalia > Chiroptera > Rhinolophidae > Rhinolophus > Rhinolophus hipposideros. Next base: position 42,881,812 of record NC_138063.1, read on the forward strand.
AGGGGGAGTATTTTAAGTGGGATTAATCACAGTGTGTCTTTTACTGTAATAATTTTTTTAAATTTAAACAATCACCCTATATTTTGATCATATCTCGTAATTAAAAAGTTTAGGAGAGAAGGTGGTCAGTTAGCTCAGTTGGTTAGAGCGTGGTGCTGGTAAAACCAAGATTGCTGGTTTGATTCCCACAAAGGCCACTGTGAGCTGCGCTCTCCTTAAAATACATACATACATACATACATACATACATAAAAGTTTAGGAGAAAGTTGGCTGAGCATGAATCCAGGGGATCAAGTGACGTCAGGATCCTGGTGTCTCTGTTTTCTCTCTGGGTTGGCCTCCTCACTGAGAAAGGAGGAAGAGTTGGTTTGCTCAGGAAAAATCAGGGTCTTTTTCCAAACAAAGCATGAGGCAACAGCAACAAATGTTTCTCATAGCTGCTAGTTGCTCTGGTTGTCTATGGGGAAAACCAGAAAATTTTGGAAAATTTTATATTTTAAAAAACTGAGTAAAAACCATAAAATAGATTTGGTAAATGGCTCCACCCCTGCAACACCCCACCCCTGCATCCCCCCACCCCGCAACTAAGATTGAACACAACACCTAGAGCTGAGCTGCTGCTGAGCTGCCCGATGGCTCAGTTGGTTGGAGCATGTCCTCTGAGCCACAACGTTGCCGGTTTGACTCCCGCAAGGGATGGTGGGCTGCGCCCCCTGCAACTAGCAACTGGCAACTGGACCTAGATAGAGCTGAGCTGTGCCCTCCACAACTAAGATTGAAAAGACACAACTTGACTTGGAAAAAAGTCCTGGAAGTACACACTGTTCCCCAATAAAGTCCTCTTCCCTTTCCTCTCCCCCCTGTCCCAAAAATGTAAATTGGGAATGAAAATATATGTGATTAAAAGAGTCTGTTTTTCTTTGGGAAATGTCTACATATTTTTCTCATGTTTCCCTTCCAAAGACACTGCTTACTACTAATCTTTGTTAAAATGTGTCGGTTTCTAGGAGAGAAATTTCTAGTTTTGTTGCTCTGGTTCCCAGGGGGAGTTGGTAGTATGAAAATGAGAGCACCACTATTTTTGACAGAGCATTCTGTCACACTAAGAAATCGTTTAAGAGCACATGGTTTTAAACTAATATTTCTTTTACTGCCACCCAGTTCTCCACTTTAATTTTCTGCTTCAGAGTTCAAAAAAAATCTTGCTCCAAATTACATGATATGCAAATCATTTATCTCATTGTAGATTTGTTAAAGAGAATAAAGTGAAATTTTATACTTTTAAGTGCACACTCAATAAAATGAACTTTAGGATGTCTATTGGTGTTTAAAACAGAAAATAAAATGAATGAAATGAACATAGCTTATATTTTACTTCTTGATGATACTGGCATCTTGGAAGTTTATAAGAATCTCAGCCTTTCATTTCAAACTAGTCTAAAGAAGCATAGACATTTCCGTACTGGGATAATGAAATGTTTCTTCCATAGTCTCCTGAATTATTTTCCAGAACTAAGTAAATGGCCTCCATTTCAATGTAAGAGCTGTGAAAGCAAATGTCAATTTCAGAAAAGTAGCTATCTTTTCACATTTAACAATCAAGGTGATCTGTATAGCTTAAAACTTAAAAATGTTAGTATAAGTAAATATGCATGGGCACCAATTTTAAACGATTTAATAAATAATTATTATTGAGTTAAACCTTGTCAAAATAGTTTGCTTATTGCTATAGTGCCAGAAATATCATACTTCAAATTTGTTTACATAATTGAAGCAGCAGGAGCTGGGATTGAAGTGGGAAAATGATTGAAGGATGTCTTCTTGCTCATTCCATAGTAATGGTACTGTTAGACTTGCCTCACTTGCATTCAAATCAATATCTTTGAATGCAACATGTTTTTGACCAATTTTACATGCTTTTGTACATAGTGTTGGTGAAGTTTTTAGGTAATTTTAGTCTTTTTTGATGGCAAGGTCAAAGACTCACTATAGGAGTCATTTATGGTTTTGTCATCCAACATCCATTTTCCTTTCTTCTTTTTACAGCATCCCAATTTTGAGGGATGAGGTGGGAGGAACTTCCTTCTGCTATTGTGTTCTGTTTTGACTGTCAATGAAGGTGTTTCTTCTAGTTAAGTGGTGTCATGATTTTTGATATACCAGTTGCTATGATTAATTTTATGTGTCAACTTAACTGGGCACCAGGAAGCCCAGAAAATTGGCTGAACATCATTATTCTGTGAGAATGTTTCTGCATGAGATTAACATTTGAATCAGTAGACTGAGCAAAGTAGGTTGCCCTCTCTAATGGGAGTGAGCCTAATGCAATCAACTAAAGGCATCAATAAAAGAAAAAGGCTGAGTAAGAGGGAACTCCTCCTGTCCGACTGCATGAGCTGGGACATTGGTCTTTTCTTGTCTTCAGACTCAGACTGAAACACCAGCTGTTCTTGGTCACACCCTGCCAACTTTGGGACAGGAAATTATGTCATCAGCTCTCCTGGGTCTCCAACTTGCTGACTGAAAATCTTGGGACTTCTCAGCCTCCATAATTGCATGAGCTAATTTCTCTTACAAGAAAATTGGGGGCTATAGGGAAACTATTTAAATAGTGCTGTAAAAAAGAAAACCAACAATTCCAGAACACAGGACATTTTATAATGTGGAACAGGTTACCCCACTTTTCTAAAAGTCAATGGCAAGAAAATAAAGGGAGGAAGGGGAACGAGGGAGCTGCTTTATTTTAAAAGACTTAGAAGGCTTAACTACCCAATGTAGTATGTAGTTCTCATTTGTATCCTGATTCTAGAAAAATACAAAACAGACAAAAAAAGCAGCAGTTATGAAAAACATTTTAAACACAATTATGAAAGTCTGATTATAGTCTCCATATTAGGTGACTCCAAGAAATTATTGTTATTTTGTTAGGTGCAATGATGGCATTGTGGTTATATGAGGAATGACAATTAAGTTCATGAACTCATCCTAGAAAAACTGCTACATACTTCATTGCTAAATATCACTACAGTCACCTTCGGAGTTCTCCTCTTGGGAAGCTATGTACCAATGGCAGCACTCATTCCACCCTTCAAAGCAATTTTGCAACTCCTATTCTGGAATGGCCATCAGAGCTATTGTCCTATTACCCTTGATGTCCTGAATGTAATCAAAATGTCTTCCTTTCATTATTTCCTTTATCTTTGGGTAAAGAAAGAAGTCATTGGGACCAGATCAGGTGAGTAGGGAGGGTGTTCCAATAGTTATTTGTTTACTTGCTAAAAATTCCTCACAGACAGTGCCCTGTGAGCTGGTGCATTGTTGTACATGAATTGTTAGCAAAAAGTTCAGGTCGCCTAACTTTTTCACGCAGCCTTTTCAGCACTTCCAAATAGTAAACTTGGTTAACTGTTTGTCCAGTTGGTACAAATTCATAATGAATAATCCCTCTGATATCAAAAAGGTTTAGCAACATCATTTTGGCTCTTGATTTGGACTGACAGAACTTTTTTGGTCATGGAGAACTGGCTGACGTCCACTGTGCACTTTGATGCTTTGTTTCAGGGTCGTATTGGTATGTCCATGTTTCATCACCAGTGATAACACGGCCCAAAACGTCATTTTGCCTTTCCCAAAGGTCTTGGCAAACTTCAACTTTCCTTGCTTTTGCTCATCAGTGAGCTTCTATGGAACCATTTTTGCACACACCTCTCTCATGCCAAGATTTTCAGTGAAGATTTTCCTGTTTCTCTATCGATGTTTACTTGGTCTGCTATGCTTCTCACAGTCAGCTGACGATTTTGACACATAATTCAACGAATTTTTGCAATATTTTCGTCAGTTCTGCTCGTTACTGGCTGCCTTGACCTCTCTTCATCAGCAATACGCTCCCTCCCCTCAGCAAACGTTTAGTCCACTTAGTCCCTCCCCTGTACATTTAGTCCATTTGTACACACCGTTTTCTTCATGGCATTATCCCCATAAACTTGGACTAACATGTCCCTAATTTCATTTCCACTCTTACCAAGTTTAACAAGGAATTTAGTGTTTGTTCATTCCTCTACTTCAAGCTCAGACATTCTCCCAACGGCACACAAAAAATGCAACAATAATAATGAACATCACTTAGCAAGACACTGCCACACGTCAACACAAACACAGCTGTGAGACACTGATATACCAAGGTTATGAAACCTTACCGAGATATTTGTACAGTGCTGCCAATGTAAGTGCATGGTGGCAAGTTCACAAACTTAATTGTCACACCTCATCTGAGAAAATCATTCATACATTTTTAAAGATGATTAAAGAGGCTCTTAAGCAAAGAAAGAAAGAGGGGAAAAAACAGATGAGGCAATTAGGAAATTTTTGAATTTTTATTAAATCTGGAAACTGTTAATGTAGACTTTCAGTGTACTATCCTCTACACAACTGGCATTATGATTTTATTCTATATGTATTTACTTTTATGTAAAACTCTCTAAAAACTTTACACTTAGGCTGAGGAATTGTTTGAGATTTAAAAAGATTAAACAGCATAACACTATCTGCAATGAGTGATCCTAAATTGGATCCTGTACTAGAAAAAAATTGTTAGAAAGGACATTTGCATAATTTGCAAGGTCTACAGATTAGGTAATAGTATTATTGTATTACTGTTGAATATCCTGACTTTGATTATTGTCCTATGGTTATATAAGTGAGTGTCCTTTATCTTGGGAATTCACACTGAAGTATTTAGGTCTAAAGGGACATCATATCTGCAACTTATTTTCATATAATTCAAAAAAAATCACAAGAGTGCATTTGGATGATAGCTAGCTTGCTAAAGCAATGGGGCAAAATGTTAATAATTGGTGAATCAGAGTTCTTTATATTATTCTTGCAAATTTACTGTAAATTTGATATTATTTCAAAATAATGTTGTAAAATAGTAATAATAACAAAAATTAGTATGAATGAAGGAATCATATCTTCTTTAAAAAGATCATTAAATTGCAAAAACAAAACAGGCAAATATTATAAAGTTAAAATAAAAAATTGTGAAAAAGAACCAATAAGCAATCTTGGAAATGCAAAATAAAGTTATTAAAACATAAAAGAATAGGTGGGAAAAACTGTATACTGGACACAATTGAAGAGAGAAGAAAAGATGCAGAAGATAATACTAAGAATTCAAACATAATTTACCACAGAGAGATAAAGGGATTTTAAAAATATGAAAGGCCACTCTCCTGGGTATTTATCTGAAAAAAAAATCTGAAAACATTTATCCATAAAGATATGCATACTCTGATGTTCATTGCAGCATTATTTATGGTGGCCAAGACATGGAAAAAAACAGTGTCCTTCGATAGGTGATTGGATAAAGAAGGTGTGGTATATATACACAATGGAATACTATTCTGTCATAAGACAAAATAGTGCCATTTGAGATAACATGGATGGATCTTGAGATTATTATGCTAAGCAAAATAAGTCCAACAGAAAAAGTCAAGAACCATATGATTTCACTGATATGTGGGATACAAAACTGAAAGCAACAAAGGAGCAAGACAAATAAAGAAACAAAAAGTCATGGACACAGACAACAGTTTAGTGGTTACCAGAGGGTAAGTGGGGAGGGGGTTGGTAGATGAAGGTAAAGGGGGTCAAATATATATATGGTGATGGAAAGAGAACTGATTCTGGGTGGTGAACACACAATTTTATATATAAATGATGTATTATAGAACTGTACACTTGAAACCTATGTAATTTTACTATAAATTTAATTTTTAAAAATTTTAAAAACAATGTGAAAGACCTGATAAGAGAAATTAAGGGTGGAGAATGTTTAACAAACATCCAATTGTAACTCCAAAAGAGACATTAGGCAATATTAAAAAATGTAAGTCCTTAGTTCAAAAGTTTACCCATAGTACTGGAAAGGATACATTAAAAGAAATACACACTCAGATATAGCTAAATGAAACTGCATAATATTAAGAGCAAGAGAAAATTTTAAGAGTTACCAGAGAGAAAAAACATTACCTACAAGAAAAATTAAACTAAAAAATAAAGTCTTATCAGCAATAGTAGAGGATAGAAGACAGTGAAAGAATATCTTTAACGTACTAAGGGAAAATTACTGTTAATTTACTAATCCCAACTCCGCTAAGCTATCATCAGGAATAATATTAAAATATATTTGCAGCCAAATATAGGATAAAGGAGTTCATCAATCTTAGAAACTTACTGAAAAAAATATATTAAAGTTGTATGGTACTTAAGTAAGACAGTTCATCACCTATATGAGTATAGTGATAGTGAAAATGGTATAGTTTAGTGGACAGTAAAAGGATTTTATTAATGTAGTTGATATTAATAATATGATGAAAATTCATTCATCTGAGCAGCATTGTCTTGAGCAGACTGTCATTACCATCATATCATTCATATTTCCTAGCCTTCTGGAGGTACCCTAATTTTTGTCTATTGCTTGTTGATGCTATAACATTCATTGTTTCTGTTATTGATAATCTCTTGCTATTTGAAGAGTGTTGGTATAACTGAAAGATAATTGGATTGTGAAAGGGGAGAGAAAAAGGGGAAGGGAAAGCTAGACATTCTACATTCCTTATCTATATAGTTGCAGGCAAGAAACAGTCTAAGGTCTCATGGAACAAGAAATGGAGGTTTAAGTGTGTTAAAAAAGTTAAAGTAACCAATAAAAGAACTAAAACTTATCATTTTAAAAGTTAGGAGAAGGAAGAAGAAGGGGAAGAATGGGTAGGTATCTTATAATGAGCTATATCCTCTTATCATGAGCTATATTCTACAAGGGGGATTCAATAGACATTGTGTAAACTAGATTAATTAACAAATAATGTTATACGAACATCATGTAGAATTAGGGAGGTGACCACAAGGAGCCCTAAAATTGCAAAAGGTGGAAGTCAGTTGCCAGTGAGAAGTGTTGTTAGAGGTGAGGAGAAACTCTTATTTGTCTTTCAATGTTTTCCTGTCACTGTTTGAATTTTAAACCTTGTACATGTATCACTTTAATAATTTTAAAAGCAGAGAACATTAAACTTTTGCCTTGTCTCGCAGGGATCCCTATAGAAGAATTCTTGACTTAGGTTAGATGTTTGGAACGAGAGATCATCAGGAAAAGTGTAGCACATGGAAATTTCAGTATTAGTTTTCTTGTCTGTGATGACTAGTGACTTTAAGAACTTAGAAAACTTCATTTAAGTGAAAGTAAACTTTTTATCCTGGCGCTCAGGGTCCCTATAATCATGCTCCATATGACCCATTCTACATTATCTATTGCCACAGCCCTGCAGATATGACCCCTGCTCTATTCTAGCTAGTCTCCTTCCTATTCTTCACAGGCATAATTATTACTTATCTAAATAATTTTTTCCTACATTTTCTGATAGACTATGAGTTTCTGAAATGCAGGGTCCATGAATAGACAATCAATAAATAATTGCTCAATTAATGAATTTGATTACTATGAGGGTTTGCTTTTTCTATCTCTCCAGAACCCTCCTGCACCAACTGCTTCCCACTTGCTTCAATTTCTTTTTCTTTTCTGAATTCCTATCACCAACACCTGTAATTCATTTCTCAGCAAATATATAGGATGCCTACTCTGTCCTGCATCTGTTCAGGCCTAGAGGATAGAGAAATGAACAAGATGTAGTTGCTATCCAGATATGAAGCAGTTAATACACAGGTAATGATCTAATTAAAATTATTAAAGTGCTTCCTAGTACGATATTATCCTGAGTTCTAGAATTGAATTAACCATCAAATATTTCTGAAGGAGGTGCAAAGAAGTTTTCATAGTCTAGATGGAAACGTAAACTACATCTGCTATACACATATGTAAAAAAGACAGTAAATATTAAATGTTAAATGAGTGATACAAAAAAGCAATTGCTTAAAGAGACAGAAAACTTTGTAGTTTGTAAGGTTTAGCAATGTATCATGGAGGTGAGATATGAAATAAGTGAAGCGTATGGGGAGAACTTGATTCTAAGGTAGGAATGGGAGAGAAAAATGGAAGGCAAGAAAGCACAGAATAGTCAAGTATCATTGAATTTAATTGGTGCAGAAGGTAGTGTAGGTATGGAAATATTGGGCCAGACAGTTTATTTGTGGCCAGTTGTGGAGAGTTGTTTTTCTGAAAGAAAATTTTTGAGGGTAAAGATCATTTACTTCTTCTGTTTTGGGTTCATTAATTAAAACTTCTGGAATTGAACTTAGCCTAGAAGGTAGATGTCGTGCGGGGTCTCCTGTGGGGTCTCAGCTCTCGCTCCCCTCATAAGAACGTGGGACACGGTGAGGCCAAAAAGGAACACCCACGGAGCCATAGGTAGGGGAGTCATACCACTATATTCTCTCTGGTGGCTGGGTTGGAAACAGGAGCCACACTGTTTGCAACCCTCACTGCTCCGCTTGCAGGCTCAGCCACCATCTTCTTGTTAGCCCCCATTTATCTGCTAGCATAGCCACAGCAGTTATATTAGAGGCCAATAGCTCACTGGTTACAGCTGACGGCCAACTAGCCACAGCTGATGGCCCGGCAATCACAGTTGATGGCCATTTACTACCTGAGTCAGCACTTTTCTATGTGAGGCCAAGAGCCTGGAAACTGCTCTCTGGGGTTCTGTCCCCACAGTAGATGTGTAAATGTACGATTGCACCTGCTATTTGTTCTGTTCTAGATCTGCTCTATTTGGTCATAGTTTTTCCTGACATATATGTACCCAACCAGCTATTTAAATCTTAGAACATTGAGAGCATCCAGGGACAGATATTATAATTTTCCCTTAAAGGGTGAGAAAGTTAAACAACCAGGAGTTTTATCACTTGTTAAAGGAAAACTTTAAAGCTTGAACATTACTTACAAAAGAATCCAACATTTGCTGACATAGATGTCTAGGTTTCCACCCAAACCCACCGTCTCTCTCTTGCGTAACAATGGAGTTTAAGTTTGGATACATCTGCCCTGTTAGAGACATTTCCCAGACTTCCGTGCAGCTAGGCCAGGTCCTGTTTTTTGCCAATGAAATGTGAATGGAAGTGATTTGTGCTTAAGAAGAGGACTGCTCTTCTTAAAAGGAAATTGCTGCCCTGTAATTTTTCCGTTTCTATTTCTTCTTGTGGGCTGAAACCAAGGTATTCCTGCCATGTGTCTTCAACCAAATCCCTTAATGCCTTGCTGCTCAAAAGGGTGATTTCCCGAGAGCTTAGATGTCATCCTAGACCTACTGATTCAGAATCTGCATTTTAACAAATTCCTGGGTGATTCACATTAAACTTGAGAAGCACTGCTTTAAGGGAAAACAGAGGAACTTTAAGGATGGAATGTTGGCCTTTGAACAACCTCATGAAGCAGAGCCATTGCTCTCCCCCTACTCCTCCGTAACCTGTTAGCAACTGAGTTTTGAGTCCTCTTTATTATAGCAGCATAGCATTCATATAATTAATTTGGTTATCATATATAATTTGGGAATCTATATATAGATTGTTAACGTAGCCAGTAGAAAAGCTGAGAGACGCCTTGCTCCATCCCTCAAATCAGTCTGCCTGCTTAGTAATGAAAATGGCAAGCCCTCCCTTTCAGGATTTTTGTAACAAAAATAAATGTGACTAAGTTTGTTTTCAGCACACTCCTCACCATTTTGGGAATCTACATATAGATTCCCAAATTATTCCCAAATTACTTAAGGCTGGGCTTTTTCCTCCTCAAGAGGTTATAATTTGGTAGAGGGAAAAGACACAGGAATATTAGAATTATAGATACTGTAAGACATTGTACTATTTTGCAGGTGTTTTTCTTTTTAAATCCTGTATAAGAACAATGCTCCCCCAAAAATGTCCCTGTTCTAATCTCTTAAACCTGTGAATATGTTATCTTCTATGCAAAGGTTTTAGCAGATATTATCAAGTTAGTGATTTTTAGGGGAGAAGATTAGCCTGAATTATTCAGGTGGGGCCAATGTAATCACAAGAGGCAGGCAGAGGATCTGAGTCAGAGCAGGAACCGTGAGGAAAGAAGCAGAGGTTGGACTAGTGCCATTGCTAGAATGGGGCCATGTGACAAGGAATGCCAGCAGCCTCTAGGATGTGGAAAAGGTAAGGAATGAATTAGCCACAGAGCCTCCAGAAAGAGTGTAGTCTTGCTAACACCTTAAGGTTAAGACTATTCTTGGGCTCCCGTTTGCCAGAACTGTAAGATGATATATTTGTGTTGTTTTAGGCTACTAAATTTGTGGTAATGTGTTAGAGCAGCAATGGGGAACAAAAACACAGTTCTTCATTTTGGGCAACCTGTGCCATGTACCCCAACGTGTCTGTGTGGAAGGCAGAGCCACACACATTGGTCAAGTATATATTCTTGCTCAAGACAGGGAATCTTACAGGAGTGACGTAGACACAATTAGAAATTCCTCATGGAGCTGGTGACAGGAGCGGCTAGACTGTTCCTGTGGCATGATCTTGCCTATGGTTCCCTGCTGCTGTATCTCTTGGTTCCTACCCACTATCTGTGCTGGGTTTGGTTTTCTTATTGGTTCTGTTAGCTTATCCTATATTCAACCAATCAATTCCTTCTCCGGTTTCTGTTGTTGGCAGCCAAGAGCTCTAATTCAGAGAGCCATGTCGTCAATGTGTGCATATTTCAATATTCCTGGTAGATTCTCCCTTGTACGAGGGCCAGACCTTTGTTTGATCTCATCTTTGAATCCACAGCTTCTATACTATCTTGTTCTCAATATAGATACTCAAGATACTTCTATATTGAGTATCTTGTATATTTCAATATATGCTTATTGCAAAGGAGCCAACAGCTACAATGTAATGCTACTTTAAAGAAAAGTAATTGTAGGAGTAGGCTTTCCATGTGTATGCAAGAGCATTTGACTTTAAAGTTGGATACGATTTTTTGCCCAGACGAGGAGGGGGCATTCTAAGCAATACACCTCGGATAGTTCACTTTCTGATATTTGGCCACATTTTTACAGACTTTATTAGCATGCGGGTTAAGATAGTACCAATATATATTCATTATTTAAAGAAGTCAACCTTCAGCAGAAGATTCTATGCACTAGACACACGTAGACCAAGGCTTTGCAACGTTATGTTATGTGTAGTAAGATTGCTATCGTCTGCAACTCTCACTGACACTTAGGAAGACCAGCTATGTACAATTTCTTTTATCACATCCTCCCTGTGCCCCATGTGTCTTAAATTCAGGTCTCCAGCTCCCCCAGAGGTTAGACGTTAGTTGCACCAAAGTGGGGGTGTGCTGAAAACAAACTTGGTCACATTTATTTTTGTTACAAAAATCCTGAAAGGGAGGGCTAGACGCATTTTCATTACTAAGCAGGCCGACCGAGATGAGGGGTGCAGCAAGGGCTCTCTCAGCTTTTCTACTGGCTACGTTAACAAGGAAAAATACCCCGGCTCCTACTGACCCACCGTTTGGAAAAACGGCGAAAAGACGTTTTACAAGCAGGGCCACAGGGACGCCAGGTTCCCACGGCACCTGCGGCGACGCGGGGAGGAGCCAGCCCAGCGCCGCTCGGGGGCGCGGGGCGGCCACGTGCAGTGCGCAGGCGCTCACCTGGGCCGCGGAGGGGCCGCGCGCCCCCGCGCCGCGCGCGCCCGCGCCGCGCGCGCCCGCGCCGCGCGCGCCCGCGCCGCGCGCCCCCGCGCCGCGCGCCCCCGCCCTCCCTGCCTCCCCCGCCCCGCCCTGGTCTCTCCACCCTCCAGGCCCCGCCTCGCCGCTCCGCGCCTCCTCCCCGTAGTCGCCCCGGGGCTCCGCCGGCGAGCTGCGTGGTGCTGCGTGGTGCTGCGTCATCGCCAGGGGCCGGTTTGAATGAGGTTCTCGTCGCTCTCGAGCTGCCGCCACTACCGCGCCTCCGCCTCGGCTGCTGCCACAGCTCCGTCGCGTCCCTTTCCCTTCGCCGCCCTTGCCGGGGGCCCAGCCTTCCTGCGCCGTCGCCTCCCCTGTCGCCCGCCATGCCGCTCTACTCTGGTGAGCTCGCGTCTCGCCGCGCGTCCCGCAGTCTTGCCCGGCGCTAGGCCTCTGAGGAGGCTGCAGGCCTGGCGTGCGGGGCGGGGAGGCGTGGGGGACTGCGGCGTGGAAGTGACCCTGTCCCCTGCCTGTCCTTGCCAGTGCCGAGCCCAGCTGCGTCGGAGCGCTGTGTCCTGGGTCGCCGGGTGGGTGGGGTGGGAAGAAGAGTGGAGACGGGGAAGCAGCGAGCGTCGGCCTCTGGGGGTGGTGACACTGCAGAATAGTTTCTGTCGCTGTCCTGGTGTGCCCGGAAAGGTGAGGGTGTGTCCTGGGGCCTCGGGGACCGGACTGGACGTGTAGTTGTGGGAGGCAGAGGCACGGAGCGAAGCCTGAAGTCAGGGAGGGAGGCAGGGATGTGCAAGGTGAGCCTGTATCCGTGGGCTTTCCCTTAATTACTTGCCCTCGCTTCCTCCTGCTGCCTTTGGTTCAGTCCCCTCTTTTGTGCCAATTTCTGTGTTATCTCCGGGCAGATTGCGAACTTATTGTTTTTGTTTCGTTTTCCTGTCATCAGACGTTGTCTTGGGTTTCTACGTCCGACGCGTAGGGATGTGAATACAGGTACCCTCGGCAGCGTTTCCTTTTGATTGGCGTTTGACAGGGGTCTTCTCTTTTTTGTGTGCGGTGGTAGTCCAAGGTGTTGTCCCGAGGTCCCCTTTTTAGTTAATCGACCTTGCTGTTTCCTAGTCCGATTCAAAATGGCACCTAAAACGTATGTGATGGCTCTCTTTGGCTGTGGAGGTGGGACTCGATGGCCATGCCTGACTACCGTTCCGTTAGGGAAGAGTAAGCCTTTTCAAAGAATGATAGGAAACAAAAGACTTAATGTTTAATCTCCAGGTGGATTCTTGGTCTTCTAGAATCTTGAATGCTTTCATAATGATTGCTCAACTTCTTTCTAGAATTATTAACAGTAGGCTAATTATACAATAATTAACAATAGAATGGTACTGGAAATATTCCATTTATGCAGTCTACAATTGAGGGGCATTAATTAATGGTGAGGAAACCCAGTGTATGCTAATATTTAAACACACAGACTCATGTACAAAAAAACCCACCCTTCCTTGTTCCCCTCAAAAAATGCCTATACTCACCACCCTTTCTATCTTAAAAGTTGAGTTTCATCTTAAATATTTAATCGAGTCTTTCCCTAATTTCCAAAATGAGGGAATTGAAGTAGATTTCTAAGGTTTCTTCCTTTGACTTGTCTATGTTGAGAATCTGTATTTTCACATTCTGCAAAAAGGCCTATGTTTACGTGAGAACATTTTAAGTAGTGTTTCATAAGTTTTAGTCGAAAATTAAATATCCAGATTCTTATATGGTTAAAGTAAGTGCCATAAAGTTCAATGAACACCTGTGTGCCTGGCGCAAAGGTAGTGTTTTTATACGTGTTGCTTTGTTTCAGTCTTCAGCATAATTCAGTGATACTGGTATAATTGTCCTTTATGGGTAAGCAAAAAGTTTAAATAACTTGCTCATGATGATCCAGCTGAATACATTTCAGTTAGGTTCCTCATCAATATTTGTAATACTGTTTAGGTTTAGTCCTCTCTCATCTTTGCTTGTACTATTATATTTGTTATATATTTCTAGCTTATCTCGATTACAGTTGTGTACTCTTCAAATCTATTTTCTCTGCTGGTGCTAGAGTGGTCTAATGTTCAAACCAGATCAAAGCAGCCTTTATGAAAACCTTTCGGGGTTGCACATTTCCTACAACAGAAAGCCTGTGTGTTTTGCATGAGGTGTGTTATCTTCCTTGACTTGATCCTTGGCCGCTTCCAGTGTCATCTGCTTCCCCTTCACCCTGGGAATTCCTTATATCTCAGAACACCCTGTATTGCTTTATGTTTTTGAATGTTTTTCTTGTTTTTTCCAGGAGTGCTTTTATTCTTATTCTCTGGCTAACGCCTAATTTTTCTTTCAGACTCAACTCAAAGTTATCACTTCCTCCAGTGAATCCTTCCTTACTCGTGAAGCGTTCTTCTGTGCTCCTGTAGCATTTATAATATTTATGTTGTATTGTTGTTTTAACCTTTTTTGCCCCCTGTTTCTCCCTTATTACATTAACTTCAGAGTCTCCTTAGTGCTTGTTACTGGGCTTGTTGAATGATTGCTGAGTATATTAATTAAACTGATGAAAGAATTGGGATTTGGAGTCAGGGTGAAATTTTCATATTCTGATTTTAGTAGTTAGAAATCTCATTTGTGTAAATTCTCAAGTTGTGAAATTCTCATTTTGTGTAAGTATATAGTTTTTAGTGGAAACAAACTATGTACGAGGTGTGATCAAAAGATATGGTGAATGTTTAAATAAATTTATTACAGTAAAAGACACATTGCCATTAATCCCCCTCAAAGCACTCCCCATTGCTTTGAACACACTTATCCCATCGTTCTTGCCACTTTCTGAAGCAGTTCTGGAAGTCCTTATTCGTGAGTGTCTTTATTTCATCCTCCATCATGACAACGCTCTGTGTTGTCAATGTGTATTGCTTCTGGTACAGCAGTTTCTGTCAAACACATTACGGTGTGTCCTCATCTACCTTATTCACTGAAGCTGGCACTGTGCGACTTCTGGCTCTTCCCAGTCATAATGACCATGAAAGGAAAACGTTTTGAATCGATTCAGGACATCAATGCAGCCATGAGAGCGCAACTGAAGACACTCACGAAAGAGGACCTCCAGAACTGCTTCACAAAGTGGCAGGAACGATGGGATAAGTGTGTTTGAAGCGAGGGGGAGTATTTTGAGGGGGATTAATGGCAGTGTGCCTTTTACTGTAATAAACTTTTTTATTTAAACATTCACTGTATTATTTGATCACACCTTGTATATCCTTAAGTTTTATTTATACATATTTCAAAAATCAGCTGATTTAGGAAATTGATTGAAAACTTTTTATTGGTTGATTGAATTTTTTTATATGGTAAAGTATATGCAGCATAAAATGTACTATTTTAACCATTTTTAAGTGTACAGTTTGACATTTAGTAATTTACATTGTTGTGCAACCATCATCACAATCCACCTCCCAAACTTTTTCATGTTTCTAAACTGAAACCCTGTTTCCATTGAACCAATAACTCCCGGTATTCACTCCCCTCCCAGCTTCCTGGTAACCATCATTCTACTCTCTGCCTCTATGAATTTGACTACTCTAGGTGCTTCAAATAAGTGGAATCATACAGTATTTGTCCTTTCGTATCTGGCTTATTTTGCTTAGCATGTGTTCATGGTTCATCTATGTTGTAGCGTGTGTAAGAATTTCGTTACTTTTTAAGGCTGGATAATATCCATTGTGTATATATGCCACATTTTGTTTACTCATTCATCTGTTGATGAACACTTGGGTCGTTCCCATCTTTAGGCTATTGTGAATAATGCAGCTATGACATGAATATATAATTATCAGTTTGAGGTCCTGCTCTCCATAGTTTTGGGTGTATACCTAGAAGTAGAATTGCTGGATAATGTAGTAATTCTATATTTAATTTTTTGAGCAGCTGCCATACCTTTTTGAGCAACATCAAAATGGCTGAACTATTTTATATTCCTGTTAGCAATGCACAAGGGTTCCAATTTCACCACATCCTTGACAACATTTGTTACATTCTTTTTTCCTTTTTTTTGTAATAGCCATTGGAATGGCTGTGAAGTAGGATTTCTATATTTTTTAGTGCTTTAGTTATAGCTTTGGATTATTCTTAGTTTGACCTCCTCTTGATTAGCAAATACACCTTTCAATTCTTATAATCCAGAATCTGTATTCCTTTCCCTGTTTTAATTATGCTGTATTCTCCCAAGATTTATTTCCTTCTCATATTGCCTTTCTAAAAACTATCTTTCTCCTCTATCCCAACAGTATGTATTGATTTTAACGATTGCTTAAACCCATTTTGAAGTCTGTGAACCTTATTCTGGGAAATATTTCAGTGTGATATTTTGCAGAGATTATTGGAGTAGGATTCAGAAGACGTCAATATTTACTAATTAGTTTTTTGACATAGTAAATCATCCAACTTCTCTTCAATGTGATTTTCCTTATTTATCAAATGAGAAGTTGGATTAGATCCAGTTAAATTTTATTCAGGACCTACTGCATTCAAGTCACTCCTGATTAGGTGTAGGCATTATGAACATAAAAAGATGAATGACATAGTTTGCCTTTCAAGAACTAGCCTAATAGGTCCCCAAAGGATTGTCTAAATCTAGTCTTGTTATTTTGTAAATGAAAAGAAAAATTACGGTGTTTTTTTTTTTTTTTTTTTTTGCAGTTACTGTGAAATGGGGAAAGGAGAAATTTGAAGGTGTAGAATTGAATACTGATGAACCACCAATGGTGTTCAAGGCTCAGCTTTTTGCACTGACTGGAGTCCAGCCGGCCAGACAGAAAGTTATGTTGAAAGGAGGGACGTTGAAGGTAAAACTTAGTCCAAAATTTCATTATGTACTATTATTATATAATTAGTGAAATAATTAACACTAGGAAATGTGGCAGTTGAGGTAATTTTTATTTGGTGAGAGTATATAGTCTATGGGATTAAAACTTTTATTCATGTTACTGTAAGGAGTCACATTATAACCATTTCACTATATTATAAAACACTATTATAAAAACATTAAATTTTTTTTATTTTAAAATGCAGTGTATCAATGAATACCTCTGGTGTTCAGGGGAGTGGGGTACTTCTATTTGTTTGTATTTGAGGTTTTTTCCCTATGAGAGTATGTTAAAAGTATTTTATTTTGTTTAGACTTTTATGAGGTCTGTTTGTATTTTGTTAGTAATATGTATGGGGTGGAAAATTTTATCTCTGTTAAAAATAATGGAACAATATGGTAGATTTGTTTTATTTAACAAAAAAACTACTACAAAATGTAGTTTTGTGCATACATTCAAATGTTCAAATTCAAAGTATTTCAACATCATTATCAAAGCTCCGGTTCTGGAATATTGGAAAACTGTTAATTTTTTCCTTTGGCCTTTCTTGCATCCTACCTATTGAAAAGGAGCCCTTTTCTCTTAAGAGTAACCAATAGAATTGGTTTCTCTTAAGAGTAACCAATATCTAACACCTATCTGGAGATGAGAGAGAAAAAATTTTTTGTTTAAAAAGAGAGGGAACTTAATTTTCCTCTAGTTCCCTTGGAATGATCATACTGACTACAGTTGAGTCCAGGCTTACCAGCATCACTGATGGAAGGGCCACAAAAATGATGTGAAGGTATTTTCTTTATTATTGTTTATAATACTATTTAAGTATAGTTTTTAAAAATATTTTCTTCAAGAGTTAGATATGAAATGCTAAAGAGCTGTAGGTAACTTTAGAGATAAGAGCTAACTACCCCATCATCCAGGCGGTAAAACAGATACTGGCGAAGAAACATTGTTTTCCCTCCAAGTTGTACTATGAGCTTTTTAGTCTTAGTGGACTTGATAACCTAATTTGTGCTGAGCTGTGTACAGGCATACCTCAGAGATAGTGCAGAGAGGTGGTTTGGTTCCAAACCACCCCAATAAAGTGAATATTGCATTAAAGCGAGTCACATGAATATTTTGGTTTCCCAGTGTATATAAAAGTTATGTTTATACTACACTGTACCGTGTTTCCCCGAAAATAAGATCTAACTGGACCATCAACTCTAATGCGTCTT
Organism: Rhinolophus hipposideros; assembly: GCF_964194185.1. Lineage (NCBI taxonomy): Eukaryota > Metazoa > Chordata > Mammalia > Chiroptera > Rhinolophidae > Rhinolophus > Rhinolophus hipposideros. The sequence goes on from NC_138063.1 coordinate 42,899,545, forward strand.
TTGGAGCAAAAATTAATGTTATACAATATATAATATAATATAATATAATATAAAATATAATACACCAGGTCTTATATTAATTTTTCCTGCAAAAGACGCTCTATTAGAGCTGATGGTCGGGCTAGGTCTTATTTTCGGGGAAACACAGTAGAAAGCGATACCAGTATGTCTAAAGAACAATGTACATACTTTAACTGAAAAATTTCTGGAGCGGCTGGATGGCTCAGTTGGTTGGAGTGTGAGCTCTGAACAACAGGGTTACCAGTTCGACTTCCACATGGGCCAGTGAGCTGCGCCCTCCACAACTAGATTGAAGACAACGAGTTGCCGCTGAGCTGCCAGAGGGGTGGCCGGATGGCTCAGTTGGTTAAAGCGTGAGATCTCAACAGCAAGGTTGCTAGTTCAATTCCCACATGGGATGGTGGGCTGCGCACCCTGCAACTAAAGATTGAAAACGGCGACTAGACTAGGAGCTGAGCTGCGCCCTCCACAACTAAGATAGAAGGACAACGACTTGGAGCTGATGGGCCCTGGAGAAACACACTGTTCCCTAATATTCCCCAATAAAATTAAAAAAAAAAAAAAAGTCCGTTGCATTCCTATATACTAACAATGAAATCTCCGAAAAAGAAAAAAAGCGTCCTTTAAGGAAAAAAAAATTCTTTATTGCTAAAAAATACTAACTGTTATCTGAGACTTCAGCGAGTGGTAATCTTTTTGCTAGTGGAGGGTCTTGTGAAAAACACAATATCTGCAAAGTGCAATAAAGCAAAGTACAGTAAACTGAGGTATGCCTGTACTGGTGGTGTAGCGTGGAGAATTATAGAAAAATATGAATAAATTAAATGAAACAGACTACTGATAGCTATCACTTATTGAATACTTAATTTGTGCCAGGCTTTTATTTTCTTTAATTCTCAACTGTATGTATTTTAAAAATGATGAAAGTAAGTGATTTTATATATTTTATAAATGAGGAAACTGAGCATCAGACAGCTTTAAGTAACATGCTGTTAAGACACCAAAACAGCATGTGATTTAGAAGTCGAGCAGATCTGGGTTCATTTCCCACCTTTTTTGACCCGGAGGGGTCAAAAAAGTAAGTCCTCTGAGGGGGCATATATAGTTATAATTACTTACGATTAGCAGTAATAGCCCTTAAACTGACAAGGGTTGAACATTATTCCACTTGAAGCAGGGTGTCCAGAGAGATAATTAGTGGCACCACCGAAGGGAAGCATATTGAGTTCCTGGTACCTTCTGCAAAAAGAAAAGTGTAATATGGCACTGACTTTATCCTGTGAGGGTAAGGGCTTAGCTTCAGTAGTCCAAAGTACCTGTGGACTAATCATGGAATTAACAAAAATCTTGATTTAATTGAACATATTGAAGTAAAAGTATTTTTTAATTGCTTCATAGCTGTGAAATTTAGTACTTTGAGAAACATTTGTGGGCAGGGCAAGTATTATTAAGGGTTAGTTTGCTTCGGGTTATCCTGTTTACTCACCTGGTATAATTTTTAATAGCACTTTCTTTCTCAAAGAATCTCCTGATTTGGGGGATAAATTTTATGATTTCCTTATTTATGTACACCTTATTTCATTAGTTAGTCTTCATTCTTATCACGTAAGCTAGTTATTAACTGCTGATTTCAAACATAAAACAAACACGCAAAAAATTAGTTTCTATTGTCATCAATCAAATTTTTTAGTACTTTTGGTGCTGCCAGGTTTACTGTCTTTTAGATTGTGTTTTTTTACATAGTTTAAGCAACAGTTAGACTTAATATCTTTAGGACTGTATGTGCTTTTTAAAAAAATACTTTTGATTACAGTAATTTTAAATATGTTGACAAAAAATTCGATTTTGAACTAGCTTAAAATTAGTTGATTATTAAATTAGGCTTGGATTGTACAAGGTGGTGAAATGCTTTTTGTATGTCTTTAAAACAGGATGATGATTGGGGAAACATCAAAATAAAAAATGTAAGTATTATCCTAAGAACACTTATTATAATGCAGTTTCCTAATTATTATACCAAAATATATTCCAAATGCCTTTTTTCCATATGTATATCCAATTGTTCCAGCACCATCTTTTAAAAATACTTTTCCTTTTTCCAGTGTCTTATGTTGGAGTCTTTCTTAAGAATCAATTGTAGGTCTATTTTTGGACCCTTGTTTCATTGATATATTTGAATAAACTTGTACTATATGGTCTTGCTTACTAAGACTTTATAACAAGTCTTGAAATAAGATAGCGTAAGTCTCCAACTTTATCTTCAAGAATATTTTATTTTAGCTTGTTTGCATTTCCATATAATTTTAGAATAAGTCTGTCAGTTTCTACAAATGGACTCCTGGAATTTTGTTGGAGATTGCATTGACTAGCTCTGTAGTTCAGTTTGGGGAGAATGAATATCTTTACAGTATTGAGTATTAAAATCCTTAAATATGGTGTACTCCATTAATTTAGGTCTTTTTATTCTTTTAGCAGAATTTTGTAGTTTTTCAATTCAGTATAGTAATCTTGCATGGTTTTTGTTAGATTTGTGGAACTTAATGTTTCTTGGCTGTTGAAAACAATATTTAAAAAAAAGTTTTTTTCAGTGTTCATGGTTAGATTATTTTCATCCTGTGACCTTACTAAATTCACTTAATAGTTCCAGTAGGGTTGTTTTTTGTAGATTCCATTGAGTTTTCTATTTACTTAAGCATGTTATGTGCAAATAAAGGCAGTTTTACGTCTCTCTTTCCAATCTTTATGACCTCTATTTTTTTTATTGCTTACTTCACATATAGAAATAGAATTAATTATTGTGTATTGACCTTGTATCCTGTGACTGCTGATTTTACGTATTAGTGTCCTAGGATAATTTAAATATACAGTCATCATCTGCAATTAAGAATGGTTTTATGTTTTCCTTTTCAGTCTCTGTGCTTTATCTTTTTCCTTTTTTCTTGCTTTATTCCACTGGTTAGGATTTTAAGTACAATGTTGAGTAATGGTTAATAGTGGACGTCATTGCTTTTTTCTGATCTTAAGCGGAATGTTTCCAGTCTTAGCTGGAAGTTTTTTTTACAGATGTTCATCATAGATTGAGGAAGTTCTGTTTCCAGTTTGCTGACAGCTTTTAGCATGGGTGGGAGTTGAAGTTTGTCAAATACTTTTTCTATGTATCTGTTGAAATGATTATTTGTTATTTTTTCCCTGTAATTTGTTAATGTGAACTACACTGACTTTTTTGAGTAGGAAACCAACTTCACTTTCTTGGGATAAACCCCACTTGGTCATTAATGTATTTTCCTTTTTATATATTGCCGGATTCTATGTGGTAATATTTTGTAAAGGGTTCTTATGTCTCTTTTCATGAGAGGTATTGGTTCATAGTTTTCTTAAATTGTCTTTGTCTGATTTTGCTATCAGCATCATGCTGGCCTTATAGAATGAGTTAGGAAGCATCCCCACTTTCCATCTTTTCTGAAAGTGTTTGTGTTGTTTTTTTCTTTACGTGTTTTATAGAATTCGCCAGTGAAGACCTCTAGGTTTGGAACGTTCTTTGTGGAAAGACTTAGGAATTTAGTGTCTTTAGTAAATGTAGGACCATTCAGATACTGTATTTTCTTTTACATCAGTTTTGGTAATTTGCAACTTTTAAGGACTTGGTCCATTTAATTTAAATAGTTGAGTTGATTGGCATAATATACTCTTTAATTCTAGAATCTATAGTGGTGGTTTTATTCTCTCTCTTTTTTCCCCTCGTATTGGCAGATCGTGATTTCTGAGGTTTGCTAATTCCATTGATTTTCCTCCCCCAAAGGATCAGCTTTGCTTGTTTATTGTTTTATTGATTTTCCCTCTTTGCTTTATTTCCTCCTTTTACTTTGGACTTAATACGTACTTTTTTCTAGCTTCTTAAGGTAGAAGCTTACTGTTTTCAATATGGCTTTTTTGTTTTCTGTTGATCTCTTTTGCCCATTTTTCTGTTGTGTGTCTGCCTTACTGATTTTTTTTTTTTGGTGCTCACATATATTGTATAATTCTATTTTCTAGTTATCTTTTTAAATTTTGATTATGGTATGGTTTATGGAAGTTTTAAAGATTTATGTAGTTAGTGACATCAGTCCATCTTTTATGTCAATTTAAGAAAATATTTTAACAAGGCAAGATTTTTTTTGATTCACTTACATGTTTTTATAATTGTATCATATTTTTACATTTCCATCTTTGTAATTTATTTTGGGTATGGCATGCCATGAGGTGGAGAACGGATAGTGTTTTTTTTCTAAATTATCTGCATTACCTCAACATTCTTTATTGTATAATCTGTTTTCTTAATTTTAAATGACAATTTTTGGTCTTTTTTATTCTTTTTCAGAAATTTCTTAGCTATTGTCAGGGGTATGAATTTGCTACACAAATGAATCATTTTGCAAAGTTTCAGAAAGGAATTTCATTCAATTTGCATAGTAATTAGGAATCACATCTTTATAGTAATTCTCTAGTCCAGAAACCTGCCATGTCATCTTCAATTTATTTAGCTGTTTTTCTATATCCCTAAGCAAACTTTGTAGTTTCCTTATTACATATTTCTTGTTGTTTACTCTAGATATTTGTTGGTATTCTTTCTTTTCTGTTGCATTAGGTTGGTGCAAAAGTAATTGCGGTTTTGCAATTATTTTTTAACCTTTCAAACCACAATTACTTTTGCACCAACCTACTATTTTTGACTGGTTATTGCTAATATGTTTTTTAAATATTTTGTTTTCCTGAGAGAGTTGTCTTTGGAAAAAGATTCTTCAGTGATGGTTTAGAACTGCTTTGCCATTATCTTACAGAAAGTTTATGTAAGATAAACTTTTACATTTATCTTGTATTATCTTGTATTATCTTACAGAAAGTTTATGTAAAAATAACAGGTGATGATAGAATGAAGATTATTAGATTTCAACCTACCATGTTTCCCCAAAAATAAGACCTAGCCGGACCATCAGCTCTAATGTGTCTTTTAATTTAATTAATATAATATAATAAATACCTGGTCTTAAGTCATATAAGTCTTATATGACTTAAGACCAGGTATTATATTAATTAAAATAAGACTGGGTCTTATATTAATTTTTGCTCCAAAAGACTCATTAGAGCTGATTGTCTGTCTAGGTCTTATTTTCGGGGAAACATGGTAGGTACTCTCCAAGACTATGATTTTGTTGACCTTACTAACTTCCTAATTTTAATCCTCATCTGGATATTTTTATCTTTTCTCTTTTTTTTAAATCTCCACTTCTGGCTTTTTTTTTTTAAACTTCCCAACCCTTTTCTTTGTTTCATGTGTTCATGTCTTTCAGTTAAGATATTGAGTAAGATGTTCACATTTCAGGATTATGACATTTAGGGGCACAGTGTCTTCCTTGTATGGAATGTTACCTATATATTGAATATAAGTATTCCCTTAGGTTAATGATATGTAGAATTATAAAATTGGATATTTTGAGCTTATTTATGTGTCTGGTTTGATGTTTTCCAATAATGTAGATTGCAGTGCTCTCAAAATATTTCAGTTCACATGTAAATAATGGTTACAGTTACATAATAGACATTTAGAGTCTTATCAGTGCTTAGTTTATTTGTTATGGGAAGAAATTATACCACTAAATGTTAATGATCATTTGAAGAATTCCCTCCTCTCCAATACTGCAAACATTCTCAACGTTTTTAATGGCAATATTAATTTTTTTCCTTAGCTTTATTGATATATAATTTATATAGAGTAAAATTCACCTATTTTTAGTATACAGTTTGATGAATTAGGTTTTGTACCGTCATGTATCCACCACCACTATCAAGATACAGACGTTCTACCACTCTGAAAAGTTTACTCCTGCTCCTTTGCACATAAGCAGGTGACCTTTGGCTTGAAGCAGCCATTTTAGTACTTTTTATTTTTTTAAACAATTCAGTGATTTTTGGTATATTTCCAGAGTTGTGGAACCTTCACCACAATCTAATTTTAGAACATTTCCATCACCCTGAAAGAAATGCGTGTCACTTTTAAAGTTCTTCTTCCCACTTTCAGCTCTAGCACCTACTATTCTATGTCGTGCTTCTGTAGATTTACCTTTTCTGGCAATTAGAAGTGTGCAATATGTGTTTTTTCTATGTCTGGCTTTTTTCAACGGACATAAACATCAACTTTTGAGCATTTTTATGAAATTAATTTTTTTTTTTAAAACTAGGGAATGACTCTACTAATGATGGGATCAGCGGATGCTCTTCCTGAGGAACCCTCAGCCAAAACTGTCTTCGTAGAAGATATGACAGAAGAACAGTTAGCATCTGCTGTAAGATGAACCATATGTTATATAGTTGATCACTACTTTTTAGAAGTACAGTTACTAAGATGCCTCTCAGAAAGTAGCATCTGAATGTTTTTAAGATTTAATATCAAGATGTATGTTTTATGTAGTAAATAAGTTTTATTTTTGAAATTGGCTTTAGGGTTTTTCTATAATTGGATAATTCATTATGAAGTCAATTAATAGCTGTAATAAATATGTGGTGGGTAGTCAGCACTATTTAAGTGTTTATTATTTTTATGGAAAAACAGTCAGAATAGTTACGTAGTTTAAATGCTGGGATATTTAAATTCATAAAACCTTCCATGTTAAAAATACATACAGTTTAATCTTAATTTAAACGCAACATTGATTTAGAAACTGGCCAACACATACTTGTCAAATGTCATTATTATATTATTTTTACCATCCAGCATTTACATAGTACTGCTACCATTCTTTTTTGTTTTTGAAGAGTTTCTATGTATGTTTGTTACCGTGTTCTAATGATAAGCCTGCAGAGGGGGCAGGATGGACATGACTGTCCTTTTATTATTTTTAAGAAGGGAATTAAAACATAGAATGATTGTCAGTATGATAACAAGTAAAAATTTTGGTTGGGGAAATAAAACATGTTACTTTAGGATAAAGGTGGAACATAAATTGGTATGAACTGGTAAATTGTACTTGCTTCAAAGGGTGAAATTTAGTGATTTATGTATGCTGTGTCATTTTGTAAAAATGATTTAATCCTTCTTTTTTTAAATCAGATGGAATTACCATGTGGATTGACAAACCTTGGTAACACTTGTTATATGAATGCTACAGTTCAATGTATTCGGTCTGTGCCTGAACTCAAAAATGCTCTTAAAAGGTAAGACAGAAGATAAATGTTTTAAGTCTTCTTTGGGTAAGGGAGGTTCATATTTGGGTGAGTAGTGTTGTTTTGTATACATATATTTTTAGCAGCTTTATTGAGATATAATTCATTTATTGTTCAATTCATTCTTTTAAAGTGTTCAATTAAATGTTCTTTATTATATTCACCATCGCCACATCTAATTTTAGAGTATTTCCGTCCCCAAAAGAAACCTCATACTCATTATCAGTCACTCCTTATACCCTTCCTACCTGCAGCTCTAGGCAACTATTATGGTACTGTTTGTCTTATAGTTTTCCCTGTTCTGTGTATTTCATATAAAAGGAATTATAATAATGTATGTTTTTTGTGACTAGCTTATTTAGCATGTTAGTGCTGAATGTAGGGGTATTGATTTTGATTTAATGTTTTTGTTCTAATGCCTTTTTTTCATTTTTTCTGAAATTGGATTTTTATTTTCTTCATAATAACAGGCAGTTAAGGTGTACTTTTTTGTTTTACACTATTTTCAGAAAATGTTTGTTATAAGTGAGTTAGACAAGGGGAAAGAATTTAAAGTAGGCTTTATTCATTTAAGTTTCCTTTTTTTTTAAGTGCTCCTTTTTGCCCATATAATGCTTAAGGAACAAGACCAGGAGAGAAGAAATAGAGAGGTTGAGCAACTCTGAAAAACTTGCAGATGAGGGTGTCATAATAAGTCTTTTTAACTGGTTTCTTCCCATTTGAGTTTCAGAATGAATTGAATCCTATTATTTAATTCTGCCTTAATGTCCCTAGGTATGCTGGTGCTTTGAGAGCTTCAGGGGAAATGGCTTCAGCACAGTATATTACTGCAGGTCAGTATCTTAAACATACTACTTTTTGAGAGGGAGTATAGTACTCAATAAATGTTATTTTTCACTTAAAAGTTTGGTCAATATCTTTCAGTTTACAAAATGTGTTTTGTAAAACATTAAAATTGGAGTACTTATATTAAACAACTAGGGGCATACTTGATTATCCAAACTAGAACCCAGTGATGTGTCTCCTTTTTGAAAAACAGTCTTTAGATATTTTGGATTAAATTATAATTTTGGCTTTAGGTTCTAGTAGTAAAGAAGGTTTTGTTACAGTTGATGTGATCATTGTAAAAGTCTCAGTGGGTATTAGTGTAAAGAACTGGCCTATGGGGAATGAGGAGAAATAGACATTCTTAAAGGATAGAAATAGCTTATTTCTTCATTACGTGAATCCATGTATCTCTTACCTAATTTTGGGACAGTTTTACAAATGAGCACTAATAAATCATTGGGCTAGATTGATAGGTTTTCACAGCTATTGTTTTTTTTTTTTTTTTTTTGGTAACAGCTTTATTGAGATTTAATTCACATATCATACAATTCACCCATTTAAAGTGTACAATTCATTGTTGTTTTTCATATATTCAGCGTTTTGCATCCTTTACCACACTCAATTTTAGAACATTTTCATCACTCCAAAAAGTAGCTATAGCCTTTGGTAGTCATCCCTTTTGCCCCACACCACTCCCAGCCCTATGCAGACACCAATCAGCTGTTAGCCTTTATAGATTTCCCTATTCTGGACTTCTCATGTAAATGGAATTATACAATATGTGGTCTTTTTTGAAAACTTAGAATGTTTTCAAGATTCATCCACATTATAGCACGTATCAGTATTTTATTCCTTTTTATTGCTGAATAAGATTGCATTGTGTGACTCTACCACATTTTGTTTGTCCATTTATTGTTGAAAGACATTTGGGTGGTTTCCACTTTTTGACTGTTATAAGTATCGCTAAACATTTGTGTACAAGTCTTTGTGTGGACATATGTTGTCATTTCTCTTGGGTTAATATCTAGGAGTGGAATTGTTGGGTTATATGGTAACTATATTTAACCTTTTGAGAAACTGCTAGACTTTTCCAAAGCAGCTGCATCATTTTACATTCCTCCCAGCATATATGAGGGTTCCAATTTCTCCATATTCTCACTAACACTTGGTATTGTTTGTCTTTGATTATAGCCATTCTAGGGGTGTGAAGTGGTATCTCACTGTAGTCAACCATTAACTTTGAATACTATAAACAGTAGGTTTCTTTGCATCATTTGGAGTTAGATTTTCTTCTTTTTTTCTAAAAGTAGATTATTTGTTGAAATTAAGTTTTTAATGAGAAAATGTGATCAATTATATCTAGTTCATTTGATTGCTTGTGTATCTAAGAGTAACTCAGAATTTCAACAATTTCTTCAGTGTTGTAGGCTTGTTGTGTTGATGGAATGAAAAATACTGTTCTTGACTTTTTTATTTTGAATTAAATTTAAATTTACAGAAAATTTGCAAGAATTCACCAGTTACAAATTTTTTGTAACATCTGGTTCATCATTCTCTATAATGCATGTTGTTTTTTTCTGAACCATTTGACAGTAAGTTGCAGACATGGTTTTTATTCCTGAAAACTTAGTTGTATTTCCTAAGAGTAAGGTCATTCACAACCACAAGACTTACCATTTTTCAAAATCTGGGAGTTTCACACTGATAACAGTACTCTAAAATACAAACTTTATTTAGAGTTTGCCAGTATTGCCCATTGTGAAGTTGTTTTTCTTTTTTTGTGTTTGGAGCCAGTTTAAGATCACACATTACATTTAGTTGTTGTCAAGTCTCATTCGTCTCTTTTAATGTGTAATGTGTTTTTGACCTTTTTCAAACTAATGAATACTTTGAGATACTCTTTTAATGGTATGTAGTAAATAATCTTAAATCATCTTTTTTGAGTAGCGTGTACTTTAAAGTGTTACTACAATTTAGATTTTTTTTAAATTTTAAAAAGAATTAGTTTGGTAGTAATGCTTAAATTGCAGCCCTCCAAAAATATTTTTCAGTGTGTTTAGTTGTTTTATTCAGGAACATTTTATTGAGCACTTGCTTTATGCTGAGATCTTGGAGTGTTTGCTGGGTGTCCGTCTGTATACAGACTAATAACATTTCACATCTTAGTTAACAAAACAAGTCGAGATAAGCTAGATTGGAATTTTGCTGTACACGAAATAAGGACAAAATGTGATAGCTAGAAATCAGCAGAGGAAAAAGTATTCTGAACTCCCAAGAGCAGGGCTGAATCCATGACCATGGACTTAGGAATTTGAGAGTGGAACAGCAGTGGAAAGATTTTGAAGAAGGCAAATTAGTTTTGGTTCCTAGCTGTTCAGTAGAATCAGGAAGTATGTTTAAGGAGCCAGATTTCAATATTCAGGAGTTCAGTAAATGGGAACCAAATATGGGCTTAAAGGGGAGTAGGCTGGGAGTGGTGACCCGATGGCCTGAGAACAGCATCGTGGCAGAGCAGTAACATTATGCCTGTTTGATCCTAGACAAAGGTTGTTCTCTATTGAATGAACATACCCTGCTTTGGGAAGACAAAGGCTGGCAAGGGGAGAGAGGGATGGGCAGGGCTCAGAAGTTGTTTATAGCTAGTGATTGCAGTATAAAGTCTTCTGGTGAGTTCTTTAAGATTTAAAAACAAATCTTATTAGGAATTCAACAATTGCAAAATGAATCAATATACTTAAAAATAGTTATTAAGCAGTTTTTTTTTTTTTTTTTTTTTTTTTTTATGTAGAAAAGCAATTTATTCCATTATAAGCACTTACACAGTTAGTCATGGAGAGTAATAGGCCTGGTGAAACAGGTCACCCAAAATAGAGATGGTATCAAACTAGTGGTCAAGGACTAACTCCTAAAAAAAAAGGCAACTCTTATCCAGGATTAATTTAATTTTAAAAACAAATACAAGCTATCGATTCACTCTGCTGAACTATTAAGCAGTTTTTTGTTTATAGTAGTAATTGAGATTTGATTTACAGTAGCATGTATTAAATATGCCACTATTTTACTGAAGTACTGTTTGCTTTGTGTTTAAGCCCTTAGAGATTTGTTTGATTCCATGGATAAAACTTCTTCTAGTATTCCACCTATTATTCTACTGCAGTTTTTGCACATGGCTTTTCCACAGTTTGCAGAGAAGGGCGATCAAGGACAGTATCTTCAACAGGTAATCGGGGCAAGGTTCTTGGCTTTCATTTTGTAAATAGAAAGCTTCGGTTTCCTGTACTTACTATACTTAATTGGAGTGTATTTGGAAACATAAAGGTTAGTCCTGTCTGGTTCACACCACTGTTCCCTCCTGCCGAGTGGTGTGGTAGTCTGTTAACTGATCATCTTGATCCTGCCTTTGTCCCTATGCCGTGTTTCTCCATACAGCCCCCAGAGTCCTCTCTAAAATGTAAATAAAACTATGTTGGTTCCTTGTTTAATACTTCCTAGTACTTTTCTATCCCTAAATAATCTAAATCCTAAATAATCCTGAATAATCTAGTTCCTGACTACCTCTCTGAACTCATCATGTGCCACTCTCCTTGCTCACTTCTCTCCAGATGCACTGTCGTCTTGCAGTTTTTTAAACCTTCCAAATACCCTCTTCCTGCAGGGCCTTTGCTCTTGTTTCTTTGGCTCTCAGATATATGCATGGCTTTCCCCCTTACCTTGTTCTGGTCTCAACTGCTCAAACAGTCAAGGTTTTCCTTAACTATCCTGTTAAGATAACATACTTTCCTTCCCCTGATCACCTTCTCCTGTATTGCCTTTTTTTCCTTAATAATCTTTTTCTTTACTTGAATTTATGTTATATTTTGTTTATCTATGTTTCCCATTAGGACTTTCTCTATTTTTTTATTGCTATGTATTCCTAGTGTCCAGAACAGTAAATATTTAGCATAATTAGGAGTTCAGAAACATCTCTTGAATAAATGAATAAACTATTTTGGAATGTTTCATTGTTTTGAAGATATCTAATTTGGCTTAATATTTTAACAGCTTCCGCTTCTCTAAAGAAACTAGTTATTTTGGAAGGATTCTATAGACCAAACACTGTCACAGCCAGGAATGCTTACTATGTCATTTTTAAATTTAGGATGCTAATGAATGTTGGATACAAATGATGCGAGTATTGCAACAGAAATTGGAAGCCATAGAGGATGATTCTATTAAAGAGGTAATTGAAATATATTTGTGATTATAGATTTTCATTATACCTTGATTCAGCCCCACACCAAAGACTTGAAATAAATTGATCTTAATAGACAGACATGTACTTGAGTACTATTTAGATGCTTAATCTGTAGTTGGAATTTGAAAGGTTGCATTTCACACTTGAATTCAATTTATTTTTATTAAACTTAATATTATTGAACATCTGTAGTCTTTTGGTAATGTTTTTTTGAACAGTAGAAAGATTTTACAGAAAGAGATTACATTTTAAAAAGCTTAAATATGTATTACTAAATGATTGTGTGGGAGGAAATGTACATTACTATCTATAGAGTAAAATTGGAATTTTTATTTCATTTTAATTTTTGCAGACAGATTCTTCATCTGCATCAGCTGTGACACCTTCTAAAAAGAAAAGTTTAATTGATCAATTCTTTGGGGTTGAGTTTGAAACTACGTATCCTTGTGAGCCAAGATATGTATAAACTACTCAACTTACACTAGAAGTGAACTGATATAGTGTCGACTGATTGGAATGGTGGGTAGGGTATGAGGAAACATTCTTCAGCGGTTGTGATGTCTGAAAAATATGGAAAGTAGGAATTTGGAAAAATAAACCCATTGGAATGATCTTGAAGTTTAGATAAATGTACACTTTAAGGATATTCATTATTTTTTTCTAAGAACATCTTCAGCAGAATCTACCTCATTAATTTGCCTCATAGAGAATTAATTTTTAATTATATAAAATAGAGTGTATTAATTATAAACATGAGATTGAACCAATTCATAAAACTACAATTTAGGGAAGTTCTATTTTCTAGGAGATGGGCAGAAACTTAGAAAAGATTCCTGTTTATGTGCCTTTGGGTTTTTAAGACCATTTAAATAGCAACTTATATTTGTTTAGAGTTCATTCTTTTAGCATACATTCATTACTTAGTATTGTTGGTAAGTGAATGAACATTTTTATGTATGTTGAAATAAATCTCTTGGGAGACCACAGTATTTTAAATACTAATGAATGATGCTATTAACTTTAATAGCATTAGGATAACTTACTATATTCAAGATTATATGATAAATTGAATGCCTGTTAGTATATTCCTTATCTGATTTTGCAAAGCATGAAATGTACAGAATCTGAAGAAGAAGAAGTCACTAAAGGAAAGGAAAATCAGCTTCAGCTTAGCTGTTTTATCAATCAAGAAGTCAAGTATCTTTTTACAGGACTTAAATTGGTAAGGATAATTAGAGTTGATCCTTATTTTTCACAGGTTCCATATTTGCACCTGCTTGGTAAAATTTATTTGTAACCCCACCATCAGTAATCATGGTGTTTTCAGTCATTTTCCATGCTCAAAGTGGCAAAAAGTTTGAGTTGCCTGACACACACTGTTCCACCTGAGGTCCAGAAAGGTGATGCTCTGCCTTCTTGTTTCAGCTCTCAATCCTATAAACAAGTATCCTTTTTGCAGTCATTTTAGTGCCACATTTTTTGCATTTTTGTGCTTTTTGATGATTTTGCTGTTTAAAATAGCCTGCAGGCGTAGTGTTGAAGAGCTGCCTAGTGTTCTGAGTGCAAGAGGCCTGTGATACACCTTAAGGAGAAAATAAATTTTCTTAGATAAGCTTCGTTTCAGGGATGAGTTTTAGTGTAGTTGCATGTGAGTTCTGTGTTAATGAATCAACAGTATATATTAAGTAAGGTATCATTATACAGATTGTATTGATTGGTTGAGTAATATGTGACAAGAGGCTTGCAGAACGCCTTTGAGGGTATTATGATGTGGGTATATTAATAAGTATGCCGTATAAACTGGGGTTGTACTGTGCAAATCAGGCCATATAGTCATTCTGCTATTGTACTAGTATTGCAGGTGAGGTCCTAGAGTTTAAATGACTTAATTGTTGTGTGGCAGAACCAGCTCTAGAACTGGCTTCTCTAATTATTTAGTTATCCCCTTTTCCCCAGTGTTATACTGAAGAATGCACTCCAATGAGCAGATTGATAAAATAGAATGCTTTTGCTTGCTAACATTAATTTGACATGGTATGGGGCATATGCACAGCTCTTGAAGGATAGGTGATGAATTAGGGCAGGGATTACAGTGGTAAGTTAATTTGTCATCTGGGAGCTCGTATCTACAGTTTGGGATATGATGGGTTAAGGGAAGGGTCAGTAAACGTAGACTTAAGAAGCAGATAGATAGTGATATTCTTCGCTGTGTGACATTGAGAGGAGAGGTGTGAAGCATAATGGCTTCTGAGAGAAGTTCATTTTAATTTTTATAAATTAAAAATAATTTGATGTAAGCAAGCATTACAAACACTAGCTAACCACCAGGAGACCTATGACATACATGTATTAATGACGTGCACGTTTCAGGGCATCAAAATGTGAAGTGTGTTAATTGGAGCGTATGGAATGGAATGGAATGTGTTGGTAGGGACTCTCCAGGATGATCTTTTCTTCATAATTTTATAAAATTCCAGGAAAACCAAACATACTTGAAATTTGTAGAGAATAATGGGTTGGTAATAATAGGTATAGTTTACCTGATGAATAACGTACTGGATACAGTTTCTTAAAAAACATGAGATTTTGTATTTTTTGCTTTCGTAATTTTTTAAATGCTTTATCATCATTTTTTCCTGATTATTCTTGAATAATTGGCTTCACCATTTCTTTACTTCATTGCTGCTGAAAAAACTTTATTAAATGTTAAAAAGCTACTCCACAGTGATTCCTTTTGTAATGAGATTAATAGTTTTTAAAAACCAAACTTTAAACTATTATTTACACAAGTGTAACATGCTTGAAATAAACATTAACAGTAAATTGTTTTAACTCTATGTGTTCTCAAAGCAGAGCACATTAGTAGTGCTAATTTTTTTTTGATATTGGGAATAGTAGGTAATGTTTATTGAACATAGACTATATGCTAGTTTTTCAAGTTTTCTACATGTACTAACAACAGAACTATAATTAATATAGGCACTTTCATCACCATTTACAAATGATGTCCAGAGGGGATAAACTATCTTGCCCAGTGTCACACAGGCCGTAAGGAATAGAAAGGCAGACGTGATCATTAAGACATATAAAACAACCAAAGGCTTTCTCACATATGTTAGATTAACAGATTTTCTTTGTTATGACTTTTATGAAATTTAACAATAATTGATTGGTTCTGGAAGGCGTTTAAATATAAAGCATAAAGAACACGGACTTCCTACATTCTCTTAATTTTTCTCTAATATGAGTATTCTAATAAACCGTAAGTAGAGGAATGCCATAAAAGGTTTTCTTATGTCATATAAAATGCAGTATAAACTTTCAGAATCTGAGTAACATTTGGGTCATAATTAAAAAACTTAAAACATTTACATGCCGATGAGTTCGCACCAGTATAAATTTTTTTATGGCTTTTAACTGAACCATATCTAAAAGTCTTCCCACGTTGTCCTCATTCAAATTATTTCTAATTGGTGTAAGTCCATTGATATCCTTACTGTACATTGTCTATTAAGTAGTACTAATTTTTAAAAGAACCAGGTGTAATTCTGTTTTGCAGAAAAAAATTATTTAAAACTAACATTTGGTTTTCTGTTACGTTTTTTTAGCGACTTCAGGAAGAAATCACCAAACAGTCTCCAACATTGCAAAGAAATGCTTTATACATCAAATCTGTAAGTTGTGCATTCCTTTTGAAATTGAATTCCGTTTTGTTAAAAGTTTTATAGTGAGTTAATGTTGCCCAGTCTTTGTTTTTATCAAACCAAGGAATTAAAAACTTCTGTGGTAAATAGGATTTCTTTCCATTTTCTCCTCAGTCCAAGATCAGCCGGCTACCTGCTTACTTGACTATTCAGATGGTTCGATTTTTTTATAAAGAGAAAGAATCTGTGAATGCTAAAGTTCTTAAGGTTAGTAATGAACTCTTTAGGTATAATAAAAAGATTAATTATTCTCAGAAGGCAGTTCCTTACTTACAGTAGCTGTCTTTATTCCTTAGGGATAAACTTTCTTTGAAATACTATAAATAGGGAATTTATTACTTAAATGGTTCTTAACCAAGAGTGCATTGGAATTGTCTGTTGTCCATTTTATTTTGAATCATACGCATGCTTGGCTTCTCCCCAACCACCAGTATCTGATTAAGTGGTCTTAACATTTTTAAAAAGAATTCCAGATAATTCTGATTGATGCCCTCCATTCCCCATTAACGCTGCCCTAGACCAGGTTCTTAGCTCCAGAGATACTGATCTTGTAGATTTGGGGTTAGAGATGGGGAGGGTACAGTAGAGTACACTGCAGTCTGTTCTAGGCGGTTCCTTTCCTCCAAGTGAAAGGAGAGAGTGTTCAATTATTGGTGCCCAAGAGTGTAGGGGCCAGCCTTAGGAGGTAGCTGTTACTGAGCTGTAGCACTGCTGCATATCCAGTCTCTGATCCTTGAAGGAGGTATATATAATTCTAGCCTCTTAAGCTGAAATTCGTAATACATTTTCAACTATACTTAGTGTTAAATGAAAAGGCTGAGTGTAGTTGAAGTATCTACTAGTGTTAACTTTATATATTAATATTAGTTATTGAACTATATCACTGTTGTTCCTGTGTAAAATTGTATTTCAAATTTCAAAAAGTCGTATGTGATTCCATTTGTAAATTGACTCCTCTGCTGGTTTTAGAGATCCATTATTTTCACAACAACTGGTCTGATATTTCTCAAATGCTTCTTTTGTCATATAAATGTTGGTAACTCCTCTGTGGTCAGTTTCATGGCTTGAAATGTTTAATGGAGAAAAATATTAAAAAATTTTTTACTTTCAAGTTAAGACCAGATTGAAAATAAGCACGATGATGTTTTCAACTGCATAGATATTTCCAAGCGATTTTTATGCATTTTATTTTCAACTTGAGTTGAATTATGAAAGCGCTACTTTAAAAGTGTGGTAGGTATTTTAAATTACCTTTATGTCTCTTACACTTTATTTTCTTTCTGGTTTGTGTGTAGGATGTTAAGTTTCCTCTTATGTTGGATGTGTATGAACTCTGTACACCTGAACTTCAAGAGAAAATGGTCTCTTTTCGATCCAAATTCAAGGATCTAGAAGATAAAAAAGTGAATCAGCAAACAAAGACAGTAGGTTCTTAGTGCTGATTTTCTAATCTTAATATTTTAATATCCAATCAGTGTTCAACAATTACTTTGTATTGTTAATCTATTAGTAAAAATGGATGACCCTGTGTTTTATTTAGCAAATATACAAATCCCACATAAATTGATACAAGCCTTTAAAGTTTTAGGTATATTTTCGCATAAGAAAAAGAACTATAGTTATGATAAATGGGTCCTTTATAGTAGAATAAACATAATATTTTCTTTCCCCCTATAAAGTCTTGCCTAGTATTTTTAGCATATTTTATTATTTTCCTTGTAAGGCATGGAGTTATATCCATTTTTAGATAGACTTGGTTGTACAACATATTGATTCAGTTATTCTCACTGTGACAATTTGAGTCGTATCTTTTAATAAATGCTGCTAGAATTCCTGTAGCTGCTAAAATTATAACCTTAGCAAATTTATGTTTAACACATTGTATTGTCTTGGGTTCAGATAAAGTGCAGCTGAATTATTCTATGTTGGATTTTTTTCTTCAAAATGAAAATGGTATTTGCTGGTAATTAGAAAGATTTCCATTGTGATATTATAATGTATCAAATTTTAAAATAGGTTACTGTGTGTGTGTGTGTGTGTGTGTGTGTGTGTGTGTCTGAGAGAGAGAGAGAGAGAGAGAGAGAGAGAGAGAGAGAGAGAAGCAATTTTTAAAAAATGAAACTTTGTTTTGAGAAAGTTGTAGAATCACATGCAGTTTTAAGAAATAATACAAAGATACCTGGAGCATCTTTGACACAGTTGCCCCAGTGGTTACATCTTGCAAAACTATAATACAATATCACAACCAGGATATTGACATTGATACAATCCAGATACAGTACATTTCCGTCACTACAAAGATCCCTCATAGGAGTATTGCCCCGTTGTAGCCAAACCCACTTTCCTTTTACCCTTACCCTCTCCTTGATTCCTCACAACCACTGTTCTCCATTTCTGTAATTTTGTCATTTCAGGGAAGGAATAAATGGAATCATACATTATGTAACCTTTTGGGATCGACGTTTCGCACTCAGCATAATTCTCTGGAAATTAATTCTCTGGAGATTGTTTCATATAGCAGTAGTTTTTTTTATTTTTTTATTGCTGAATAGTATTCCATATGGATAAGGATATACCACAGTTTGCTTAGCCATTCACCCATTGAAAGACAGATGGTTTCCAGTTTTGTCTATTAGGATTAAAGCTGCTGTAAGCATTCATTTAACCAGTTTTAGTGTAACCTTAAATACTCATTTCTCTGGAATAAATACGCAGGAGTGTAATTGCTAGATTGCATGAGTTGTATACTTAGTTTTTAAAGAAACTGTCAAGTGTTTTCCATGGTGGCCGTACCATTTTAGGTTCTCATCAGCAATATATGACTAATCCACTCTGCATTTTTGCCAGAATTTTGTGGTGTCACTTCTTTATTTTAGCCATTTGATAGGTTTGCAGTGATACCTCATTATGGTTTTAATTTGCATTTCCTTAAGTTGAACATGTCTTCATGTGTTTATTTGGCATTTGTATATCCTCTTTGGTGAAATATCTCTTCATGCCTTCTACCCATTTTGTGATTGTGCTGTTTTGTTACTCTTGAATTTTGAAAATTCTTTATAGTCTAGATATTAGTCCTTTGTTGGATACATAAGCTGCCAAGTATTTTCTCCCAGCCTGTAGCTTTGTCTTTTTATCCTCTTAACGGTATTTTGCAAAGGGAAAGCTTTTAATTTTGATGTAATTCAGTCTTTTGTTTTGCTTAATGTTGCATTTGGTGTCATATCTAAGAAACCATTGCCTAGTCAAAAGGCCTTGAAGATTTATGCCTATGTTTTCTTCTAAGAATTTCATAGTTTTGGTTCCTCCATGCTTGATTTATTCAGGGTTAATTTTTGTATATTGGATCAGATACAGGTCCAAATTCATTCTATTACATAGGAATGTCCAGTTGTCCCAGCACCATTTGTTGAAAATATTATTCTTTGCTCATTGAATGCTTTTGGCACCCTTGTAGAGAATCAGTTGACCATAGGTGTATGTTTCTGGACTCTCAGTTTTATTCCACTGGTTTATATGTCTGTCCTTATGCCGGTACCACAGTCTTGATTAGTGTAGTTTTGTAGTAACGAGTGTAGCAAAGTATGAGCCTTCCAACTTCTTGTTCTTCTTTTGGCTCTTCTGAGTCCCTTGTATTTCCATATTTATTTTAGGATCACTTTGTCTATTTCTTCAAAAAAAAGCAAGTGGAATTTTGATAGGGATTGCATCAAATCTGTAGATCAATTTGGGGAGTATTGCTATTTTAATAGTATTAAGTCTTACAATTCATGAACTTGATGGGTGTTTCTCTTTATAGGTCTTTAATTTTTTCAACAATGTTTTATATTTTTTAGTGTAAAAATCTTGCACTACTTTGGTTAAATTCCTAAGTATCTTATTCTTTTTGATGTTTTTGTAAATGGCATTGCTTTCTTAATTTCATTTTTGGACTATTTATTGACTTTGGTATTGATCTTGTCTTTTACTTTGTTGAACTGGTTTATTAGCTGTTTCTTTTTCCTCTTTGAAAGAGATTGTGTAGAATAATTGGTGTTAATTTTCTTCAAATGTTTGGTAGTATTGTCTGGTACAACAATCTGAGCCTGGAGATTTCTTTTTCAGGAGAGTTAAATTACAAATTCAACTTTTATACTGGGGGGTGCCAAAAAATGCACATTTTAAGAGATGTTATCCATGTATTACTTTTAGAAGTTGAATTAATTATGGTAGCAATGTGTGTAGTATGACTTTTGCTTAAAAGATGGCATTAATCAAAGGAATGCTAGCGTCATTCATTGTATTACAATTTTCATAGTTTTTCCTTTCTTAAAATGCGTAGACATTTTTTTTTGGCTCTGTAGTTATGAGCTGTTCAAATGATTTGTTTCACTGGGTTTGTTTTGGTAGTTTGTGTTTACATGGAATTGCTCCATTTCATCTAGCTAATCAGTTTTATGTGTAGAATTGCCCCTAGTATTTATTTTATTATTCTTTTGCTGTCTGCAGGGTATGTAGTGATACCTGTCCCCTGTTCATTCCTGATATGGGTAATTTGTGTCTTTTTACCTCATTTGTCAGTCTTGGTAGAGGATTGTCAACTTTATTGATCTTTCAGAGAACTGGCTCTTTGTTTCATTGATTTTCTCTGTTATTTTTCTGTATCTAATTTTATTGATTTCTACTGTTACTTTCTTCTACTTGCTTTGGGGTTATTGTGCTCTTCCAGGTTTTTAAGGTGTGGGAGCTTAGGTTTTTCAGACTTTTCTCTATTTCCTAATGTATGCGTTTAGCAGTTCTTTTACTGTGTCCTACAAATTTTATTATACAGTGGTACCTCGGTTTTCTAACGTAATCCATTCCGGAAGACCGTTAGAGTTCTGAAACGTTCAAAAACTGAGGCGTGGTTTCCCCATAGAAAGTAATGCAAATGGATTACTCCATTACAGACCTTTAAAATCAACCCCTAAAAATGCAAATTTAGCATGAATTTTACTATTTAATGATACCATAGATCCATAAAATTTACGGCGTTCATAAACTGAAATGTTCGTCAACGGAGATGTTCAAAAACCGAGGTACACTGTATTGTGTTTTCACTTTCATTCTGTTCCTTGTATTATTATTATTATTATTATTATTAATTTCCCTCGAGACTTCTCTTTGACCTTGAATTATTTGTTAATTTTATATATATAAATTTATATATATATATATATATACATATATATATATATATATATATATATATATATATATATAATTTTATTTATATCTTTAGTTTCCAAGTGTTTGGAAATTTTTGTTGTCAGTTGATTCTAGTGTGACTCCATTGTAGTGAAAGAACATACTTGTGTTATTTAAATGCCTTTAACTTTGTTGAAATTTACTTTATAGCTCAGGATGTGATCTATCTTGGAATATGTTCTGTGGGCACTTGAAAAGAATGTGTGTTCTATTGTTGATTGTTCTGTAGACATTGATTAGATATGGTTGGTTTGAGATGTTGCATTTTTCTATAACCTTGCTGTTTTTCTGTCTAGTTCTATTAGTTGTTGAGAGAGGATTTGTGAAGTCTTCATCTAATGTTATGGACTTGTATGTTTCTCATTCAGTTCTGTCAGTTTTCGCTTTGCATGTTTTATAGCTCTTTCATTTGGTGCATACACATTTAGGATTGCTTTGTGTTGGTGGAATGACCCTTTTATTATACAACATTCCTTTCTGTCCCTGGTAATTTTCTTTGCTCTGAAGTCTACTTTATCTTATATTAATTTGCCACTGCTGCTTTCTTTTTGTTAATGTTTGCATGATATATCTTTGTCCATCCTTCTACATTAAATTTTCACAGACTGTTATATTTGGAGTGAGTTTCTTACAGACAGCATATAGTTGGGTCATATTCTTTAATCAGTTAACCTCTTTTTATTGATATATTTAGACCATTTACACTTAATGTAATTACTGATATGTTAGTGTTTAAATCTGTATTTTTTTCTGTATTTTCATTTCTTACTTTTGCCTTCTTGTACATTACTTGAACATTTTTTAGAATTCTAGTTTGATTTATCTATAATGTATTTGAATGTATTTCTTTGTATAGCTTATTTGTAGTTGCTATAGATATTACATTATATACAATGTGGGGGCTTGGGTTGCCGACCACCCATGTAGTCAAAAATCTTCCTATTATTTAAGTTCGTCTTCTGCATTCTTAAAATGTGTATACATTTTTTGGACACTCTTTGTAGATTACTATTGCAATAATTCAACGTCTCTTTTTTGAGGCAGCTTTTTTTTTTTCCAACAAAAAACAAATTTTATATGTGGTTTGATAATATTTGGTAAAATTATAGAATTGGGTTTTCCATTTCTACCCTAGAGCACTGTTTATATGTACTACTATATGCTCTAGCCTTAGTGGTTTAATGTTGGTTCTGTAATCAGAGGATCTGTTACTATACATACAAGATTGTATATTGTTAAAGTGTAGGACTTTTGGGTTTCCAGTTTTGTGTTAATTCTACTTATATCATTTTACTAATTTGTAAGACAGACCATATTTTGTCTTTGCCTCGTTGCTTTGCACTTGTAAACAGTAAATATTGATTGAAATGAATGCAGGTATTCCCTGATTTCCGAAAGTTTGCGTATATCACTTTGATTTTACGAAAGACATACCTGTCTTTGCTAACCAAAAGAAATCCAAGGATTTTCACTTTTATAAGAAAAGCCATTACTGTACTACTGTAGGTCTTTCACTTACAGTAAAAGTGAAGTAGTATAATGTGAACTTTCAGAAAGCAGGAGATACTCTTCGTTTCATGCCATTTTGGTTTATGAAAGTTTTCACAGGAATGCTGTACTTTTCACATAGTGGGGAAGCCTGTACTCTTTGAGAATGCAAATTTTATTTCCAATATCATGGTTTAAAATTAAACATATTTTTCCTTAGACTGACAAAAAGAGTAGTCCCCAGAAAGAAGTTAAGTACGAGCCATTTTCTTTTGCTGATGGTAAGTAAAATCTTCATTTCAATTGAGGTATTGTGTGTATGCGTGCGTGTGTGTTCCTTTTTAAAGTAAAATTACTGTCTTGCCATGTTTTTTTAGATATAATGCTTTTTTTAAAAGTTGGGTTTCTTTAAGTATTATTTATGTTAATATGACATACAGTGAAAGTCACTCTTTGAAGCTTATATAGTTCTATGAATGATACACTTCTTAAAAAGTCTGAACAGTAGTATCTTACTGGATTCTAATATTAGAATAGTCTTCTCTAGGCTAAACTTTAGAGTTGTTCTTGCTTGTTACTTAGCTTAAGAAAGCACATGTCTGTTCATTGCTTAATATTAGTGGATTTATATCTTTCTTTAGACATTGGCTCCAATAATTGTGGATACTATGATTTACAAGCAGTGCTAACACATCAGGGAAGGTCTAGCTCATCAGGACATTATGTATCATGGGTGAAAAGAAAACAAGGTAAATATTCTACTCTTTTCAATTGTTACATATTATTTTAGCAGTTTGCTTAGTATAAATTTTATAGCACAGTGGTTCTTAAACTTTTTTGTCTCAGAACCCCAATACATTCTTAATTATTGAGGACTTTTCCAAAGAGCTTTTGCTTACGAGGATTATATCTCTTATTTACTGTAATAGAAATTAAAACAGAAGTAAATTCATTTAAAACTGACAGTAATAAACCCATTGTATATTAAAATAAATAACATTGAAAAAATATAGTATTTCCCCCCAAAAAAAATTTAGCAAGAAATGGTATTGGTTTACATCTTTTTAAGTCTTTTTTGTCTGGCTTAATGGGAGACAGCTAGATTCTCGTAATAGTTTCTGCATTCCATCTGTTACTTTATCCACATTGTGTAGCCTATGGAAAATTCCAGAGCACACTTGAGAGAATGAAGGGGAAAAGGCAATTAATCCTTTAGTAGTGTTATGAAAAATAGTCATAACTTTCACGGAACTCCTGAAAGGAGTCTTGAACCTGAGTAGTTCCTGGACCATACTTTGAGAACTGTTGATATGGTAGATAGAATACTGCTGTGCATAACATTACGTGGTACCTTTTTGAAATGGAACTCTGAAAAATTGTGTGATATTAACTTTATTTTCCACTCTTGTTCTTTAGATGAATGGATTAAGTTTGATGATGATAAGGTCAGCATTGTGACACCAGAGGACATCTTGCGGCTTTCTGGTGGTGGAGACTGGCATATAGCTTACGTTTTACTCTATGGGCCTCGCAGAGTTGAAATAATGGAAGAGGAAAGTGAACAGTAATCTTCATTTTAGCTATTTATGCTTAGGTGTGGAATAAATGTTATTTGTTGATCATTTCTATAATCCAGAGCTTTAGAGGAAGATACGTAAGTGGTTTCCTTTCCCCTCATGTGGAACGAAAGAGGGCAGAAGCAGACCACTCCATGTGTCAGCCTAAAAAATTATAGAAAAGAGAAAAATGGCCTTTGGACTGTGCTGCCCTGTATTAAAGGTGGCAGAAAGACATTTTAAAAAGCTAATTCCCTGCATTAATTTTTTAAAAATTTCTGAGTTGAAATGCCTTTCAACTATTACCTTCTATGATGGTTTTTTCCCTGCCCTTTTCAGCCCACGATTCAGCAATGTGATGTTTATTGCACACCTGTTACTGTTATTTGTTGTTGTTGCATGGTTCACACCACAGGTGATTCAGTAGCTGTCCATCCTTTGCCTTACCTAACAGATTTTCCCAGGAAGATGGAAAGGAAGTAAGTGTTGCTCTCATTGTGCTCTCAGTGCTGCTGTCCACATCCCATGGCAACATGGGGACAATCAAGTATTTGTCCAGCCTGATAGTTGCTGGCTTTTCATGACTTTTAAATAAATTGTGATCAATAGTAAATTTGATTATACATTTATTACTGTCTCTGATGTACTATGGTTTGTACATTTAACTTTGCATTGGTTTTGTAGTAATCAACCTTAAAAAATGTTGACAAGCTCTGGTTGCTTATTTTTAGAAAAATGAGGATATTTAATAAAAAAAAAAGGGAATTAACAGTTTTTGACCTCAAGTCTTTTGTCTCTAGAATGTTGGAGCTTGGCTGAAGTTCAGATATGTTTAGTCCTATAGTTTTTGCAGATGGTTCATTTTAATCTGTTAAACATCCATTTAAAAATGTTACCTTCTGTGTGTGCTAGCATTATATTCTGTTTAAAAAGAAATACAAAGTTCTGAATGTAATGGAGTTCTCTGGATGCTGAATGCAACGATGTTATCAGTAAGAACTGTTCCTTAGCTGTTAGTGTTTCTTTTTATACTTCTGTTCAATTCCCAAAATCTTAATGTCTATCTCAAACTTTAGTATCAATGATTTTTAAAGTGATAGAAATACCAACAGTATGAGGTATTTCAATGATAGATTTCTTTAATATTCTAATTAGTTCCTCATCTTTGTTTCAGGAGCCTTGATTGATTGTTAGAGAAACGATAGAATATTACCTAATTGTCTGATTTTGAGTTAGATATTTATAACAAAGTTTTGGGGATTATCATGAAATCTCATCCTTACTTATGCAGTTTTAATGCTCTGCAGAACACAGCACTCAAAACTAGCAGATTCATAAGAGAATAATGGCCATTTTCCACACAGTTTGAACAGTGTGGTATAATCTGAGAACACTACAGGATGTAAAATAAGCATTTCAGGGAAACTTATTTGTAAATAGCTTCTTCAGAGAAACTTAATTATTGGCAATCAGTACTCAGTTTGCTTTGGGAGAGGGTGTAGAAGAAAATGGGGGAAGGATGACCATAAGACTTGTAATGTTTCTTTTATATTGGTATGATGCTTGTTAAGTTTGCAAGGGTTTTTTTTTTTTATCACTCTTATTTGGTCTGAAGAATTTTGAAGACATAAATTTAGCAATTAAAATTTATAGATTTTCTGATTTGCAGGATGCTTTAACTACTAGATCAGGTGAAGTAGTTTAGAACAGAGTAGGCTGTGTATGAAATTAGAGTTTTAATATTCTAATTAACTCGTCATTATAAAAAACATCATTTTATTTGATCAAAAAAAGCATTATTCCAAAGATTTTTTAAGTATAAGAAATTGGACTTAGACCAGTCTTATTTTAAACTAATAAGGCTACTTTAGAATTCAGCCTTGCATATGAGGTCTCTGAGAGCAGGTGAGAAAATGTCTTGACTCACGAGTGTGCCTTATGTGCTGTGCCACTAGCACTGAGGCCCTTTTGATATCAGAGCTGTGCTGTCCACTGTATAGCTAGTGACGTTAAGCCAGGCAAGAACATTTCTAGTGTAAGATGCATTTAGTAGCTGCTCTTCAGAATTCAAAATAAACACTTACTTACTCTTAGACCTCTAAAAGGTAATGCTTATGTGCGAACAGGAGAACGTAGGTAGTACTGTCTCCAGCCATTACGACATAGTGCTCTTTTGCTGTTTGTAGGGTGCTTTCACAGACATTTCATTCGAACTTCACAACAATCCTGGAAGTATGCATCCCTATTTTAAAGACTTAAGAGGTTAATTTTTGTAAAGCTAAAAGAACTAGGTTTTAGATGACCCCATTTCTTTTAAAGTTGGGGGTTGGCAAACATTTTCTATAGTGGGCCAGATAGTGAACCTTTTCATATGTGCAGCCCGTAACATCTTTGTTGCAACCATTTAACTTTGCCGTTGGAGTGTGAAAGAAGCCATAGATAATACTTAAATTAATATGGCTGTGTGCCAGTAAATTTTACTATAAAACCAGGTTGTGAACAGACCACTGTTTGCCGATCCAATTAAAACATAAATGAGACTAGAGCAGGCATATGGTTTCAGAAAATGATATTCTGGGGTTTTCAGAATAGCAAGTTAAACTTTGGAACCACTAACGGCATGCAGGAAACTAATTTGGCATAGTGTATTTTATAGGAAACACCAGGTCCATAAATACTGCTTATTGACTTCATTACACATTTCATTTATAACAAAAATATATGATCTTGAGGTCACTTTATTTTGGCCATTTTCCCAACCTGCTTCCTCCTTTTCCCCAACCCTGAGGTCAGTTATCAAAAGCCAATATGTGTTCTGTTGTTCTTGGAGCACCAGCCAACTGTACAACTGTTATAAAAATGTTTATTGTTTACCAAAACCAGTGGACCTCTTATCAAATGCTGCTTGGTAACAAAATCTTATCACAGTTTTAATAAAAAAAAAATAAGCTAACTATTCGTCTCATTGTCATTAGTTAGACTTTCTGCAAGGTCACTTAATCCAGACTTAATCAGTGCATTAATCAGATTCTCGGGCGTTGCATGTACTCCTTCTTGATCTTGCCAGGCAACTAGTAGCTGCTTAGCTCTCATCTTCATGTCTTCACTGTCACACTCAATCTGTCTAATTTCTGAGTCTTTCATTTCCAGGTAGGGAGCCAGAATCTTCCATTGTTCACCCAGTTTGTGGGCAAAGACCTCTATCTGTTCCCCTGTTACAGGTTTGTCTCGCCGCACATCAGGACCTATAAAACACAGGGAATGTAAATTATGTACAAAATACAAGGACGTATGCAATTTAGAGTATAAAACAGAACTGGGAAGATGCCACTGAGATATTAATCACCTTTAATTAGGTTTATTTTAAAAGGAAAACAATTCCTTTTTTTAATTTTCCATGGGTTGAATACTGTTCTTAATGATCATGATCAGTAGGAAATCAATCAAAGCTAAAGTTTGTTGCCTCTATTATAATCGTGAAAGTTTCTCCTGAAACCAGCTGCCCCTTCTAATCCCCCAACCCCAAGAATTAACAGAGGTAGGAATGAGTCACCTTTAAATAGAAGTACCTTCCTTCTCATTACTTCCAAATTTTATTGTATAAAATATATTTTAAAAGTTATTATCAAGCAGTGTTTTAAAATTCCTCACTATAGAAACAGATGAGATAACATGGTAAAAGTTGAGAAGTAGATCAAATTAAATAACGTACCTCTCAACAAAGAACCCCAATCTTTTCCAATTTTGTAAAATAGCCAAGAAAATTCAATTCTTACTTTCATTTTCCTTCAGTAAAGCATCATTATCTTCCTCATCTTCATCCTCACCTGTTTTTATTTCTTCAGAAGGAGGCTAAAATGAGTAAGAAGAACGTTTACAAGAATGCCAACTTCTAAAATAAGATAACTGAGGATCCGTTTTGTTTAAATAAGAGTGGTTGTGACAGTCTAAGTACAGGGCCGAAACTTTACTCCTGAGAGTAAATGTGAATGTCAGGTTAAGTGTCACAAATGGGTGACAGGGCTGACCTGGAGAAGGAGAGGACAAAAAGACCTGAAAGTGGGAAAGTCTCCCCTTGTCCCCCAACGTGGGAAGAAAGGAGCAAGTATGGTAAAATGACTTTCAAATACCTAGTATATAGTAACAGTGGTCTAGAAAAGACTGGGGGAGCAACTGTCCTTAAAAATTCTTGAGTAACTTTATTTGGTTTCATGCACACAGTACCACTGTCGTAATACAATGAGATAATGGTAGTGAAAGAGAGCAGAGTAGATTGGCCAGGTTACCTCTTCCACCCTGTCTCTGATAAAAGACAGTTTAATGCACTGATTGACAAACAGGAGAAACGATAATAGTTTACTTCAAAGTACTGCAGACTTAATTAAATTACATGCTGTATAAAAATTATTAAAGTTACTTTATTAGTTTATGTACTTCCTATAAAATGTATACTGAAATGCATTTTTTCATCATTCTAAAACATGGGAGTATATGGATAATTTTTTTTCACGATTAAACTCTAAATTCAGCTCTTTGCTCAAATAGCAGTTTTAAAGAATATACCATCAACTAAAGGATGTGAAAAAAATTATAATACTTACTGGTAATTCCTTGGCTAGCTTTATTACCATGTTTTCAAGATATTCTGGCAAACTTTTAAACTGCTGGTTTGTTGGCTGGAAGAAATGAGGGCTTCTCCGTGCTAATAATCTCAGGGCTCTCCAACCATAATTTGAATTGTTCACAGCCCTATAAAAAGAGATGTCAGTCTTATAATTTCTATATTCCCTTCTACTTAATCTAATTCACCATGTGAAATTCTGTAAGGTAAGGAGCTGAAGGCACCATTCTTTTCATTCTGACCATAGTCCTACAGAACCTCTCACTATGCAGTTCACTTAATAATAGAAACCAACAGAGTCTGAAGAGGCAGGTTCATTTGTAGCAGGCACATTTTAAAACTTCATATGCAAAGTCAGTATGTGTCCAGTACTGGCTAGATGCTGTATGCGCAGGACAGGAATCAGCTGCCTAGTTATTTAAAAGAAAAATTCCTAATAGGTTCATTATGTTCAGTGAGTTGATATCCATATGGCTGTCAACTACAGGTGTGAGTTCCAGTATATTTTATAAATTGAACACTGAGGTTTCATTGTTGAATGAACATTTAGTTTTTCTATCTGTGTACCAGCTAAACTTCAATTTGCTTAGTACCAACCTCCATGAATAAAAATGGCTCCAATATTAAAAGGGAAACATCCAGTAGCCAACACAGTAAGTAATGATGCCAAGAACAGAATCCATGAACTGTTCCCTAATGAAACAAAGCGATAATAGGTGGTACAAAGTAAGGTGCGAAATGGACACGTCAGGAAAATTCTAAACATAATGTTTCTGGAAGAGGCAAGCTGCAGAAAAATCCAGAGTACAATTTTTTTCCATTTGAGTTTTTGCAAGTCATTTGGAAGTTCCCCTCCAACACCCAAGTTATTAGAGTAGCAACCTGGTTTATTTAGTCATCTCTTAGAAATGAGCCTCATTACCTCTGAGACATGCTGGCACCCGCAAAACTATCCCTAGACAGTGGGGACCAAGTTAACACCGTGCTACGAGGCTTTGCCTGTACAGTTAGTTAAGAGCCTTTCTCTCTGACACATGTCTGTTTAAAACAATTGAATTTTTTAAGCATTTACAAAATTCTGTTAATTATACATACAAACTTTCTTATTCTCCAGAGACCCATACTATCTAAGTTTTTAAACCAATCTTAGAGAACTATCACTTTAAATAAAAACCTAACTAGCCTCACCTAACAATAATAAGTCAATATTCATTTAGCAAGTCCTTGTTGAGCTGGGCACTCAGGAGCTGTGGAGAGTGTAAATGTACCCTGAATAGCTGAGGCACCACAACACTGCAACTTAGGGTAGGGTCCCTGAGGCCAGAGGGATTTTCCTGGTTCTGCCATTTACTAGCTGAGAATTTCAATAAATTATTTACCCTCTGCCTTAATTTCCTTAAAACTGAGAAAAGAACAGTTTCTACCTTATAGGTATATAAGGTAAGTGCTTAGGAAGTACCTGACACATAGTAAATGTGGAATATGTTGCGAAGCATCATTACTGACAAACACACAAGGAAAAGATGATTTCAGGCATTGTTAAGGATGAGAAAAACACGAGAAATGAGAATGTCAGATGTGTGCTATGAAATAAATATAACAGGACTGCATTACACGGGGAAGGGGAGGAGCTTCTTGGTCAGGGAAAACTGCTCTCAACATCTGAGATGAGAGCTGAAGTGACAGCAATCCCATGAGGGAAGGTTCAAGCAAAAGGAATAGTAAGTGTACAGGTTCTGAGGTGGAAAGACGTTTGAGTTGAACAGGGCTGGTTAGAGCAGGGAGAAAATAAGCAAAGAGATGTGGGTGGAGAGGTAGATGCCAATCAGATCAAGGAGGTAAATCCTTCAGACCCCAGTGGGGAGGCTGCATTTCATCTTAATTTTAATAGTCACTGGAGATTTTGAAGTAGGAGATCTGACTTGTGAATTTACAGATCAATGGTTGATGGCATGGAGAACTGACCAGAGTCACTAGTTAAGAGGTTACAGTAATTTTAACTTAAAACTGGTTACAGCACTCTTTCACACTGAGTGCTAATTACATGTCATGCATGGTTCAAAGTGAATTTTATTTAATCCTCAGAATCACCCTGTGAAACGGTACTACAGTGGTACCTCGGTTTTCAAACATAATCTGTTCCGGAAGTTCGTTCGAATTCTGAAACATTTGAAAACCGAGGCATGGTTTCCCCATAGAAAGTAATGCAAAATGGATTAATCCGTTCCAGACCTTTAAAACCAACCCCTAAAACTGCAAATTTAGCATGAATTTTACTATCTAATGATCCATAAAATTCATATCTAATGATCCATAAAATTCACAGCGTTCGTAAATCAAAATGTTCGTCAACGGAGACGTTCGGAAACCGAGGTACTACTGTATTCCTATTTAGTAGACGACGAAACTAGCAGAGGGATTAAATCAACCCCAGTAGTCTAACCAGTAAGTGGCAGAGTGCTGGGACTGGACCCTAGGCAGGCTGACACAGGGCCCTTGCCCTTAAATCACAACATTGTAATGCCTGTTTCAAAACCATAACGCTGTGTGGTGTCACCTAGAAGATTTAGATGAAGAAGCTGAGACCGAGTTCTGAAGTCACTCCCAAACTGCAGAGGATTGGTGAGCCAGCAATGGAGACTGAAGCAGCAAGACGAGGAGAAACAGTAGGAGTGTAGTTTGATGGATGTCAAGAGAAGAAAACATTATCTAAGGAGGGAGAGATCAACTGGGGAATGATACTGAGAAATCAAAAAAAGAAGACGTGACCTTGGTAAGAGCTTTTTGACAGGGAAGGACAGCCTAGCAGGAATGGGCTGATGAGAGATGGGGAAGTGAGGAAATAAAGGCAGCAATTATCAATAACTGCTGGGAGATACAGGCATACTCGAAGATACTGTGGGTTTAGTTCCACACCACTGGAATAAAGTTATAGCAAAAAAAAGTGCTGTAATTTTATTTTTGCCGGAGGGTTTTGCCTTCAATATGTAAAACACGTGACATCTGTGGAGCATAATACAGTGAAGCACAAGAAAACGAGGCATGCCTGTATTGTGATTTGAAGGGGAACAGATAAAGAGGTGATAGTTGGAAGGAGATGTAAGCTCAAGGGGGGGCTTCTTATTTCTTAAACATGGATAATTTTAAGTTGTGCTTGCTAGTCAATGGGAACGGGCATCGAAATCAGGATATGTAATGTGAACTTGGTACATGAACACACCTAAGAGGAAAATTACTACTCTATCAACTGTCTCCCTTAATAAGCATTCTAATATACATACAATTCCTAAGAAAAATATTGGAGAAAGTTAGCTTGTGAGAAACATTACTTACTTATATTCAGTTTCAACCATGTTTTCAGGGTCCGCCTGTTCAATGGCTTCTTCAAAGAATTCCTCCAAAGTCGGCATGTATTCCCTGGGTGTTAAAAATAACTAGTGAGGATCATGTGAGTTCTTAAAAATATTTGTAAAATGGTGGCAAAGATTCTGATGTTACCCATACTTGAGTTACCGTTAGATTACTTAGGAACTCAGATTGTTAAGGAGGTAAATGACTCTAAACTTCTCAAAGGGGACTAAGGGGGTAGTGTGGTACTATACCATATTATCTACCATACACTGTGTAACGTGACACTGTGACTACACTAATGTATGACAATGTTACTGCTCACAGAGGACAGTCGGGGGGTTACTACCATGTTGCCCCGAAAATAAGACCTAGCTGGATTATCAGCTCTAATGAGTCTTTTGGAGCAAAAATTAGTATAAGACCCGGTCTTATTTTAATATAATACAACACCAGGTCTTATATAATAATAACGTATAATACTGTGTCTTATATTAATTTTTGCTCCAAAAGACAAATTAGAGCTGATGGTCTGGCTAGGTTTTATTTTTGGGGAAACAGGGTAGCATTTGAATTTCACCAGCAAACAGGAAAGTTTCATGTCTCCATTCATGGGTACTTTTTACTTTAAACCAGAATTAAACCAAAACTAATAACCAGACATACTAAGATTCTAAGAGTTTAACTTGAGCTGATTTTAGATTATTATGGTAACATGGTTGGTTTTTAAGTGCATCTTCTTGAATGTTTTTAGCAATAGAATTTTGATAAATAGTATCCAAAGATCTGATGAGAAGATGTCTTTGACTAAAATGAGAAAAATGGCTCTCTAAAGAAAAACCAAGTATCAAATCTTACGACTTTCATTACAATGACATGCTAATTGGTGAACATTACAGACCTGTAAGGTTTATGAGTTTACCACCCTCTTTTCTCCTATATGTCACACTAGACAAAGCGGCTCCCACTAACATCCCAACCACTGATTCATAAATGTTTGGAACAATTTGCTAGTTTTAAAATGACTGTATTGCAAGCAATCAGGAGCAATGTAATAAACTTTCCAGGCCTTTGCCTTACCTGCTTCAGACCTACAAACACTACAAGTACAGCTGAGAGTACCCCCCACCACCCCAAATCTCATTCTCTTCTCCCCACAGAGGTAGCCACTCTTCAGAATTTTGGATTTATCATTCATGTGATTTTTTTAAAAATTGAATTTGTTTCGAATCTTTTCTAATTTTTAAAATAGAATTCTGCTTGTACCCTTCCACAACCCTGATTTACTTGTTTCTTGAATTTTCTATATTTACTTTTTTCCTTAATACATTTGAAAGTTATACATTCTATTGCTTTTACATACTCAGCAAGCATGTTTTACTGGAAGTCTAGGTATTCATTATCTCTATTTTCATCTGTAACATTCTTTAATTCAGATCACTCCTTGTATTATATAACTTTTATTAAGTATGTTAGTTCTACCTTTTCAAATAACCCCCGATTGGTAATATTACTGTTTTATACAGTGAATTCTTGATGGAATTTATTCATATTTACCAATGTCTTTGCATAGCAATCCTTCTGCAACTTACACATTATTTCTGGGTTCAGTTTCTATCTGACAGCCTTTTAAAGTAAGACTGCTGATGATAGAGTCTCATTGTTTTAGTCTGAAAGCAACTATTTCTCAGTCACTCTTGACTGACCCACTGTTTAACTTGTTACAGAATTTGGGATCGATACTTTCTCTCAATGCTTTGTAGCTATCATTTAACTGTCTTCTGGTTTCTTTTGTTCTTGAAGTTTGCTGTCAGTGTAATTGTGCTCTTTTGCTATGGTCTGGTTTTCCTCTCTGTCATTATGCCAGAGTATTGCCTCTTTCCCATTCTCAATATTTTCTCCTCCTATTGGATGTTTGTTGGACTTTGTCACTGTGGTTCTTGACTTTTGCACTTTCATATTTTCTAACTCTTGATCTCTCTGTACTGCTTTCTGGGTGATTTTTCAAAACATTAATTCTTATTTCACCTGTGTCTAGTCTGCTATTTAAACTGTTAAATTTTGTAATTTCAATGACTATATTTTCTTATTGCTAAAAGTATTTGTTTTTTCAAATTCATCTGGTCCTTTTTGAAGAGTGTCATGTTCCCTTTTATTTTCAATTCTTTCTTTCATGTCTTTAATTATCTTAAATATACTTACTTTATGTCTTTACCTAATTGTTTTAGTATCTGAAGTGGCTAACTTCTGTTGCTTGTTCCACCTGCTGGTTGTACTCATAGTAGACTGTCTCCCTGAATGTTCGTTCAGAATTTTATCTGTAGGATCCTTGTGTGGCTTAGGTTGAAGGTGTGACCTCTGGACAGCTTTCTACCATTAGCCTGCGACTTTTTAGTTTACTCCCTTAGCTTGGGGGTTCCTTTACACTGCTGGTAGTATAAATTTAAACTGTAAGACTGAATGACAGCAGGCTTGTGGTTATAATTTCCCAGGGAATACTTTTTTCCTTTTCACCCACACCCCAGGTAGAAATGGACAAGCTTCTCTGTTTTCTGTGCCTCCACCTCCCACTTTGCCCTTCTTTTATAGATAATGTAGTGTGTGTCAAGGGGCTCAGCTTTATTCAGGGAAAACCCACTCACAAATTCATGCAGGCCTAAAGCCTTAACTTCTGTCCTTCTGTGATTACTAAAACCCAAGTTTCCTAGTTCCCAAAAGTGGGAGTCATTCTATACTGTTCTCCAACTAGAAGCAACCAAAAAAAAAAACATTAGTTCATACTTTGGTTTTTAGCTCCCTCTTCTATTGTGAGTCCTTATTTTCTTGTGATTTCTGAAATGATTTTTATTAGCACTTCTAGGTGTTTTATGATGAGAAGCCATATTCTGCTGTCAGCCACAATAAACCTTTACATTTCTTTTGTACTCTCCTGATAGCTGACAAAGGCTCCACCATTCTACTTAATATTTGAGAAAAGCATATTTCATGTGAAACATTTGAAACTTGCCTTGTCTCTGATTTACAGGCTTCCATATTATCAGGGCAGAGATTCCAAAGCCTTGTTAACTCCTCACTATAAAATAGACACATAAACAAACACATTTTTAATGGGAACCTCAAATGTGCACATCTTCATGTGCTTTAAAACTGTAAAAATACTTACAGTAAATAGTTTTAATTTTCTTCACTAATTTTTGATATTTAGCAAATTTTCTATATGAGCATATACTGAATGATAATCACCATTACTTTTTTCTAAAAAATATTCAAGCACAGTATAAAGCAATGAATAGTTAACTAGAAGATAACAGAAATTCAAGAATTATAGTACCTTGCAACTAGAAATGAGCTGGATCAATCTAACAGCAACTGTATTATGTGTGATGTAGAAAGAATGCCATAGTCTAGAACCATACATTCTGGAAGCAGGAGACAAAATAGAAGTTTGTCCAGTTGTATGAACCCACAGAAGGGGCCCTATAGTTTGATAGGGAGGTGTTTTACTTTAGTCACCTATATATGTACCAAACACAAAAACTGGAAAAACACAAAAACTGAGAGTTCTTAAAAGTAACATCTTTAAAATATTAAAATAACTAATAACACACAAAATAACGGAGACAAGTTAACCTACTTTCCCATCAGAATCTTTTTGTTGGGTCCTTTCCCTAGGAAGTCCTCTGGTGCTGTTCTCTTCCATACTACTCTCGTTGGCTTGGTATCTGATGTTCTGTGGTGAACAAAACATACTGGAATTACAAATGGACAGCAGACATGGAAGAATGTTTAATGTAAAATAAAATGCATTGTTTTCTTCCTAAAAAAGATGGAAGCTTCATATTACTACAGAACACTCATCAGATAAAAGGCAAAAATGCCACACGGTACAAATTACAAGAAGTGGGTATACAACATTTTCTTCAATAATTAGTTATAGACCAATTTGTTCTGGGAACTTAATCAAGAAATTAGAGGTAAAAAATTCAAACAGAAGTAAATCAAAATGGTTGTATCTTATAGAACAAAACTTACATTTTTAAATCAGAAATACATATACACATATCTGTACATAATATAATGTCAAATTAAATTTAGAAATGCCATTTTTGGCATGCAGGGCTTCAAGCAGTCTTTAGGGAAATAAAATGACTACTTGAGAATAATTTAAAAAAAAAAGAAATGCCATTTTCATATTGCTTGAGATGAGTATATATTTACTACCTTTCTTTCACAAAACTTGGGCAGCCTTCGTTTTTCCATGAGTTCCAGTTTTCTTCAGTGTTTAATATATGCTGGGAAAAACAAAGAGATTACATTTGCATATATAAGCTTCTGAAATTCTATTTGGTGCTAAGAAGGCTATGTAAATATAAAACACATACCTCTACCATCTTTGAAAATCTTTCTCCATCAGGTGGGTTTTCAGATAGTAGCTGTGATTAGAAAGAATATACTAAGCTTTCAACAACTTTCTGCATCATAGGAGTGGTTTGTAGGCAGAGAACCAAGAAGTTTTTGTGGTCTTGTACCTGAGCTTAACTTTATCCTTATTTTCCTATTTGGGGCTGAAACAAAGAAAATTCTAAATTTCCATTTTGTTCAATCATGGGTTTGTTGCGTGTTGAACTTACTTGATAAACTGATTTTGTAGTATCTTCAATCCAGAGTGACTGTTCATCAGTTAAAACATAGTTTGAACTAGGAAACAAATAAAAGCATGCTTGAGTTAACAGCAATATGTATTCAATTTCAAGGTTTATTATACTGTCTTGAAAAACATAAGACATGTAAAAGATAAGTTAACAATACTGTAAATAGTATCAAAAATTACCAAGACAAGAACAATCATAATTGAGAGGATTGTAAGAGGATCTTTTTGCACTTCATCCTCAAGATAAGATGTGGTTGGAATTGTATAAAGGAGAATAAAACATTCAATTAATTTGATTAACTGAACAGAGCAATGAAGATTTCCTAAAGTAAGTTTAATATGGGATGAAAACCTCTGAGCCAATATTAACATATTCCTCTACGGGATGCATTTAGATAAAGCAGTTACATTCCTTTAAAATGCATTCAAAATATAATGAATAGCATTCCAACGTGGGCCCGGCAGGATGGCTCCTGCGAAGGGTCTTGAGAAGAAGGGCTGTTCTGCCATCAACCAGGTAGAGACCAGAGAATAACCATCAACATTCCAAGCACATCCATAGAGTGGGTTTCAAGAAGTGTGCCCCTCGGGCACTCAGAGAGATCCGGAAATTGGCTGTGAAGGCAATAGGAACCCCAGATGTGCACACTGACAGACTCAACAAAGCAGTGTGGGCCAAAGGAATGAGGAGTGTCCCATACCGCATCTGGCTGTGGATGCCCAAAAGCGTAATGAGAATGAAGAGTCACCAAATAAGCTCTATGCATTGGTTACCTATGGACCTGTCAGCACTTTGAAAAATCTACAGTTAATGTGGAAGAGAACTAACTGCTGATTGTCAAAGTTACAAAACTGCCTTTGAAAAAAATATATAATGAATAAAAAATATGTAGGGAATAAAGCCCGCCAAAACCTTCATAAGGAGGAAGGCAGCCCATTAATTCAGCTCATATGTAGTACTAGGTGCTTTAGAGCCATCCAATAAATGTTCATAAACTACCATGTGCCAAGATCTGAGCATTTCCCATGCATTATTCATTTAATTCTCAGAACAAGTACGTGTGCACATTAAACAGACTACAGAAGCTCAATGATTTGCCTAAGGCCACAAGCCTGAATTCAAGCCTAGGTCTGGCTCCACAGTCTTTGGTCTTTCTACTATGCTATACCAAACCTCCACAACAGACAGGATAAAAGATAACATTTTTGAGTGCTTGCTACATGTTATCTTAAAATTACAAGTCTGAAAGAACTGAACTACAGCTAGTGAGTGATGAAAGTGGGTTCTGAAACCAGCAGGTAGTAAAACCAGGTTGTTGCACAACTAATACAATACTGCTTTTCAAACTTAGCAAAAACACCATAAAGTAGCAGTGAACACTACTTCAAGCCCGGATAGGACAGGAGGAAGTGCTCTGTGCTCCAGGTGGAGGTGTCCAGGTAGACAGTACGGGTCCTGATTAGATTTTCTGAAACGGCGAAGAAAAGAATCCTCCCTCCCTCCGAGCTTCATACATTTACTCTTATTTTTTTCAGACAGCTCCATACTTTGTGAAAGGATTACTGGCTTAGTTTGCAAATCAGATTTGGAGAAAGCCTAAGCGAGGTGATATGGGGATGATCAGTCTGCAGCAAAGACCTCCTCCCACCACCACCAGGAAACCCCAGGGCTCGGCAGGAAAGACTCCCATGGACAATGGATACAGTCACTGCCTCTTCTCTAAAACAAATGTCCTAACCTCCACGAGTCTAACAAAAGCCCCTGATTATCTAATATTGCTGCAAAAGAAGTGTTTTAAAGATGTGACCCTTATACATAAAATGAGCCCAACATGTAATAGAAATGCATCAATAAGTCCTTCTCTTTGTGGTTTATAAATCCTTTACTACCCATTTAACTTACCTTTTGAATTTGACCTGTCCCTTGAGATATTGGAATAAAATGAGATATTGCAGTAGGATGTGTCGACGAAAGTTACTGTCGCTCAGTTGTAAATCCATCAACTACTCGAAAAACAAGCACATACACAAAACAACACATTAAATTCAAGTTTTGCCTAAAGATACAGGCGATGCTAATATAGAAATGAAAGATTTCAATTCAAAAACATTTGCTAAGAGCTCACTGCAGGCAAGGCGTTCCTGCATGCACCCAGGACGGGCTAGCAAAGCTCCATTTAGATTTCTCAATCCACAGCTGCATCAGTTATCACTCCCAGCTGCCCAGCTCTGAAGTCGTTCATTCGCAGTCCTCACTGTAACCTCGTGTCCCAGGGCTGTCACTCAGTTATCCCAATATACTGAACATCTGCACCTTATTGACCTTCTGTACCTGGACCGCTCTATTTTCTGCCTATTAGTCCCATCTTGTTTTCACCTATTTCAGTCTAGATAAGCGGTCAGGAAACTTTTTGTTAGAGGGCCAAAGAGTAAATAGTTTAGGTTACGTGAGCCAAGAGGCATATTATGGATATTATGTAGGTACTTATATAAACACTTAAAATGTTTAAAACAAAAGAAAACAAAATGGTGGTGGGCTAGATGAGGCCGGTGGGCTATAGCTGGCTGACCCCTGGTCTAGACTTCCTGATTTCTCTTTTCAACATTTTCTTGCCAACTTCCTCAACACCCTTATCCCACACTCTGTCACATCGACGGGGCAAAACGGCAACCACAGATCAAACCAACTGTTACCCCCTTCTCTGTACCAACATGAAGGCTTCCAATCTAGGCTGCAAGAGGAGCTGCTTAAAACTTTCTTGTCTCCAATCAGCAATCTTAACTTACTCTCCAAGGCTATTCTCTCCTATTTGCCACAGCAACTATTTCAAACCCTTTCCACTTACCCTAAACACCACTTACTACATATACCCATCTCATGCTTGATAACTACCTCCACCTTCAATGGGGAGAAAAAGTCATTAAACTGGAAGTTTCAGCTGCACTTACACCCTTGTTTTCCTCATTTTTGTCACCACATCTTCATTGCTAAGGAAATCCTTCCATCCGGACATCCCAGTCTTACTAAGTTAACTGAGTTCCGTCAAGTACCTGCCCCGTACCTGCATCTTCAACGCTTTCTTTCCAAACGCCTTTCAATTAAATAACAAACGCCTTTCATTAAATAACATCTCTCAAGGAGATCCTACAGCCCCCACTTGCCCTCCCTTAACTGCAAAATTCTTGAAAGAACTGAATACACTCACGGTTTCCAGTTCACCCCGAACCTGCGTTCTGGTTCACCAATCCACTGAAAGTGTTTTTGCCAAGGTCACCAATAACATTTGTTGTTAAATCCAATGAACACTCTTTTCACAGTCCTCATCCTGCCTGGCTTCCCTGAGGTCATACTTTCCTAGTTTTTCTCCAATCTCACAGGCTGATCTTCAGTCTTCTTCCCCTCTCCTCTCTTCCTTCTCTCTTAAATGCTGGTTTTCTACAAGACTGAGTTTTATGCTTTCTTCTCTTTCCAGCCTATACTCTCCTTCTTTACCACATATAAGCTGATAACTGCCAACTCTACACTTTCAACCTAGATCTCATTCCTAATCTCCAGTCTGTATACTCAAGAAACGACTACGTATCTCTACTTGAATGGTCAACTGACACTTCGTCAGATTTCATGCCCAAAATAAAACACACCAGTTTTCCCCAAAAAGTCTGCTCTTCTCCAGTGTTGGCTAATTCAGTCAG
Organism: Rhinolophus hipposideros; assembly: GCF_964194185.1. Taxonomy (NCBI): domain Eukaryota; kingdom Metazoa; phylum Chordata; class Mammalia; order Chiroptera; family Rhinolophidae; genus Rhinolophus; species Rhinolophus hipposideros. Next base: position 42,940,109 of record NC_138063.1, read on the forward strand.
AGGTTCCATCGGCTGTCTACTTGCCTATGCAACCCCAGGAAGGCTTCCTGGAAAAAAGCAGCAACTATAAACCACAGGAGCAAACCTAAACTAGAGAGTACGTGGGAAGAAAGAAATAGGAGGTAGGAAGACTGAGCCAAGAAAGAGACTGGCCTGTTTGAAGACCATAAGTAGTTCAATCAGTCTGGAGTGTTGACAGAACTACTACTGGCTTGAAGAGACGAACTAACATGGCTGGGTCCTGCTTACTAACTCTTCATCTACCTTGGGCTTTACCTCCCCATACCACATTTATTTATGTTGGAAAATAATGTGTTCTGATAGAAAGAAACAATGGATTGAAAACAGGAGTCGACAAGACTTAGACGTGGGATGGTAGTAGTGTGATCATTCAAGCTAACTGCTTCCCATCATACATAAGAAAACTAAGCCCCAAGAAGTTAAAGTGACCTCTGGAAGGTTGCACAGCTAGTGAGAGAGCTAAGACTAAAACCAACACAATTGTTTCTTTCTTCCATAATATGTATTTGCTAGTTCTGCTTTGGTTATTTTTAAAATTACACCACTTACATCATGCAATGGGTCAAATATTTCTTTGTCATCTTTGTTTCTTGAACAAAGGGCCTTTTACTGCACATCTTAGGTCAGGCCTCAGCCTTCCTGACACTATTTATTCTAAAAAGGCTCACACTATTCTTTCCAATTATCCTTATGCTTTCTGTCAAGAAATTGTACATGTAAACAATATTACTGGTAAAAAAAAGTATGAAATCTTTCATTTCTATCACTTTAACACAAAATACTTGAAAAATCTGTGCTAGAAAACAAAATATTAAGAGCAACTGTCATGAAATAAAATCTTACTAATTTGTCATCATTAACACACCAGCTAAGATCAAATTATCTAATTTTCAAATTATGAATTTTTTTAAATGTTCAAAAGGTATAGTTAAGTAATACAACCTCCATGTCCCAATATCTAGTTACATATCAAATCCTAACATTTTCACTTGTTCCACATTTGTTAAAAAACTAGGATATTGTCGAAACTTGTTGAAGCCCTCGGTGTTTATGATTCCTATGCATATTTTATACTATTAATACACATGTATCTATAAATATCAATGTATTTTGCATGTTTTTGAACTCTCTCGTATACATATTATTCTGCAATAAGCTATTTTCACACATTATGCTGAAATTTATACTCCTTAATACATGCAGCTCTAGTTCAGGAGTTGGCAAATTTCTGTTAAGCGTCAGTTAGTAACTTATTTTAGGCTCTGTGGATTGTAAGGTCTCTGTCACAAGTACTTATCTCTGCCGTTGCAGTGAGAAAACAGCCATAGACTATACTGGGGATGCCAAAAAAATGTATACACGAGTTATATACCTTTTGTTATCGGTATATATTATTACAATTCTAACACAGTTTTTTCCTTTCTTAAAACCTGTATAATTTTGGCACCCTCTGTACATAAATGAACGAGCAAGGCTGTACTCCAATAAAATTCATTTACAAAAATAAAGGAAGTAAGCCAGATGTGCTGTCCCTGCTCTAGTTGGTTCATTTTCAGTGGTTTATTGAACTGTTGTATAACTTTACCACCTAGTCCTGCTCATGAACGTTTAGGTTGTTTCCAAACTTACACTTACAAACACATAACTTACAAATAATGAACCTTCTTATATATTTTCTTTGTGCACTTGTGTAATTCTCTAGGGGCCACGATAGGAATAAAAGTTTTAACTTCACTAGCTATTATAAAATTGTTCTACAAAGCGGTTGTATGAATTTATACTTCAACTACTAGCAGGGCATGGAAGTTTTCCTTTTTCCACACCTTTGTCAATACCATTTATTGTCAGGCTTTTTTATTTTTGTCAATTTAATAAGTGTGAAATGATTATTTCATCAGTTTAATTTAGCATTTTTTATAAGCTTATTAGCCATCCAGGTTTCTACACCTGTAAATTCATACCATTTTCCATCGGGTTGTCTTTTGATCAGTGGAATATTCAGAATACTAATTTTTTTCAGTTATATAGGTGGTGAATGTTTTCTAGTTTGTGGCTTGTCTTTGTCTATGATAACTTTTACTATTCAAGACTTTTACATTTTAATATTACATATATTGATTTTTGCTCTCATGATTTGTGCTTTTTGTGGCTCAAAAATTTTTTTCCTACTCTAAATGTGTGTATTTTAGTTTTTCTTCCAAATGTTTAAAAGTTTTACTTTTCTAATGAGGCTTTTAATTAACCTGGAATTGAGCCTTGTGCATGTACTAAAGTATGGATGGAATTTTATTTTTTCCATATGGACAATGACTTGTCTAAGCAACATTTATTAAGAATAATCCATCTTTTCCTCACTAATTTGTAATGTAACCTCTTCCGTATATCAAACTTTCCTGTAGTGTGGCTTTTCATTGTTCCAGTATGGTTTTCTTCTTTATCCTGATACTGATAATTACTTACTGTTTTAATTTCTAGAGATTTACAGGTCTTAATATCAGATAGGACAACTGTTCCCACCTTCTTCAAATTTTTCTTAGTTGCTCTTGGCTTTTTGCTTTTCTATAAAAACTTCTAAGATCAACTTTTCAAGTTCCCTCAAAAAACCCATTTGTATTTGATTCAAAATATACTGAATTTATGGGTACATTTGGGGAGAAGAGGCTCTGGGTCTTCCTATTTATAAATGTAGTCACACCTCTTCACCTCTGTAATTTTCTCCATGATTACTCTTCGGTATTAGTTTTCATTGCAATTTTGAGTAACGTTTTGTAATTGGTTACTTATAGGAACACTACTGATGTTTCTCTTGTTACCTTGCTGAAGCCTCCTTAATTCTAATAGTTGGTTCTCTTGCATTTTCTCTGTAGACAATTATATTGCCTTCAAGTAGGGACTATTCAGTATTTTTTCTCCAATATCTATAACTTTTATTTTTCACTTATTGAAGTGTCTAGGTTGTCCATTGGAGTGTTGAACAGAAATATGGTTAATAGAAATCCATGCCTTATTTTTTTTTGGTATTTGCCCGATATGTCTCTTTCCATCCTAATATTTCAACTTTTTTGAATAGTTATTTTAGGTATATATTGGGAATACCTTCGAAAGTTTAATCATTATGAACAATGATGATGCTTGCTATAGTGTTTTTATCAATCCTTTTAATCAAGGTAGACAAAATCCTTCTATTTTTGTTTTTGTAATGAACATTAGATTTTATTGGGATAATTTTCTTGGTATCTGAGATATCTGAGATGACCATACAGTTTTCATTTAAAAACCTTTAATTTGTTAATTTGGTATTAATCTTTCTGAAGTTGAACCATACTTATATTCACAGGATGAATCTTATTTAGTCTCTATTTTAAAAAATCACTACATTTGATTTGTTGAGTTTTTAAAATATTTTTTCATCTCTATTGATAAGTGAAGTTGATAAATAAATAAAAATTACATTAATCTCATACAAAGACCTAGGTTATTTTTCCTCTTTTTCTAGTCTCTGAAAATTTTCATTTACAATAAAAATCATCTATTCCTTGAAGTGCTGATATATGCCTAAAAAAACTCTGGGCCTTTTGAAAGGTGTATATCATTTGCAAGGTGTCATGTTGATTACTGACTGCTTCTTTAACAGTTATTTGTTTATTCAGGTTTTCTATTTCTTTGTGAGTCCACTGTGGTAATTATTCTATAGAATTACAAATTTGTTAGACTTAAAATTAGCAGTTGTTTAGAATATATTTTCTTATACATTTTAAATATTTCTATATTCTCAAGTACATTCACTTTTATTGTTAATCTTGTCTATTGTTACCTTTCCACTTTTTCCCTGGTTAGGCCTGCTCTATAAAATTTTTCTTTTCAAAGAAACAACTTTTAGCTGATGTGATCTATAATTTCTTAGTTCTATTTCATTAATTTGTGCTATTATTATTATTTCTACTTTCTTGAGGTTTATTCTGTAGCTTCTTGGATTGAATTCTCAATTTGTCACTCTTTCTGATATTTTTCATTAATACATTTAAAGCTGTAATTTTCTCTTTGCCGCTCACTTTATTTGTAACCCACACATTTGACATATACTTACAATTTTGTTATCAAATACCTTTATAACAAATTTAGAATTTCCATTGTGATTTCCTCTTTAACGTCTGGAATTAAAGAGGTATACTTTTCATGTTTCCATACATTTATCTCTGTTTAAACTATCCTTTTTATAGGTGTAATTTGTACTGTGACTAGAAAGTGTGTTCTGCATGATACGGAATATTTCAAATTTGCTGAGGCTGCTTTGTGACACAGTATATAAGTCAAACTTTGTACATGTTCCATGTATACTAAAAAAAGAAATGTATTACCTCTATTGTATGGGTTACCAAATATATACTACATCAAGCTTATTACTTTTATTGTTCAAATATGCCATATACTTACTAATCTTTAGCTTGATCAATTCGTCATCTTCGATGAAGGCACTTTAAAATATCCCACTATAATTGTGAATCTGCCAACTTCTCATAATTTTACAATTTTTTGCTTAATATATTTTGAAAACATATTGTTAAGTGCATATAAGCTTATGGTATCTTCGTGGTGGCTCGTTTCTTTAATATGTAGTGTCCTTTACCTACTTACGTTTTTTGCCTTAAATTCTATTTCATTTGGTATTAATATAGCTTTCTTTTTTTTTTTTTGTATTTGCCAGGTATGTCTCTTTCAATCCTAATATTTTAACCTTTTTGAATAGTTATTTTAGGTATATATCCTCTGTGGATACAAATTATTACACGCTCTATATTCCATTTGTTAAATTTCTCTTGTGTTTTTTTTTCCTTTAAGCTTCTTAGGCCTATTTTTCTTCCTTTTTAATGCAAACCAATGGAATTACAAAGCTTAGCTATGCATGCCAAGTGAAGGGCAAGAATCTAAGATGCAAAACTCTTTAAAAGGAAACAGCTGCTTCCCTGGAAGACAAGTACACCAATGACAATCTAGTGCATGGGAGGCTGAGAGCATTTGTGTAAATGTAAATTTGTATTACTCTTGAGCCCTTAGTGAAGTACGCTTCTGAGCTGGTTTAGAATGTTTCTTTTCCTCGGAATAAAAGTGCTGTATAATCTATAGTTTGCCTAATAATTTCTGATAAAAATAATGTATTAATTTTAATAACTTCTGTGACTAAAAAATAAAATACAGATGTCTCAGTATTATGTTTAGTAACTGATCTTCCTGGAAATCAGTGTTTGCAGTCATATTCTAGACAACACAAAAAAAGTGGCCCTTGAAAATTACAATGCTACTTTCTTTCTAGAGGAACTTTCATATTTAAGAAAGAAGGTATGATAACTTAGAAAGACATCTATTTTATTTGTAGAATAAATATTTTATTTGTAGACATCTATTTTATTTATCTGTGCCTATCTGTAGTTGCCATCTGATTGGCCTGTCTCTAACTATAAAGGTTGTGTTATCCTTGCCATGTATCATCTCCTGACTCTCCTAAAGTAAACTTTGACCACATTCATGTAAGCAAACACAATGCTGGGCAACACTCCCATCAGATGGAGTCTGATGTATATAGAAGCATATAACCCCATCTGATGGGAGTGATGAAAGACCTAACCTTGTAATGACAAGAGTGCTTCTCTAAACCTGCTCACCACTGAAATGATGGGCTATAGAATTATGCTCTAAATAAGTATAAAGCTTTAGATGTTACTTTGGCTAGCTTGCACTGAGAAGTACCATCAGATTGGCATATAGTTAGGTGGGATGGCCTTTTCAGAAATCCTGGGATTAAAATATCACACAAGATATTATAGAGATGCTGGAAGGCTTCTTTCAGTGGAGCTGTAAAGCTTATAAAGTGGTACACGCTTTTAATGCTATAGGTAATATAAATATTTTCACTTGGATACTGAGTAGTAAACACTGGAATCCACTGGAAAAATATAAGGAATATACAAGTAGGATTCTTAAATAGACCTAAATTTAAGATTAAGTTATTGCTCATGAGGCAACAAAGAACTGAAGATGCAAAAACATTACATGCCTCACATTTTCAATCTATCCTCCATGGCTCTTAACTGCTCTTTCACATTAACCAAAAAATCTGTTAGTGCTATGTTCTGGGTGAATATCGCCTCACTATCTTCCATTCACATCATGTCCAATCTATACTTTAATTCTGTGCGCTGTACTTTGGTTTCAGTGACCATGTTTCTAATTTCCAAGACTCCCAATTAGTTGTAATATTCAACTCTACTTCACTTCGGCCGAGATGTTTCAGTTTCACAATTTCTTATTTCTCAATGGATGTTCTATTATCAATTATCTCTTTGATTATCCAAAACATAGATATTTTAAAGTCTTGGTCAGGCTGTGTATCTGGAATAAGTACATGTATATCCCAATAGTTGATTCTGATGGTGATCTTTCTTAGGGTTTCTTTAGGGATTTTGGAATTTTAACTTATCAGAGTTTTGAATGAGAGGCTTTAGCTTTGGGATGTTTGTTTATTGTCCCTTCTTTCTCTCTGTGTATACCATTTCCTGTCTAGTAGTTTTGCATTTGCTTCCACCAGGACACCTGGCCACGTCTAGAAAAAGTTTTATGAAGACTTTTTTGGAGCAGCTGTTTCATGTACATTAGGGATATCACATATCTGGTCACAGAACAAGCAGACGGACACCTGTGCCATGTTGACTAGAAACGTAGAAAATCCCCTAGCATTATATTTGAAAATTTACTCATTAAACTGTATAAATAAGATAAACATGGAATTTTCAAATTCCTTATTTTTACCTAAATGGCAAATTAACTGCAAGATATTTTCATAAATGCAACCTATATACTAACTTGAGGTTCAAAATATACAAGGTGTGATGAAACAATATGGTGAATGTTTAAATTAAAAGTATGTTTTATAGTAAAAAACACATTGCCATTAATGCCCCTCAAAATACTCCTCCTTGCTTGGAACACACTTATTCCATTGTTCTTGCCACTTTCTGAAGCAGTTCTAGAAGTCCTCTTTCGTGAGTTTATTAGTTGCACTGTCATGGCTGCTTTGATGTCCTGAATTGATTCAAAACGTTTTCCTTTTATAATCATTTTGACTGTGGGGAAGAGCCATAATTCACATGGTGCCAGATCCGGTGAGTAAGGTGGACAAGGAAACACCGTAATGTTTTTATTTGACAGAAATTGCTGTACCAGAAGTGATGTGTGACACAAAGCCTTTCTGTTGTGATAAAAAAAATATGGTAAATGCCGCTGTCGAGTGCCATCCAATGGAAAGGCAGGGATTTTCAATACAGAAAGTGGCGCATCAAACCTTAGTAACAGTGTATGACAAGTTTCAACTTGTTCTGTGCAGTCAGTTGGGTATGAGCTATGGTTGAGAGAAGGTGTGTTTTAAAGTGTTTCATAAATCATCCTCCATCATGACAGCACTCCATGTCACACATTGCTTCTGGTATGGCAATTTCTGTCAAATAAATACATTACAATGTGTCCTTATCCACCTTACTCACTGGATATGGCACCGTGTGAATTATGGTTCTTCCCCAAAGTCAAAATGCCCACGATAGGAAAACGTTTTGAATTGATTCAGGATATCGAGGCAGCCACGACAGCGCAACTAAAGACACTCACGAAAGAGGACTTCCAGAACTGCTTCAGAAAGAGGCAAAAATGATATGACAAGTGTGTTCGAAGCGAGGGGGAGTATTTTGAGGGGCATTAATGGCAATGTGTCTTTTACTATAAAACATACTTTTAATTTAAACATTCACTATATTGTTTGATCACACCTTGTATATACTTAAAGAGTAATTAAACTGCATTTATTCTAAAATAAGTTCATAAAACAGACAATGCAGAACAACCTCTTTCACTTTTGAAATCATTTTAGTCTTACTTGTGCATGAAGAAATAGGAGTCTCAAACTAACATTTATCAGCTTTAACCAAAGGTAAGAAACATTTCTATTGAACTTAACTTAAAAAGCATATCAATGAAATAGAATAAAAGACCAATTTTTATTATGCTTCATAAAAAAGATTTATATACCTTTTCACTTGTTAAAAATTTTGCAAAATATACATGCTCCCCTCCTGTTTTCAATTCTTCCATCTTTTTCCTTGAGGCCTGAGTATCGTCTAATTTATAACTCTTAAAAACAGCTAGAACTTCTTCAGAATACTGCAAAATAAAAATATCGATTAGTTTTATTTGGCATTGTTGTCCAATAATTTGTTTAGTGCCTTTCTGTATCAAAATACCTACAATTTATTCCCAGTTAATGACATACGCATATTTTAAGGCACATTAAACAAGAAAATTATGATAGCAAAATAAAAGTAAAACGATTTTCTATGAGATTTCATTGCATTGTAAGAGTAGGAATAAACTCTCTACTCCCGAAGAAACTGCATTTCTTACGCAGTTTGTGTGGGGGCAAACAGAAAGGAATGCTTTGAAGTATACAGAAATATACAAGTGACATAGCTGTTTAACCCGCTATGGAAACTCTCAAGCATTTCTTGTGCTAAAGACTGAGACAAAATAAAACAATGATGTCAAATCCTATCTAGTTGAAAGGCAATTCCAGATGATATCTCAGTCACCACTTAATCTGGATTTGGATGGTGGCTAAAAAAAGATATTGCATATAAAATAAAAACTTAAAAAATAACACACAGCTTACACTATCTTACTTTTAAGAACTACCTATTAACCTTGAATCTTGTCCTTGAAAAAGGACACCTGATCTTAAAGTAGTCATAAAGAAAGAAATATAGAGAATTCCTATAAGGGGCTTAGCAAATTTTTTCTATAAAGTATCAGAAAGTATTTGTATCACATGGTCTGAGTTGCAAGTACTCAAATCTGCTATTATAGCACAAAACATCAACAGATAACATGTAAATGAATGGGTGTGGTTTTGTGCAAATGTAACTTTGCTTACAAAAACAGGCAGTTTGCTAGATTTGGTCAAAGCCCATAGTTTATAGACCCCTTTTCTAACAGGAAAGCTGAAATAATTTTGTGCAAAGTAAAGACAGGATTCTGTAAAAAATTAATTCATGTTAACAATACTCACTACGTAAAAACATAAAAACAAAACTAAGGTTGTAATTACTAACTTTTAAATCCTCAAGTCATTTAAAAACTCCACAAAATTGTTTAATTTACAATGTAGCTTCCATATATTGAAATAAGTATAAAATAAGAGGTAGAATTATAGTAAAAAGTATGCTGGACAAGATTCAAGTTTTGGCTCTGCCATTAGCTATAAAATATTGGGCTTTTGGTAATCTGGGATTGGCAACTCACCTTGAGAAAAGTTTTCCATGAAATCTTCTCATAGCATTGCACAGGGTTCCTAAAGTAATCCTGAAGTGACCAGAATTTTCGATACAGGTTGTAATCAATTGGAATGGAGCTAATAAAATAAACGATATATTAAATAAATCATTTAAGTTCTTCTAGAAATATCTAACCGCTCTTAACTTTTCTTGGGTCACAAACGCTTATAATAGGTTGATGAAAGCTATGGTCTCTTTCCCCAGAAAAGTGCACATTCATAAATACTTATAAACGTTTATAAATAATTTCAGGGGAAATTAATAAATAGACACTGTTTATCTACAGTGATGGAATCCCTGAATTTTGGCTGGATACATGATTATTCAGAATCAAAGACTGTTTCCCAACTTCTCTTGCAGCAAGGTGTGGCCATGTGATTAAATTCTGGCCAATCAGTTGACAGTGGAAGTCATATGTGACCTGTGACTTGGGCCATGTGTACTATTTTCCTTTTTGCTGGCTAGAGTGCAGGTGTCATGATTAGCCATCCTGGACTATAAGAAAAAGAGCAAACACCAAAGGATGATGGAACAAAAAGTTAAAGGGAACATGGGTCCCTAGGCAATCTCCCTAAGGAGTGCTTCTGTATTAGCCCTGAACTGACTGTCTCTAGACTTTTATATTAGAAACAAGTCAACTTCTGTGTTGTTTAAGCTAAAGTTAATTTGAAACTACATTAAAAGCCATAGGCATTATATCCTAACCAACACTCTAAGTTAGTAAGTCCCAGTATGAGACAAACACATTAGGTACATATCAACTTAGTGTTACAAAAATAAGCCTTCTCTTTAGTGTCTTTGTTATGGCATTATTAATTCAACTTCTGATTGGCCTTTGTTACAAATCTAGTGTCAATATACATTCTTTTAATTCGCAAATTAACAATCACTATACTATAAAATGTTTTAATTTTTAATGTTAAAACAAACATTTCAGACTTTTTAAATCAATGAGATTGTTTTTAACAAATTCCTTTAAATCATTCAAAACAACCAATTAAGACTGTTAGTATTAACCACATGTCAAAAATGCTTGAGGTACTGAGTATTTCATGTTCTTAAATAGCCACAAAAATTCTCAGCATCACTGCTATAAAATTAATTTTGTCTGTAAACACAGTTGTGTACTACCTAACTCCATTCTTTGTAAATAAACCTTAAAATAAGTTGAACCTATGCATTGCAGTTAGTATTTTTTCTAAGTTTCATGCCCATATAAATGTGCTAAGTAAGACAAATTTTATATGGGAAACAGGAGGTAGGTTTAGGGATCCACACATGATCTTAAGAGTCCTGCTATCTCCATTCTGGCTGGTAAGAGGAAGTAAGTTAATCTCCCACTCTTCATTTTGGGGATAGATATATTGAAAATGACTTTTCCTGGGGCTGGCCCGGTGGCTCAGGTGGCTCAGGCGGTTGGAGCTCCATGCTCCTAACTGTGAAGGCTGCCGGTTCGATTCCCACACGGGCCAGTGGGCTCTCAACCACAAGGTTGCCAGTTCGACTCCTCGAGTCCTGCAAGGGATGGTGGGCAGTGCCCCCTGCAACTAAGATTGAACACAGCGCCTTGAGCTGAGCTGCTGCTGAGCTCCTGGATGGTTAGAACGCGTCCTCTCAACCACAAGGTTGCCGGTTCGACTCCCGCAAGGGATGGTGGGCTGTGCCCCTGCAAATAGAAAATGGCAACTGGACCCGTAGCTGAGCTGTGCCCTCCACAACTAAGATTGAAAGGACAAAAACTTGAAGCTGAACGGCACCCTCCACAACTAAGAATGAAGGACAACAACTTGACTTGGAAAAAAGGCCTGGAAGTACACACTGTTCCCCAATAAAGTCCTGTTCCCCTTCTCCAATAAAATCTTTAAAAAAGAAAAATAAGAAAAAAAAAAGACTTTTCCTGATGCCTAGGGAACATCAGGGACAATACTATGATGCTTTTAAAAGATTACTGTAAAATAAAGTGAGCATAATTTTTATCATGTACTTTTAAAAAGTTTTTGGAGGGGGGATGAATGTTTAAAAGATTGAAAGATGCCTTAGTTTCTTTATAAGAGTTAAAAACATATAAAATAATTTTATAGTGTAAAATCTAGTTTTCTACCAGAAGTCTGAAAAGGTATATTAGTCATCTAGGAAAGAACAAAGGAAAAGTATTTAGCAAAACATATGGAGGCACATTGATAAAGAATCTCACCACAGGAGTTTAATTCATATGGTTAAGAGGACAAACTTCAAAGTGAATGTCATGAAATATCCACTTAAAGAATAATTTTATCAGTTTACATTTATATCAATTGGCGTATCAATTCAAGAAAAACATACAAACATCTACACACATAGTAACACATCACTTATCTTACATTCACATTTCTGAGAACTGCCTGGAACAGAGCTGTGAACTTGGAAATAATTGAAAAAGCCCTTGGTCTACAAGGAAATAGCAGCCACAAAGCTCATGCATTTTATTTTACAAAATAGGCTTGTAATTATGCTTACAATGGCTTACATTACCTGTAAAGTCAGGTAAATAATTTAGCAAGCTTAGCTAATTTTGATAAAAGAATGCAAAATTTGCTACAGTGAATGCCAGTACCTCAAGTGGATTTTGCTTCAAAACAATAATGAAGAATACTGACAATTTTTAATTGACAAAAATCTAGCTCCTGACAAAAATTTTATCAAGAACCAACAATACTCGAAAGACTAATGGGCCTGTTAACTTTCGCTTTTTTTTTTTTTAACATTTTTTTTTGCCTTTTTGTGTGTGTGTGTGTGTGTGTGTGTGTGTGTGTGTTGAGAGCCCACTGGCCCATGTGGGAATCGAACCGGCAGCCTTCGGAGCTAGGAGCATGGAGCTCTAACCGCCTGAGCCACCGGGCCGGCCCAACTTTCGCTTTTTAAACTCTTCCCTAGTAACAACCCTGAGAACAGGAAAAACAATTATCTGAACATCAACTGCTCTATAATCAAAGCAACTTCAGTATCTACAACAGTAAGATTATTGGTCTGGGTTTTCTCTGAATTAAAAAAATAAATAAAAAAGCCGCTGAAAGTACATTTCCTAAAATGTGAAAGTAAAATAGAACAAGAAACAGCCATACACAAAACAAATTATTTGTACTCATGAAATAATACAATAACCAGTATTTGTATAGTTCTGTATACTTAATGAAAGAATGGTTTGGAAACAAAACTGTTTTGAGAGTATATATTTATATGCATACAAATATGTCTCTCTCTCTCTCTCTCTCTCTCTCTCTCTCTCTCCTTCTCTCTCTCTCTCTCTCTCACACACACACACACACACACACACACACACACACACACGTGTTACTCAGTTACCACATATAAGGATAAATACCTCTGGAAGTACCAGGGAAGTTTGTCTCGTAAGAAAACTGGGAAGTTACCTCTAATTAGAGACTGAGAATTATATAACCATTATATGTCCCTTTTTGTCTCAGTTGCCAGGAAGCTCATAGCTAATTTAGTGTTTAATACCAATAACAATCTAAGTTGCTAATTATAATCTCCTACCTGTAAAGGTTTCTGATCTCTCTCCTCTTATCTTTACAAGTAGTTGGCCTGGTATGTGTTTGAAGTGCCTCACAGAATATATATATTAATTACTACTAGGAAATTTTTACAGTTGAGGACTAATGTTTTTTAAAAAAATCCTCTCTCGATGGTTCTATTTCTCTCCACCAGATTCTGCCCCCCTCTCTTTTTCATGGCTAAACTTCTTGAAAGATTTGTTTACATTCAAAGTTCACGACTTCCTTACCTTCCTTTCATGTTTCAACCTCTGCAATTTGCCTTCCACCTTCACCATTCCACAGATACTTTTGGATTTTGTATTTATCCACATAAAGTAAATGTAACTACTTATTATATTACAAATTAGAGAGTCACTATCTAAAATAGAATGTTTTGCAACTATTTTAACCAAGATATTCTATAAAAACATACAGTAGTCTCTCCTTATTTGTGGCTTCCCTTTCCATGGTTTTAGTTACCCGTGATCAACCATGGTCTGAAAATACTAAATAGAAAATTCCAGAAATAAACAAGTGTTAAATTGTGAACTGTTTGGAGTAGTGTGATGAAATCTCGCGCCATCGCGCTCCGTCCTGCCCAGCACAAGAGCCACCCCTTTGTCTAGTGTATCTGCGCTGTATGTACTACCTGCTCATTAGTCACTTAGTAACCATCTTGGTTATCAGATTGACTGTTGCTGAATAGAAGTGCCGGTGTTCAACTAACCCTTATTATCAGAAGGTCAATAGTAGCCTAGCTACGTCATAATGCCCATGTCATTCACCTCACTTCATCTCATGCAGCTGTTATCACCTCCCATCTTCACAAGAAGTAAGAAGATAGTACAATAACACATTTTCAAAGAGAGAGAGAAACAGACCACATTTACCTAACTTTTATTACAGTACAGTTATAATTGTTCTTTTATTATTAGTTATTGTTGTTAATCTCTTACTGTGCCTAATTTATAAATTAAATTTTATCACAGGTGTATGTGTGTAGGAAAAAAGAGTATATATAGGGTTTGGTACTATATGCAATTTTAGGCATCCACTGGAAATGTCTTAGAACACATTCCCCACAGATAAAGCGGAGGACTACTGTATTTTTAAAATGTTAAGTTGATGATTTTATAGGATTTTACACAGTGAAAAATTTTTTTAATACAAAAATTTTTATTGGTGTATTTCAGCCAAATCTGAAATAGATTTCATATTATAGATACATGAGTCATATGTTCTTTATAAACTGCTGTCTAAGAAAGTCTGGTGATATAGCTGGTCACAAAGTAATTCCTCATACAATTTCTTCCTCTATTCAAAAAATAGTGATTGTGACAGACTGAGAGGCAGCTGAGTGTTGAGTCCTGTTCAAATGATTTTCCTGCAGCTAGTTTATGAACATCACCAAGGGAGCTGAATTGTCTACACAGACTTAGGCAGGGTCTAACTAGAAAAAACTGCATTGGTCAGAGTTTGTCTTTGGTCCTCCGTTTATATCTCAGGTGACCTGTTATTTTGGAGCCTAATACCTTGGCCCAATATCTTTTTGCAGGTCAGACCCTAAAAGCCTACTCTATCCACATGCACATAACAAATAAGTCTCTAAACAACAAAAAAACAAACAATTATAATAGCTACTAGATACTAAATAGACAGTGTTCTAAGTGCTTTACGTATATCACTCTATATAACATTAACAACTACAGTCATAATAAGGATAACAACCAAGTGCCTTAATAGACCACTTCCAATTAGCATCTCATTCAATCCTCTCAATAACTAAAGCAGGTAGGTGGCACCACTGCATTTAAAGGTTCTGCAACTGTGTTGCATAGAGGTTAAGTTGTTTGCTCAAGGTTATATGACTAGGAAATATTGGAATTAAGCCTGGAGCCACACTACTTTAAATGTTTCTTTGGGGATATATATTTGAATTATTGAGATTTGGGATGATAGGACTACATCTCCCTGTGCAGATATAGGAACCTCTTCTTGATTTTTTGGAAATTCTTTCAATTGTAACTGATGATGATAACTTTTGTCACCTCAGACACCTGGAAGAATGCTAGTGAAAGTGTTTCTTCATACCTTCACTTTCTCTTACTCACTGCTTTTAACCAGCATTAGGAAGAAATTATTTGGAAAGAAAGCATTGGATTATAGAGGATGAGATGAGAAATAGTGATAGGAGGGGACACAGGGTGGGGGGAAAGGAAAGTTTCTTGTCCCTCCTACCTCATTAAATAGTCAGTTCAATACCCAGAGGCATTGAGTCCACAAAGCTACTTGGAAGGGAGAAGGGGAGGAGTGCCGAGGCTGCTTGTAGCTGGTTTTTCAAATGTTATGAATATATATAAAGCAGGCTGTTTAAACAACGAACTGTCCGCACACAATTTAGAAACCAACTGATACAGTCCATTAGTGATTTAAGATTTACAATTTTAAGTAATATAAATGAAAGTTACAAATAAAAAAACTACATGAGAATGATTTCTTACCTTTGTCTACCTTCTCACTCTAGTACTCAGTAAATCATTAAGGTATTATCTTTGTAAATCAAGAAATCTGAACTCCTAAAAACTCACCAAGTTGTTGGCGCTTCATCATCTCCCATTTCACCTTCTTCCACATCCATTCCTTCTTCTCTATCTTCAGTGTGCTAGATTTAAAAAAAATGTACAGTCTGTTGTGAAGTTGTTAGGTAGAAGGTAAATGCTCAAATAATGTCACACACACTGCTGGACAACCATTAGTGAAGAGGTCTAGTCACAGTAACTCTCTAGACCTACAGTTTAAAGCAATGGGAATTCTAGGTGACAGGGATCTGAGAACTCATGAGCAGTATGACAATGATATAAGATAGTCAATGAAGACAATGTTAAAAGTTTTAAACCAGTATTTCTCCAAACATAGATTCGCTCTGGGAATAAAGGGTCTATGGAAAAATACATTTTGGAAATATATGAGGTGTGACCAAAAATACAGTGAATGTTTAAATTAAAAAAAAATTATTATAGTAAAAGACACATTGCCATTAATCCCCCACAAAATATTTCCCCTCGCTTTGAACACACTTATCCTCGTTCTTGCCAGTTTCTGAAGCAGTTCTGGAAGTCCTATTTCATTAATGTCTTTATTGTACCGTGGTGGCAGCCTTGATGTTTTCTTTTCATGGTCATTTTGACTTTGGGGAAGAGCCCGAAGTCGCATAGTGTCAGATCCAGTGAATAAGGTGGATGAGGACACACCATACTGTTTCTATTTGACAAAAATTGCCGCACCAGAAGCGATGTGTGACATGGAGCGTTGTCATGATGGAGGATGAAGTAAAGACACTCACTAAAGAGGGCTTCCAGAACTGCTTCAGAAAGTGGCAAGAACAATGGGATAAGTATGTTCGAAGAGAGGGCAGGTATTTTGAGAGGAATTAATGACGATGTGTCTTTTACTGTAATAATTTTTTAAAATTTAAACATTCACCGTATTTTTTGATCACACCTCATATACAATGACCTTTTAGAGAACTGAGAAAATCATTAGTATATTAAGGACTCTCAAAACTGCAGTAAATAACTCTTAAAGTGAATTTAAGTGGTTTTTATCCCGACCTTTAATTTGACCAAGGAAATCCTCCCAACTCCCACATAGAACACTTGTTATCTGAGACGATAGGATATGCTGGGTGTCCAGCTCTATACTGAAAAAGATCAAAATAAGTTGACATGGAATAGTCTAAGAAGTACCTAAACGATACATAAAGGTGAAAGATAAGATTCTGAAAAATTTTTAGCAAAGTGAGTATCATTTCCAAATTGATAATGATTACACTTTAAGAAATCAATTAGTCTGATTAAGCTACAGTGAGATATTAGTTATATCTATTTAATTTTTTAAACTTTACAACTTGCTCCTAATTGAAAAATAGATGCTGAATGTCCTAATTGAAAAATTTGCCAACTCAGGATTGTCTTCTAGGTATATCCTAATCTTTGAAAATAAAGTTGATTATAGCTGATGTCCTTTTCAAAATCAGTGAGCAAATAATGGATTATTTAACAAATGGTTCTGACATAGCTGGCATGCTGTTTGGAAAAAATGAAATTATGACTAAATTTAGTCCAAACTCCAGTGTTGCTGCTGGGTTTAAAGAGTTAAAAGAAAAAATAAAATCATAAATGCATGAGAAAAAAACAAAGGGACTGATATAATCTTGTAGAATGGAAGCCTTAGCATCACACAATAGGCCAGACACAATAAAACAAAAGACCAACAAATGTTAATATTATATGCAAATTTAAGTTTCACACATAAATAAAGTTATAGGAAAAAAGTATAAACTGAGAAAAAAATATATCAACATATGGTAGATAATAAATTAATAACATTCCATATGAGCTTCTACACATCAGTAAGAAAAAGACAATTCAACAGTGAATTGGGCAAATGGCATGAAGAGACAATTCTCTTCCTCACTGCTTCAAATCAGCAAAGAAAAATAAATCCCAATAAACATACAGTAAGTCTCCTGACTTCATTAAAAACCAAGGAAGGTAAGTTAAAGTAGAGATGACTTACTTTTCAAGTATGTATTAATTAAGCAAAGATTGTTAAAAGTTGGTAATTCCCAGGTTTGGCGTGAGGCTGTGGGAAAGTGGTAAGCATTCTCTATGTGCTACTGGCGGTAGTATAAATGGGTACAGCCTTTTTGAGAAGTAACTGGGTAACAGCTATCAAAATCTGATATATGCATGTACTTTGACATAAAAATTTCACTTATCACAATCGGGATACCTGCATAATATCGCAATGATATACACGATACTATTCACTATAATGCTGCGAACAATTTTTCACCGTTAAAGATTATCTAAATACCGACTGACAGTGGATTGTGATATATCCAAAGAATTATCATGAGCCATTAACCTGAGACATATCTAAACATCTGAGGCAAAAATGTACCCATTTTGTACTGCTAAAAGAAGAAAGTGAATTGCAGAACAATATATATGTCCTCATTTTTGGAATAAAACTACATTATACAAAAAGTTCTGTAAGGCTAAACAGAGAATGTTAACAGTGGTTATCTTTGGGCTTTGGATTATGGGGTAGCTGTACTTTCTATTTTAAATATTTTAATTTGGTTTACATTTTTAACACAAAATACACATTATTTCTATATATTGGAAATAAAGGTTTAAAAATTAAAATTTTTTTTTTAAACTTAGAAGACTCATTCATATGAGGTATCTCAATAACAAACTTATAAATATGTTCCGTTAGATCTCATATCAGCCTTACCTTCTGACCCAAGGTGCTTTCCTGCTCATTGGTATTGAAAACAGTGACATTTTCCAGATTAAACTGACTCTGCAAGTTAAGACCTATTAAAAAAAAAAAAAAATTCAAAGCAAATCCACCGAACGCCTAAACTTATTTAAGAATATAACTCTGTTGTCATAAAACCAAAACATATAAAATGATAAATCCACAACTAAGCTAAAGATCAAGTCAGAAATACCACTCTTGGATTTTCAAATCCTTTATAAAATTCATTTCTTAAAAGTGCCTTTAGAGTACATAGATTTCCACATACAACAAATAGAGTTGCTCTGTTATTCATGAATATTTAAGAACAATTTTATATAATGCAATATGTAACTTATAATTTTTCTGAATCAGATAAAAATTGTATCAAAAAGTGAGAGTATGGAACAATATTTATGGTAAATATATTGTAGTTAATGAGAGCCAGGTTTCTCATTGTCAGAGAAAGAAATTAAAAATAAGCACGTCTACTGGATAAACTCAGAAGTACTAGTATGATGTCATGGTTTTTGCTATTGGTCATTTAAAAATAGAGACAGTGTGATATGTAAGAAATATATACATTTGGTCATTCAGATGACCAAAATATATTTCTCAGATATATTTGGTCTTCATCCATAGTTCCTAGCTCATAGCTCTCAAACCCCTTAGAATTTCCTAAGTGATGAGAGCAACAATGCTGTTTCTCGTTAAAGGGGTGACTTTCGGACCCTCACCTAAGGGGAGAGGGACTGTCTGCCAATACAGCCAACTGGGTGGTTAGAGAATTGGAACTTCCAGTCCCACCCTGTGATTTCTGGGCAGAGAGAGAGAGAGAATGGTTTGACATCGAATCAACTGCCAATGGCCAATGACTTAGTGAATCATGACTATGTAATGAAGCCTCCAAGAAACCCAAAGGGACAGCTCGTTGTCATCTTTATTGGAGAGCTTCCAAGTTGGGGAACCAGAAAGCTTCCATGTGCCATCATGCTGGGCTCCAAAGCTCCATGAGAACAGAAGCTCCTTTGCTTGAGATTTCAGCCTATGTATCTCTTCATTTGGATGTTGATTCGTATCTTTTAATATATTCTCTGTAATAAATTGGTAATCCAGTACATAACTGGGTTTTCTGAATTGTGAGTCTTTATAGCTAATTAATTGAACCCAAGGAGGGGTGTGTGGGAGCCTCTGATTTATAGCCAGTTGGTCAGGGCTTGTAACTGGCGTCTGAAGTGGAGGGCAGTCTTGTGGGACTGAGCCCTTTACCTGTGGAATGTGATGCTGTCTCTGGGTACATAGACAGTGTCAGAATTGAGTTGAATTCAACTGATTGTTGGTGTGAGGAAGCCACCCGTAATCCCCCATGTGGGAAATGCATCCAGGAACCCTTTTCAGATAGATACAGAAATAAATATAGATGTTTATGTATACATGGGTTTGTATACATACAGAGCTTTCCTAGCTATGTTAACTAAGAGGGCCTAGAAGAAGTGATACTCCAGTAGCAATTAGCATATTAGCAGATTTTGGCTTCTAAGTACCATTCTTACATTAAAAGAAATCAGGCTCTTTGGAGAAGCGTGTGATTTCAGAGCTGAAACAGGGAAAACATAAGATGAGCCTGGACTATCTTCTCATACTAAGAAAACCTAAAAGAATTCCTAATGGGCAAAACTAGAACAATTTGAGTAACAAAAGTAAATAATGATACTATGGGATTATAACCCAGAGAATAAATTATCCATGAGTTCATACTGAAATATATAATTGAATTAATAAGTAAATAAAAAAGAAGAGACAAATCTTTCCTATAGAAGAATACCATTAATAAATGCAGAAAGAATGAAAGAAATAGAAAATCACCATCAGGACAACCTAATAACAATCACTGAAGGCAAAATCTACTGACAATATGTACTACTAAAATCAGTGAGCAAAGGTGTAAGGAGAAAAAGAGTATTTGCAAAGCCTCAAAGTATCTCCCTCCAAATATTAATTACAAAGGGAAAAATAGTAATTTTGCAAAAGAGAAATATAGCGATCAAGGATAACATCACTAAAGACATATCAACATCATGTTGAAATGATGCACTGAGAAGGGCAAACATCTGTTGGCTTCTTCCCCAAAATCCATAAATAACCCTAATCTAATTATGAAAAACCTCTAGACAAACCTAAATCCTACAAAGTATCTGTAGGGAAGATGTTGAGAAAATTTGCCTTCAATGGCTGATGTTATCTTTTGTCTGTTAGCTTTTTGTTCCCCCACATGAGATTCTGCATGTGGGGCTCCCTCACGTGAGGTACTGGTTAGTTTTTTGTTCCCTCACATGTGGAGGACTGCATGTGAGGTTTGTTCCAGATTAACTTTGAGTTAATTTTTTGTCTATTTTGCCTGCATCAGCAGACGAGGTAGAGAAGTTAACTAAGTTATATCAGAATGACGTGACAGGCATGTTGCCAAGCTCTGGAAGGCTTTGGGCCGATGATCCCAGGCGAAAACAGTAAGTATTGTTTGTCTGAATGAACTGGCTCTTCAGCCGGATAAACAATAGTTTTATCAGAGTTAACTGCCGGACCCTCCAAGAACTGGCGATTCCCTGAGGGGGAGGCAGGAACAAGGAGCTTGGCTCTAGCGTACATCTGTAAAAATATGTAAGACAGACCTCAGTTGGCAGTGTAATTCCATCTTTTGTCACTGGTGATTCTTCATTATTCTAGCATCTTGGAAACTTGTATAAAACATGCAGCTTACAACACCAGGAGATGCCCTGACTTCCAGGCATGGACCTGGTGAGATCTGGTTGGTTCCCAACCTCCCCCGTGTCATACCCCACAGATAGCCTTCTTAAGAACTTGTTAGCATTTAGGGAACTTGTATGCAACTTGCAGCTTACAGCATCAAGAGACACCCTAACTTCCAGCAACAACAGCAACACAACAATAGCAACATTCTTGGGAACTAACAAGCAGCAGTGGGAGATACCTCAGCTTTCCCCACTGAAGACCTGGCAAGGTTTTGATTCCTGACCTTTCCACTGTTGTTTTTCCGATGGTTTGGTGAGCTTTTGGCATCTACTGCAATAGTTACTATCCTATAAAATTTATTACTGCTTTTGGATACTCCCTACTGACGTTATTTGCATATTTAGCCAAGTGACTTCTGAGCAATAGTAAACATATGTTGAGATCTCTTAAACTTATACGTATATATACTCCTTTGACGTGACATTGTTATCAATGTATATAATTTAGTCTTAACCACCTTTACTTTCTGTCATTAGCACATTTTTTTAAGTGCCTTTGTTTTTTGCTATTACATATTGCTAAATAAAGTGATTAGATATTGCTAATAAATTCATTAGCTCCTCTCTAGCGTGTCCTCTCCTCTCTTTACCCCGGTTGTCATTATAATATCTAACCAGTGCTCTTCAAAAGTGTCAAGTCATGCAAAAATAAGCAAACACTCAGGAACTCTCACTGATTAGGAAGATTAAAGCAACATGACAAGTAAATGCAATGTGGGATCCTGGGTTAGCTCCTTAAATAGAAAAAAGAAAACAGTGATAAAATTGGTAAAATCCACACAAACTCTTTAGTTAACAATGCTATACCAATGTTGATATCTTGGCTTTGGTAACAGTACTGCAGTTATGTGGGAAGTTAACATTAGGTTAAAGTTATTTAGGTATTTATTCTCTTTATTATTTTTACAATTCTTCTTCAAGTCTAAAGTTATTCCAAAACAAAAAGTTAAAAAAAAGGCCAGAATGCTAGATCAAGTCATTAAGTTAGTGAACAAACCGGGGCTGACCATTCAGCATTGACTACTTTAAAAAACCTTGGTCTATTCTCTATTTATTACTCAATATAGCACATACCATAATTCTCATTAAGTTAAAAATTTCAGTCATACTTTACTACATTTAATGGGTGAGCTACATGTGAAAATAGCTTTGTGAAGGTCTTGGGATATACCCTAAGTGAATTTCAAGCATGTACAAATGTGAAAAAGGAAAAAAAAAAGTACTGTAAGAAAATATCCCAAAATGCCAGCCTAACTTACATTAGGGTGGTAGGATTGATTATGAAGTTTTTTTTCCTTTCACTTTCCAATTTTCTGAAATAAGGCTGTGTGACTCTTATCATTAAAACAATAAAGTATACTTATTTACATATATATGTACATGTATATATATATATATATATATATATATATATATATATATATGGTTACCTTTACCAATTATTGTTGTGGCTTTCAACTAGTTAATAAGAGAAAGAAAAAAAGTGGTTTCTCCATGTCTTGTCAATTTAGAAACGTAGTACATCAAAAAAGATGGAAATTGTTTTTTACAAAATGATGAGAGTGGAGGCTGGAGATAACCAGGAAGGACAAAAGAATGGCTGGGAATTGAAACCTTGTTATTATGTCTTCTGTAAATTCCAGAAAAAGAAATCGCAGATCAGTATTTATGAGGAGGCATACTTCACTTCATAGAGATAGAGCATTATTATATATTTAATTGGTGACCAGGTATCTGGCACTATTCTAGGCACAGGGAATACAGAGGGGAGCAACATAAACACACTGAAAATGCCAGGTGGTGTTAAATGCTAAGAAGAGATTTGTAATCAGGTGGTGATGATGTGTGACTGCAGTGGCAGGTTTAAATTAGATGTTTAAGGACAGCCCCTGTGAGGAAGTAAAATTTAAACTGAGATTGAGTGACAGCAAGAGTCAGTAAAGTGACAACTCACAAAAGGATTACAGCAGGAACACTTAGTGCCAAGTTCTGGGGTTCAACAGATCTTGATATTATAAAAACATAAAGGTGAGCTGCCAATTCAATGGGGAAAGAATAGTTTTTTTCAATATATGGTTCTGGGAGAACTGGGTATCCACTTACAAAAGAATGAAATTGGATCCCTATCCCACACCATATACAACAATGAACTCAAAATGGATCACAGACCTAAATGTAAGAGCTAAGACTCTTAGAAGAAAATACAGGAGTAAATCTTTGTGACCTTGGGTTAGGCAATGGTTTCTTAGATATGACACCAAGAGCAAAAGCAACAAAAGAAAACAAATGTATCTAAAACTTAATCAAAATGTAAAACTTCTGTGCAGCAAATGATACTATTGAGAACATGAAAGGGCAATCCACAGAATGGAATATCTGTGAATTGTATACTCAGTATGGGTGTAGTATCTAGAATATAAAAAGAACTTGTATAACTAATTAATAAAAAGACAAATAACCCAATTTTAAAAATGGGCAAAGAATCTGAACAGACAGACATCTCTTTAAGAAAGACATACGAATAACTGGTAAGCACATGAAACCCATGCTTAACAATTTTCATTCATTAGGAAAATGAAAATCAAAACCACAGCGAGATACCACTTTACGCCCACCAGGATGGCTATATAATAAAACGACAAAAGTGTTAGTAAGGATGTAGAAAAATTAAAACTTATGTGCATTGATGATGGGATTGTGAATGGTATAGCCTCTTTGGAAGGTAGTTTGGTAGTTCCTCAAGAATGTTAATATGACACAGCAATTCCATTCTAGGTATATGCCCAAAAGAAATAAAAACATACATCCACACAAAAATCTGTAAACAAATACTCATAGGAGCATTATTCATAACAGCCAACAATTTTCTTGTCATAATGACAGATTCTAATCCATTAAAAACTGGAAAAGATTTTCCTGCAAAGCATGTGTTTAATGTATAAAAGCTTACCTGATTTCTCAGATAAAGGGAAAAGCCTGGCCAAAAAGAGTTGAATTCGTCCACAGAAGACTGTATTCTGGGATTTCGATAATCTTCTTAGGAGATCTAACAATATATGGAAATGAAGGTTACACAGAAGAGATCATTCTATGTTTATTACAACCATACCCAAGTTTCTTAACGAGTTTGTTGAGAGTATTTTCCTAACTCAGTTCTTAAAATGGGGGTAAAAACTAATGTCACAAAAAAGCACTAGAAAATTAGGAATAAAGCAAGTTAGCAAAGGCAAGATACGCTTTAACAATTTTTGTTTGGTTTTTCATTAAGTTTCCCAGAACAGGAACAGTTTAATTTAAAGGGAATGATCAGTTTTAACAAATCAGACTGTTATTTAAAAATGAAGATACTAATCTATGTAGAAAATTTTAGTACTTGTGTTTATTTCAACTGTTTTTCTGGTCACATTTACATTTCAAAAACAATCATTTACCACTGAATTACTTACCATTGCACATACGTAGTAAATAATTTTTCCCAGCAGAATAGAATGTATTCTGAAATTAAGACAGAAATTATTACTATAGTTCAGAAGATGTTGCACATCCTTCAATAAGTTGCAAGAAGTAAAATATTAAAGAATACTAACATGCACTCACAATCTACTTTGCCACTTTCACTTTTTTCAAGCAGATAACATTTTCAATGAAATAAAAGTATTTGCAGATATGTGAAATAACAAAACATACTAAGAAGATGTTTTAAATATGTGAAAGTGTGCGTTTTCAAGTAAATTGTTACTACTAAGTCAAATTTTATACTTCAAGTTTTTCACCATACATGATTCTTACTTGGTTCCCCCCAGAGAGTATTATGTAATTCTTTCATAGGACCAAGTGTTTGGTAACCAGCAATATTAGAAATACAAGCAAAAAAATCTATACACAACTCTGAATCAACAGAAATAATGTTAATAGAGAAATAAACTAAGCCACTTACTGATTTCCAAGTAGCAACATTTTTTTCCACAAAAGTGAATATTGTGTCACACTGATCCAAAGGAAGGCAATCCAAAACATCTCCCAACAACACAAATGGTGTAGATGCAGTACAGATACCTACAAGTGGAGCACAAGCCAATTAAAAGTTTAAAATACTATTGAGTAAAACAGCCCATTCAAAATCATTCTGAAGAATATCGTAAAGGTACTTTGTCAATCCTAACAGACAAGAAATGGAGGCAACCTAAAAGTCCCCAAACAGGACATATTTAAGTTTTGGTATGTGCACTCAATGATGATGACAATCATTCTTCATAACACTTTTAGAGCATTTACTATATGTCAGGCACACTAAGTGCTTCACATATACTAACACATTTAATCCTTACAACACTATGAGGTAGATAATATTATCTCTAGCTTATAGAATGGGAATACTGAGATACAGAGAAGTTAAACAACTTGTACAAGTTCAAATGAATCCAGGCAGTCTGGGCTCCACAGTCTGTTTTCTTCACCACTAAGCTATTCAAAAGAATATAATGCAACCAATTAAAAACAATGGTTATGATGACTACAGTAACTTGGAAAATGCTTATTAATGTTAAGTGAAAAGGGAAGGATTCAAAACTGTATGTATATTTCAGTTACAAAAATAATTTTTAAAAAGACTAGAGAAACTAAAACCGTTTACCAAAATGAATGACAGTTTTTTTAAGGTAGAGGAATTTATGACTAGCATTTTCCCTTTTTCTCATTTCCAAATGTTCTGAAATGTTGCTAAATTGCCTTTTTGCCTTGAAAAGATTATCTTTAAAAACAAAAAGGTTTGATACTGATTTCAATTATTATTAAACATTTAAAATAATACTATTGTTTCAGGGGAAAAATAGTAAAGTAAAAAGGTCTTTATTTCTAAATTCAACGTTTAATCAATGTTTATTTCTAAATTCCATTGTTTATTAAAGCAATAAATTAAAGATTTTCAGAAAAGGTCACTTAGACTAGCTAAAAATATTTTATCTCCCTGCTCCTTCTTTCTTCCAGTTTAAGGTGATACTAACACCTTAGTGTTTAAGAAAAGTAGCCACTTAAGCGCGTATGTAAAAAAATAAATAAAAATAAATAAAAATTAAAAAAAAAAATTGAGGGGACACTGTAAGCCCGAAACACTGCATTAATATGTCATATTCAGAGAAAAGAAGTAATGTTCAGCTCTACTGTGCCCTGGTAAGATCACATCTGAAATGCGATGTGAGGGACATTGCCTAGAACTAGTGAGGGGCATAAGGCAGCTGATTTCAACTCAATACAAGAGAAATCAAAGTGTGAGCTCCATTAACGGGTATAGAGGCTGTCTGATCACATGCCAGGGACAGTACAGAGGGGAAGCAGGACAGGCCGGAGATGAGACTGGACTAGATGACCTCTAATCCCTTAACATTTAGATTCTGTGATACTATATGCCCTGGACCTCTGAGAGATGTGAAAGACATACCCCCTCCATTTAGCTGCAGTATAGTTTGGCCTAACTCAACTCACATTTAATAATTATAGAACTTAAGAAAACTACCTAGATTCTACTCCCAAAGATTCTGATTCAGTAAAACTAAGTTAAGGCCTGGCAATTTCATTTAAAATTAGAGATTCACTGGTGATTCTGATGAGCTGGGTTATAGCATGAGTTCCCCAGAACTTTCACAACCTGTGTCCCAGCCTCTACATGGCCCTCTGTGCTTCAACTTAACCTCGGCCACATATACCCTCTCCTCAGATCCCAAACACCTTGCTATGTTCATACTTCCAGTTTTGTTTACAATGCTTTTCCTGCCAAAGTAGTCTTCCTCCTTTCATGTGGTAGTTTCCTACTTAATCTTTCAAAGCATAGAGTAGACAGCACATCTAAAAAACTCCCCTAATACCTTTAAGCAGGCCACCTCAGCTATGCTTCCGAAGCACACTGTACATACATTATAGCACTGATCATATCCTCTTTATCTCTGTTATGTACACTTTCAGCTTTCTAAGGGTAGGCATTTTTGTATGTTTTAACCAGTAAAGTGACTGACACTGAATAGAAACTCAATAAGTATCTGTTGAGTTGAATTCAACAAAATATAGTTATGGACAATTTGAAAACATGTCACATAAATAATATAATCTCAAGGAAATTTTCCCCACCAAATTAAAATAAATCAGCATTCAAGCGTTCACTTACAATTTGACTTAAGTTCGTAAGTCTCATCTTTCTCAAATAAAGTAAAAGTTCTAAATACTGACTGTACAATTTCAAGTGTTAAAAACATTCCCAGTATACAAGAATAACAGATCAAGGAAATCCATGAACTAAGCAGACGCTGCAAACGAACAGAAACTGGGCAAGGAATGCTCCATCACAGAACTCATGTAAGTAGGCTTAGTGAATGAGTGAATAAGCATCTTATATAAAAGTTTAACATGTAAAGTCAGAATTTATGAATTATGTTTAAGTTCACAAAATAGCTTGCTGCTACACTGGAAGACCACTTTTACTTTTTATGTTCCAGTTTTTGTAGGAGTTAAGTATCAAAATAATAAATATGTAAATAATGCTTTACAGATTAAAAGGCACTTTTCACATAAACTATCTGAATTAATCAAATGAGTATTTTCACCAAATTGGATAAAAAACAATGCTAATGAACTTTTTTTACTTTTTGTTTTTTTAAAGGAGGGCGCAGCTCCCAGTGGCCCATGAGGGGATCAACTCGGCAACCTTGGTGTTATCAGCACCACGCTCTAACCAACTGAGCTAACCGGCCACCCCCTGATGAACTATTTTTTCATTGCTTTTTTCCTACAAATATTTAATGAGCTCTTACTACATATGTATTAGGCATTGGGTATTTATTATACTATGTGTCTTTTTAAAAATCTCTTGAAACTATCCCCCAATGCCACTACTCCACTTCAATAGTTCCCTATCTAGTTTTCCTGCCAGCAGTCTCTCAAGCCAACTCTTCTTCCATTGCTCCTCTTTAGAATAATATTCAAAGCCCTTTACTAATGATACTAACCTAACCTTCCGACTTCTTTCCTCACTAGTTGTATCATCCTCTCACCCCTCTGCTCCACACGATTCTTTAGCCATGCTGAGTTGGCCTTGACATAGCTATTCCCGTCTGTTTCTATTTGACAAATTCATCATCCCTCACATCCCAGCTCACGTTACAGCTTTCTTTCTAAGATCTCCCTGATTCCTTTAGACTCTGAAGTTGAGTCACTTCAATCACACTTCATTTCCACTTTAACCACAGTAATTACACCACAGCAAGACATTTACAAGTCTGTTTCCTTCATTAGCCACTAGGCTCCTTATGGGCAGAAAATATGTTTTATTCACCACTGAATCTCCAAGTCCTAGCTTAGGACCAGGCACATAGTAGATGCTCAATAAATATTTACAATGAATGAAACAACTGGAAAACAAAGAAAGTGCTAAAATGGGTGCTGCATACTAGAAATGAGAAATAAATGTGAGCTAATTTCATTGGGAAACCTTCTTTGTAAAGGAAGTAGGCAGAATTTGATAAATGAACAAAATCAGATAGGTGGAGCGGTATAGGGAGAATAAGTTTTAAATAAAAAAAAGTCATATACAAGACTACTTTAAAAAAAAGAAAACCATACTTACCTTCAGTTACTCCCCCAATAGCAAGAGAAATAATAGCTAAAACATTTTCACATGGTGAATGATTTATCTACCAAGAGAGGAGAGAACAACATAATTTAGGGGCCACAGTTCAGACTAATTTGATAACAATAAAAACATCCTCTGACATTAAACTGATTATCACAAATATGGGATAAAAATTTTTTCACAGAGATAAAATTACTATTAAGATGAAAATGCAAAAAAAAGAAGAATAGAGTCACTAGTAATAGAGTCGCTAATTGTAGAAGTACATGGCATAAGTATTAACTGGTGATTCACTTAAAATACAATAGTCTTAGGAAAATGCCT
Source organism: Rhinolophus hipposideros (assembly GCF_964194185.1). NCBI lineage: Eukaryota > Metazoa > Chordata > Mammalia > Chiroptera > Rhinolophidae > Rhinolophus > Rhinolophus hipposideros. The sequence goes on from NC_138063.1 coordinate 42,969,099, forward strand.
ACATTAGCACGATTAAGGCTGTTTTAAGCTCATCAAGGACAGAAGTGCTGAGGTCATAATTCAATCAGTGGCACAGGGCAAAGGCAGCGCCGTGGGAATAAACTGCACTGGTGCATCAATATGTTTGAGAGAGGGTATTAATAGAAGGGACGTAGTGCCTAGGTTCAATAACATCATAAAAAACAGCCTTTATTGAGTGTTCATTAACTCATTCTACACAACAACCTTGAAAGAATGGTATTTCCCTTCTCACAAACAAAAGTGAGGCTCAGTAAAACAAAATAATTACCCAATTTCTCATAACATGTAAGTGACTAGGTCTGAAGAAGAGGAAAGAATGAGTTTTTTGATGCAGAATTGTTTGAAAGAAAGGGACATTATTATGGTCATGAGAAAAAGTCCTAGCTTCTCAGGACCCAACCTTCACTTAACCAAAAATAAACTGTTGAAACTTCTCCTTTCATTTGGGTGCCCGACCAATGGTAAATAGATTTTTCACGTTTGATTAAATTTCTCTACTGAAGTTGGATAGGCTCTATTTATTTTTTTTAAATGCTGATGAGAAGGATGCATACTGTAAAAAAATGATAGCATGGAATCCTAGTTTCCATGTTGAATGTCCCTGGATTAGATCTTTTGTGCGACTACAGGATGTGTCACTGTCTATATAATAAAGTGAGAGGGCCCATTTTCAAATTCTATTTCTTGCCCAGGAACACCTCACATCAACTTGGAAAGGGTACGAGTTCTTATACTCTTCACTTGGAGAGGGTTCTCTTCATCTAGTAAAACAAAGTCTTCTAATGATTTAGCATCTGTGCTGTCAAAATCCTTAATTATTACATAACTCCTATACTATGATATAGTCAGCTTTCGCAAAGTAGCAAGCTCATGCTAGAAAAAATAATCATATTTAAACACTCATTCTAAGAATAAAAGCAATTTTAAAAAAATAACAGAATTCATTAATTTGCCAGCAACATTTTAACAATAAAGGAAAACATACTTACAATTTCTTCTTCTAGAACACCTCTGAAAGCTTGGTCAAGGGTACATTTTTTTTCATTTTCACTATTGAAAACAAAAGACAAGCTCCATTGTTTAAACAGCTCAGGGTAAGTATAAAGATTCAGGCAAGCATGTTTCATGGATACTAATGCCTTACCTGCCAGGTAACTGGGTGAAGGTATTCAACAATGGTTTGATATTTTTGTTGTTCAAGGCCTCTCTGGTAGACTTCTAGAAAAATAAATACAGCAAGTAAGTCGAAAGATTTTCGCTTATTAATTACTAAAAAACATATAACTCATTAAATCTAAAAATGTTTATAACTGGGAAAAATTATCCATCACTCATTCTATCGGTAGTTTTTATTCAAATGCCACTTACTGACACACAGACTCTCATCACGTTAAACCTGGAAAGAATTTCCTAGCTAGACTTTCTCATTCCAATTTTTCCCTCCTACCATCTCTTTAAATATCGTATTCATGAGAGTATTCTGCTTTTTTAAAAAAATGTCTCCAAATGGCTCCTTATTTACAGACTTTGGTTTTGAAGTTTGATAGCTCCCTCTCCAGGTCTTTGAGAAGGTGATACCACTCAATCTGTCCAACCTTATGTCCCACTACCCCCTAACACATACTCTCCACTAAGGTCAAGCCATTTTTTCCATATTTTTCTATCAAGCACACTCTAGTGTATTTACACATTCATGTTGTTCTTCCCACCTGCTCATGCAAATTTTATCCATTCTTCAGGACTCATCTCAAGTCAGACTTCCTCTAGACAGCTTAGCTTGCTCAGCAGAGTCCCTCACACACAGCAAACACTGAATAAATACCTGCCGATTGTCTCAGTCATAATCGAAAGACAAAAATACTGAAAAGTCAATTCATCCTGTGAAAATTCACATACGATTCGAAAAGTCATCTTATTATCTCACAGGAGTGAGATGGAAATGTCCATTCCTGACTCTCCCCAAAATAGGCTGTGTCAATCTGGGCAAACCCCTTACCGCTTCATTTTCCTCACCAGTTAAATAAAGGGTTGTTGTAGATCCTTACTACCAGTAGCAGCAGTGGAAATACTTGGGAACTTGATAGAGATGTAAAATCTCACATCCCATTCCACGCCTCCTGAATCAGAATTTACATTCAACAAGATGTCCAGCTGACCCACCACACACCGCAGCTGGAGAAGCACTAGACGAGATGACCTCCAATTAAATGGCCCTTCCCAGGATTAATAGGATCTTGGACTGTCCTAACAATTACTCTTAGAATTTCAAAGCGCCGGTCTTACAGCAAAATGCACAGAAAGAAAATCATTCTGATAACATAAACTAGATAAAATCTGGTATTAAAAAAAGAAACTCCATACTCTTATGAGAAAAAAAAAATAACCTGCACACACACAAAAAAACGACTTCCTACAAAGAATCGATTTTCTTTCACAGAATTTTCATTCTGGCATCACTATAACTATGTGGGCGGTTACCTATGTGAGTAGTTGAATCACGACTTGACATATTGGCACAAACGCTAAAGACAAATATAGTCAAATAACTCAGAACAGGGGTCCCGTGTGCTGTATGGGCGACATGAAAAAAGAATACTGACTTTGAAGTCAGAAAAAAACACCCACAGGATAGTCAATCACTTAACTTTTCGGGGGTGTGTGTCTCCTTTCTCTCTCATCGACGAGGGGATAACAAAACCTAGCCTAGTTCACAATGCTAAGACTTAAACACGAGAACGCTCTGTAAGGTGCTTCTCAAATGCTAAAACCGCTCCTCTCCAACATGTAGGAATCAGTGACGTCTGACAACCCTTCCCACACTGCTCTGGGCGTCTTTTCCCACTTCGGATCTCCTAGGACTGAGACACTGAGGGTTAGAGGCACGGAGAACAGGCAGCCGGAACAAACCACCTGGCAATCAGGAGGCGGGGCGGGAGCCAGTCCTCAGGGCTCACGCCACTCCCGCCCTCCTTCCCCCAGCTCGCTTCCAGTTCTGGAGACACCTGCCCGGCTACGCGAGCGCTGCAGAGGAGCTGGCCCGGACGAGAGACAGTCCGCAGACGAGCCCTCCGTGCCGGGCGACCCGAACGCGGATGGAGGAGGCGGACCGCAGAGGATGCGCGGAAGAGGCGGGTACAGCGTCTTTTCCACCTCCCAACCCCCGAAGCGGCCGGGAGCCAACGCTGCGCCGTACGCACCTCTGTCTCCGCTTTACCTCAGAGCGAAAGTCCAGTAATTAGAGAGGAGGGCAAAGAGAAGCGCCGGGGCAGGCTGGCCCCCTCCCGCTTTCTGCTCACCGTAAACCGCGTCCGCGCTTCGGGTAAACTGAACAGTGGCGGTGTCGGAGACATCTTGGCTGCGCGTGCCCGCCACCGCGCTGCGGCGCAGGCCGATGACGTCAAGCCGGGAGCACAGCGATTACCGGCTGCGTCCGCGGCTGGAGCGGCGTGTGAGCAAAGGGGAGGGGCGGCTGGCGATTAGGAGCTTCTGTGGAGGTCAGGTGGGCGTTGGAAGCCTGAGTCAACCACGCAGTGCCTAGTCCGGCTTCGTGGGTGACCTTTGGGGTGACGGCATGTGGGCGGGGCCGCGCCCTGTGAGCTCCGCGCTGCAGGGCGGGAAATTGGTCCTGACGCGCACCGCCGTGGGTTTCCGGGTTCGGGGAAGCCCTAGGTGGCTTAACGGGCGATGCGGGAAGGGAACCGCTGCCCGAGAATCCAGGACGAGAGGGTTAGCTAGGCGAGCACCAGGCTGGGGAAGTGTTGGCAGTGGCGGTGGCTCGCCGACCGCGGTCCTGCTCCAGGAAGGAGAAGTCTCAGCTCCCGATTTCTGTGTCCGCGCTGTAGTTCATAGGCCTTGGAGCAGCAGCAGTTCACGCTTCTGTGAAATAGAAACAATACTTTCGTATTTTGCCGTGTGCTCCTGTGTATAATGTGCACCCACGTTTTTTGGCCCAAACTTTCAGGGGAAAAAAAAAACATCTTTCGTTTTAATTTTTTAATTCAAATTGTTATTTGTTTACATTTAAGGACATGTTTTCTTGTGTTACAAAGGAAGTTTAGCATTTATATTTTTAACATCATGGTATAAGAAATTTCATGTAACAAATAATTACAAAAAATACGCACAGCTACAAGGTACGAGAAATTTTATGTACCGGTGACAAATTTACGATATTTACGTATCACAGAAGGCCAAGAACTCTTGGTCGTTGCAAGTTTATCTTAAGTTCAACAAAACTGATTATCATATTCCAGGGTATTATTTTGCATCTGGATATCATTGATTTCTAGAGTTATAACACTTCCAACTCATAAACATAAATGAATTAAAAACACAGACATGGAATTAGTACTACCCATGTATATTGCACATCCTTATTTTTACCCTCACAAATTTAGGGGGAAAAGTGCACATTATACACGGCAAAATATGGTATGTCTGTCACAGTGCTGTTGGAAAGCGTGAATGAAATAAATGCAAGTGTGGCATACGTAGCCATATAAGACTTATTGTTATATCTTGGAATTGTTAACTTGGTGGGCATTATATAGGTCTCTACAGAAAGAGAAAGACCTTGGAGGAATGCAGTGTTTGGCGCTGATAGTAAAATGGGTGGCACTGTCTCCAGGATAGAGGCACCCCTGGCAAAATCCTGCGTCCTCGGCAGTTTCCTCCCTCGTCTCCTTTCACTGGAGAGGCTTGGCCGATGAAACGCCAAGTAGAAGTAAACTTTCTTAGGTGGAATTATGCTGTGGGGAAGGAAGTTATGCATTAACCCAAACACAAATTTCCTGCCAACTCTTCTTCCTTTCCAGGTGTACCCTAATGATGAAAGCTAGGTGCGCTTCACCTTGTTCCCTTCATTTACATTCAAAGAAAATGTAGGAAGCCAACAAAAAGATAACTTTGCATAGTGTTGCCTGTAAGTGGAAATTGTGAACAGTGATGGCTACCTGGAGCACTGTTGTCTTTTTTAGAATCAACAGAATCATTCAGGTTTGATTGTACAACAAATCTCAAAATTGGCAAAATAAACGTATTAACTGATTTAACAGGTAGCTGATTAATAGGATTATTATATTACAGATGATCATTGACTATCAAGAACACAACTAAGACCCAAGAAAGAAACACAGTTATTTTTTACAGAACTCCAATCATAAGAAGATCTGGACTCATCCATCAAAGCCCAGTGACAGAATTCTCTTTATTCAGCAAAAAAGTCAGCAAACATTTGTTGAGTACATTGTACACAATGGACTGTATCTGTTGAAAGAATGATATATGAACAAATGAACAAAATAGTGAAACCTGATTTCTATTTTGAGGAACTTTAAGTTTGGTTGACATAAAAGAAACAAACAATTACAGTGTACATACAATTTGTATTATAAATGCTTTCGATAATAACTGCTGTAAGAGATTAAAGGAGAAAGCAATTGCTACCATATGAGGTGATCATGGAGCCTTCAAGGAGAAGATAGACTATGAGCTGGACCCAGAAGGATTCCAATACACAGGAATGGGAAGGGGTGAAAAGGAAAGATATTCCCAATGGAGAGACTGGTATTAGCAGAAGTGTGGAAGGGAGAAAGCATAGTGAAAGATAACTGTTTAACATTGGATTCTGAACAGAAATAAAGCTGAACAGTCAAGTTGGAACCAGATTGTATTAATGTTTGAGGCCAAAGAATGTTTAAAAATGGCTTTTACACTTCCTGCCAAGTTATAGTTGGCAGTATATTTGGGAGGAAGGAGAGAAATGAACTACTTTGCTGCTGAGTGCTGAAACACCAGATAAAGAAACAGTAGGAAAAAAAGTAACAATCTTCAGAGAATAATGAGGTGTTACTGTTTAATGGGTACAGATTTCAGTTTGGGATGATGAAAAAGTTCTGGAGACGGATAGTGGTGATGGTTGCAAAACAATGTGAATGTACTTAGTCCACTGAATAGTACACTTAAAAATGGTTACAAATGGGTAAAATACTAAATTTATCCATCAAAAATCACTACAGTAAAAATGTTTTAACATGTAGATCACTTTAATTAATGCTCTATAAGCCCCAAAGCGCTTAACATTTAGTACCTCATTTGCTCCTTTAAGTGATATTTGAAGGTGGGTAATACAACTGTTATGCCATTTTACACATAAGGAAGCAAACTCAAAGAGATGGGGTTCTTGATAAAAGTAATTGGCAAAATGAGACTACCCGGGATTTTGATTCCAAATTTTGTACTCTTTACACTTTTATACTGTTGTAAGTAATGGTTACGTTTTATTGAGCACCTTCTATGGGCCAGACGCTTTTCTTGTATTACTTCTACTCCATACAACAACATTATACATAGTTATTTATCAGTGAGGAAACAGGCTCATCTGTCACATGACTAGAAGCTTGTTTGAGATTTGAGCCTGGCTTTATCCCAAAGCCTGTATTTTTCTCAGGTCTTAAGTCTTGAATCTTTACTAACCCATGGGCCTAGTTATTGTTTCAAAAATTATTTCCTTGCTGTTGGCTAAGAGTGAGGATCACACTGTCATCAATAACACTTTATGAGTTTTTTTTAAAGTATGTAATAATAACACTCAAAGGGCAGACATCCCGTAACATGTTACCTTTTCACTTAGATTTATTGTGCACTTGTTTTTCCTCTTATGCTAGTGAGGTAAGATGGACCTGCCTCTCTGTTAGGAAATACTCTCCATGGTAAATTCTAGGTTGGGTGATTTAGATAATTTCTAAGCATTCAGCTCTTTATTCCTCTTCTTTTCCTTGGTGTGATCTTAGTTGGATTCAAGTTACCATTGAAGTGGTGAGATCTAGGAGAAAAGGACCAAGGGGGCAGCTTAGTCTGTTTTTGTTCTAGTATGTATCCTCTAGTCCTGGTAAAAGGAAACTTTTGGCTCCATGCTCACCAGTCAACCACATTAGGATGTTGGATGGCAGTTTCTGCTGGTTCCGGTTCTGGGCCTTAGCCATCTTTCCCTTTCTCTCTCTCTGTAATTTGAGTGGATTGAAAGAACAATATTGGCAGGGAACGGATGTTTGAGAGGCAAAGATGAGCAAAAAGAATGAGACATCATTGTTGGGAAAGGAATGGAATTGGGAAGAATAATAGTAGAAGAGGGATGGCACTTTGTGAATATTGTTGTGGAAAAAGGAATTACAGCATCCATGAAAACTGGGTACTGTGTTTTTGCCACAGTGGTGGCAACTTTCAAGCATTTTGTATTAGTGTATTATTCATTCATCACGTATTTATTGAGTGCCTGTTATCTGTCAGTCACAATACAATATTGGATTATATATGCAGTATTATCATTTTATTAAATCATTAAGTACTGTGTATATAATTATCTAGTGTATGGTAAAATCCTGTTTGGTGAGCTTGGTTGGATCACACAGATGAGCATAATTCAAGGTGAGAAATAGAATACTGGATGACTTCTTGCCCTGGTGAGCCCAGCTTCTCTGCAGCGTTAGGCAGAGATTTTGCCTGAAATTGTACCATTGCTTAGCTTGTTCTTCTTTTTCCCCTGTTTTTCTCTTCCCCTTACTGGTTTCTCCTGAAAGCACCATAATAAATCATTTGCTCACAAATTCTCAGGTTTGCTCGTGGAGATCCTGATTGTGTTAGTTTAGGTCTACCAAGAAGCAGACAGCAACGCAGGATTAGATGTGCAAGAGGTTTATATGGCGGGTGCAGGAGCAGGCTGGGAGAGCTTGCAGACCACAGCGTAGGCTAACACCTCTGGAAGGAGGGCAGGTGAGGTGGGAAGTCTGAGTGAAGTGCAGCTCCAAGAAAGGTTTGACTTTGTCAGTGGGGAGTCCTCAGGTCAAACATGTTTGTTGAAAGAGTCCTGCAGTTTGCATATCTCTGCCATGCTCAGTCTTTGACTAGAAACAGCCATGGCCTCTGCAAATGTGGTTGACCCAGAGGGCAGTAGCCAGGGCTATCAATGAGTCAGTTGTGCTCCCCACAGCAGAACATCTGTGTGGAACATTTTCATGGCCACCACACTGTCCGAGGGTATTGATACAACATTTTATTCATTTTCAGAGAATATGTTCTTCATTTGTTTATTCTCAATAAATATGTATGAACCAGGAACTTGAACAAAACAGAGTTACTATCCTCATGGAGTTTTTATTCTCTGGAAGTGAGAATAGATTAAAAAAAAAGTAAATAAAAACATAAAAGAACTTCACTGTGATAAATGCTGTGAAGGAAATATAGCTAACATCTATTGAGTGCTATCATGTGCTTGAATTCTAAATGCTTTCCATGTATGAACTCATTTAATCTTCCTAGCAATCTTATCAGGTAGGTACTCTTTATTCCCAGTTTTTAGGAGAACCTGAGGTGAACAGCGCTTAAGTAACTCACAGGAATGAGAAGCTGAGGTAGACAGTGCTTAGGCTGTATTTAAATGGAGTTGTCACGAAAGACCTCTCTCAGCTCTGAGGAAGTGATATTTAAGTTAAAACTTAAAGGATGGAAAGGGAATTAGTTGTATATTTGTGAGGGTGGGATTTGGCAGGGGAAGGCAAGAAAGAACATTCCAGGTGGAAGGAACAGCATGTGCAGAGCTTATGTTAGGGAGAAGGTTAGCACATTTGAGAAATGAAAGAAGGCCCTAGTGAGCAAGATGGAGAGCAGTGAAAACGGGGGCTGGAGAAATGGACAGGGCCAGATTGTTCAGGACCTTGCACGTGTCTAGAGTTTCATTCTCTTCTGTTGCACACTACAGTCTTCTGGAATCTCACTGAACACATAAAGTTTGTTTTTAAGAGTTCTCTATTTTTTGTCTAAACTGTTTCAGAGAGGAGTCATTTGCTTTCACTGATCACCTTGCTTCCACTCTGGAGCAGCTGATCTCCTTCGTAAGACTGGTGATTTTTCATTATGTATTCGTGTTTATAAATGAAGGTTAAGATTGTTCAGTCCTAATAGCTATTGCAGGGGCTGCTCAGCACATTGCCCACTCCTCACATGCCATTCCCTTTCACCCCATTCTTGTAATAGACAAAACCATTGTGGGCATATGACGAGGCCTGGCTAGCAGTAAATGTTTGAAATTTTTTTCTGCGGCTGGAAAATATGGCTGCTGTACTTAACAAAATTCTTTTTCTTTTTCTTTTTTAAATTAACAATCGAAACCTACTTTGGTTAGTGTTTTGAGAAGTAAGTTATTAGGGGGGTAAGTGGAAGCCTGGAGATAAAGCTTGGGCTCAATGGAAGCAAGGCATAGTTTCAGTTTCGAGATGTCCCTGCTAACACCATTTCTAATAGTTTGACTCTGTTCCTGTGTTCTGTGGCCTCTGGACACTTGCCACCGTATCACTGAACACTCTCATCACCACACCATGCTGCTCCAGCTATCCTGCGCCATCTCCACCTCTCAGACCTTTGCACCCTTTCCTCTAATTCAAGATCATGGCTGGGAGTATCTGATTGGCTACGCTCAGGTCTTGTGCTCGGGCTGTAGCTTCCAGAGAACAGGAAAAGTGATGCTGGTCCTTCCTCGCTTTGTGCTTCGGTAGTGAGCTGCAGAGCCCTATTTTGGGATTTCCCTCCTACTGGAAAGGGTGTTTGGATGCTGAACAGCCAGTAGGATGATGTCCATTGGTTGTCCTGTACAATTCTCTGTTACCTCAGGGGCCAATATTGAACTAATGTTGCCATCTTCCCTATCACTTGGAGAAAGGCCATCTACAGAAAGAGAAAATGAGGCCAACACACAAAAACAAAGCTGAAAGATGAGCTATAGGAAAAGAAGAGCGAGGAAGAGAAAGACGTTAGGTGGGGAGGAGAGATACAGGGGGAGAGAGATGGGAAAATGGTAGGAAGAGAGATTAACTGGAGATTATTTAGAGCTCTGGGCTTTTTTCATGTCTGATGACACCTCCATTATCATCTAAGTTACGTGCACAATTAAATCCCTTTTATAGTAGTTTAATGCCATTTGGAGTTGGAGTTAATTCATTACTCAATGCCAAAAAGGGGAGGCTGGACTACCTGTCTAAAGTTCTGAATGGGGAGGATTGAACTTCAAATGATCCAGTGTGCTGGAGATTATGGTCTAGCAGTTGTGCACACCTGTATTACCTCCCATGAAGAGCCAGGTGAAGTCTGGAGTTGGATTTTTACATCTGAGCAGTGGTGGTCTTTTTCTGGATGCACAGGGAAGTAGCAGGCATGCCTCCTCTTAGGTGAGGGAGTGACTTGAGTGGTTGGAGATATGAATATGAGCGATCTGGTAAGTGGGATTTCTTTTCTGAAGTAATGATGACTCTAAGACCAAAATATGTCAACAAAGCTTGGGAAGTTTTAGAGGGAGAGAAGAGGAATGTTTGAGTTACCCACAAAAATAGAGTCAAAGACTTGTTTTCAGGTAATTATTTGAAAAGTGATCCAAGGAAGCTGTGGAACCAGGGATAATGTAACAGGAGAAACCGCTATTGGTTGCTGCTGTGGGTTGACTTGAACTCAATTTTGCTGAAATCTCTTGAGCAGCTGTATATAATATGCCTCAAAATTGCTTCCTCAAAGAAAGGGAGGGTGGGGAAACATTTATCCATTAACTTCCAATCCTCATTCATCAAGGGTTGCCTGCATACACTGAGGGCTTCCACAGGGGATCTATGCAATAGTACAATATTAGGGAAGCCCTGGGGCAGGGGAAAAAAGGATGTATGATCCAGCTGAGGTGAAGTGCTGTCAGTTTCAGCTGTGTGGACCGGCCTGTCATAGCAGTGGCTAGAGTGAAAGTGGGCCCAAAGGATGTGAGGCAGGGCCAAGAGATGTCCGATATAAGGGGAAGAGGTGGTGAATTCTTAATCTTATATAAGGGGGGGGGGCAAATAAACTCTTTAGTTGGGTCTTAGCTAATTAAAAAAGATAGATTCAAGTATATAGACTAAAAAATGTAAATGAACCTATTTATGTTAGTAAAATCTAAAATAATATGTACACTCCCAAGATCACTAGAGAAAAGAAGGTAAACATACAGTTCATATAACAAGAATTAGAAAACAAAGGAAACTGCAAACTCTCTCTCTTTCTCTTTCTATTGCTTTTTGTCTCTGTCTCTGTTTGGGTGGAGAGAGGGCATAATGTATAAATAAATACATAAACAAATATGTGTATATATATACACACGTATATATATGTTGAGGTAAATATTACGATGGTAGAAACAAACATCAAAGCAGGGGTGTATCTAGCGTAAAGTTTATACAATTTGGGAAGGGTGGTTTTTAGGAGGAGTGGTCTTAAGAACATACAAAATTACAATAAATTTAGATATAAAAATGAATATTTGGAATGAAAATAAATGACTATACATTACAGATGTTACAAACAAAATTCAGAGTAACTAATAACTGCTTGATAGCCCTTTATACTTTTCTCCTACATTTTTGACTGCATATTCTTTGATCGCCTCATCATATGAAATGATTATGTAATATTTTTATTAAAAAGAACAGTTAAGATAATTCAGCCTTTTACGTAGCCTAAGTGAGTATTTGTTATTGATAGTTTAGAAAAGCTTTTCTTTCTTTTTTTTTTTCCAGCTTCACAACGTATTGTTGGGTATAGTCACATCTGTGACTTCTTAGCAGTTTCTTGCTCGGGTGATGTTTCTTACTCTGAGAACTCAGCTACAGCCAGAGCTGATCCAGCCAGCCATATCCTCGTTGCCATAGGTACCCCTTACCTCTTCTCCCCCATCCCCCCAAGCCAGTCCTTCGTGGGGAGAGGTAGCCAGGAAGTTTGAGTGTTGAACTCTGTATGAGGAGTAGAGCAACATCGTTTTAAAATATGTTTTTCATTGGGTTCCTGGATGCTTAATGGGGTCCACCCAGGGGAGGTCATCAATGAGGGCCAAGAAGATGCAGTAGCACTGGCAATTCTCCACATAAAAGGGAATATTAAAAAAAAAAAATTAACCATAGGATGTCAAGATAAGAGGAACAAAAATAAGATGGGCAAGTAGAAAACAAATAGCATGCTGACAGACTTAAACCCATCCTTATCAGTAATTGCGTTAAAATTAGGTGGTGGGATAATAACAAAATAGGTGGCATTTTAAGAATGCAAAAATACAGTTTTCTGAATTAGATTCTGGAATAGACAAAGGACATTAATGGAAAAACCTGTGACATCCAATTAAAGTCTGGAGTTTATGTAATAGTAACGTACCAATGTTGACTTTTTAGTTTTGATAAAAGTATTATGATTATGTAAGATATTAACATTAGTGAAAACTAGATGAGAATTATCCAGGACCTCTCAGTATTTTTGCAACTTTTCTGTAAATCTAATTATTCCAAAATAAAATGTTTATTAAAAAATACAAGTAGACAAAATATCAAATAACCATTTTATAGTGTCATTCTAGGTTAAAAAAACAAGACTCATATGAGAATGCCGTTTACAAGAATACACTTTTAAAATAAGATCAGATAGGCTTAAAGTAAAAGGATGGAAAAATACTTGTGCAAAACTAATGATTGGAAATACACTATTACTATATTTCCCGCTTCCTAGAAATAAAGAAACTCCTTTCATAATAATTAAATGATAATCTCATTTGGAAAACAACAGTCCTAAATGTGTGTGCATCTGAAAACAAAACCTCATAATATATAAAGTAGAAATTGGCAGAAATAAACAGATAAATAGAAAAACCATAATTATAGTTGGAGACATTAATAAATCTCTCAGAAATTGAAAGAACAAGAAAAAAACAAATGAGTAAAGCATAAGCTATTTGAACAATACTATTATCCAACTGAATACAATTGTTATTTATAAAATACTACATCCAAGAAATGGGAATGAATTTTCTCATCAAGTACACAAGGATCATTCACCAAAGTAGACCATAGCTCAGGCATAAAACAAGTCTTAATATTTCACATTTCTATTTTTTAAATATTTATTTTTCAGTTACTGACATTAGTTTCGGGTGTATAACAGTGATTAGACATTTATATAACTTAGAAGTGATCACCCTCCTATGTCTACTACTAGCTATCCGAGACCATACATAGTTATTAAAATATCATTAAATTTGTTCCCTATGCTGTACTTTAAATACCTGTGACTATTTATAACTGGCAATTTGCACATCTTAATCCCTTCTCCCTTTCACCCAATTTCCCCAACCTTTTCTGGCAGCCATTAAAATATTCTGTGTATTTATGAGCTTGTTTCTGTTTTGTTTGATTTAGTTTTTTTTTTTTTGTATTTGCCTTCGTCTCTGATTTATTAGACTTAGTATAATACCATCTAGGTCCAACCATGTTCTTGCAAATGGCAAAATTTCACTTTTTTTTATAGCTGAGTAATATTCTGTCGTATACATGTACCACTTCTTTATCCATTCATCCGTCGATGGACACTTAGGTTGCTTCCATATCTTGGCTCTTGTAAACCATGCTGCAATGAACATAGGGATGCACATGTCCCCACAAAGTAGTGTTTGGGGTTTCTTTGGATAAATACCCAGAAGTGAAATTATTGGGTCCTTCTTTGTGTCTATTATAGCCTTTTTTTTTGGTTTACGTTGTATTTTTATTTATTTTATTATTTTTATTTTTATTAGTTTTAGGTGCACAAAACAAAGTAATTGTTAGACGTTTATCATTTATATCCGTCACACTGTGTGGACCCCCCCTCCCCCCATCCACTATCCCTCTGACATCGCACACAGCCATTACATTTCCACTGTCTCTATTCCTAATGCTGTACTCCGCTTCTTGTAAGTATATACACACATATATGTACATATATATATGTAAAATTATAGTTGTCATTCATTATTGTTCAGCTTCAGCTTCAGGTGTACAGTGCAGTGATCAGGCATCTACATCATCCCTGAGGTGGTCTCCCTAATGAGACAAGTGTCCATGGGATACTCTACAAAATCTTGACAACATTATTGATTACATTCCCCAATTTGACTTTCGTAACCCCGTGGCCATCTTATGGTTACTGACTGTGCTTTCTAAACCCCTCACCTTCCCCCTTATCCCCACCCCCTCCCATCTAACAACCCTCAGTTTTTCCTCTATGTCTCCGATACTGTTTCTGATTAGTTCATTCACTTATTCTTTTCTTTAGATTCCACATATAAGTGAGATCATATGGTATTTGTCTTTCTCTGTCTGACTTATTTCACTTAACATAATGTTCTCTAGGTCCATCCATGTTGTTGCAAATGGTAAGATTTCTTTCTTCTTTATGGCTGCTTAATACTCCATTGTATAAATGTACCACAGTTTCTTAATCCAGTCGTCTACTGATGGGCGTTTCGGTTGTTTCCATGTCTTGGCTATTGTGTATAGTGCTGCAATAAACATAGGAGTGCATACATTTTTTTGAATTAGAGTTTTGGATTTGTCCGGATAGATACCTAGGAGTGGAATTGCTGGACCATTTTCAGATTTTTGAGATACCTCCATACTGTTTTCCATAGTGGCTGCACCAATCTGCAATCCCACCAACAGTGCACAAGGGTTCCCTTTTCTCCACATCCACGCCAGCACTTTTTTGTTGATTTATTGATGATAGCCATTTTGACGGGTGAGATGGTATCTCATTGTGGTTTGTATTTGCATTTCGCTGATGGTTAGTGAGGTTGAGCATTTGTTCATATGTCTGTTTGCCATCTGTATGTCCTTTTTAGAAAAATGTCTCTTCATGTCCTCTGCCCATTTTTTAATTGGGTTGTTTGTTTATTTGGAGTTGAGTTGAGTGAGTTTTTTAATAAATTTGTGATATTAACCCCTTATTGGATATATCATTGGCAAATATCTTTTCCCATTCAGTAGGATCCCTTTTTGTTTTATTGATGGTTTCCTTTGCTGTGAAAAAACTTTTTAGTTTGATGTAATCCCACATGTTTATTTTTTCTCTTGCTTCCCTTGTGCGAGGGGGTATATCAGTAAAAACCTTACTCCGGGTAATGTCTGTAAAGTTTCTTCCTATATTTGCTTCTAGGAATTTTATGGTTTCAGACCTTACATTTAAATCTTTAAGCCATTTTGAATTTATTTTTGTATATGGTGTAAGGAGGTGGTCCAGCTTCATTGTTTTGCATGTGTCTGTCCAGGTTTCCCAGCACCATTTATTAAATAGACTGTCGTTACCCCACCGTAAGTTCTTGCTTCCATTGTTGTAGATTAAATGGCCATATAGGCATGGATTTATTTCTGGGCTCTCTATTCTGTTCCATTGATCTATGTGTCTGTTTTTTGGGTTTCTTTGGATAAATACCCAGAAGTGATATTATGGGTCCTTCTTTGTGTCTATTATAGCCTTTTTTTAAAGCCTATTTTGTCTAGTATAAGTATGGCTCCCTCAGCTTTTTTTTTTTCTATTTCCATTTTTATGAAATATGTTTTTCCATTCCTTTACTTTCAGTCTCTGTGTCACTTTTCATCTGAAGTAAGTCTTTTGTAGGCAGCACATGTAAGGGTCTTGATCTCTTATTCATTCAGTCACCCTATCATTTGATTGCAGCAATCAATCTGTTGACATTGGAAGTAATTGTTGATAGATATGTAGGTATTACCATTTTATTATTCATAGTTTTGATTTTTTTTCCATCGTAAAGAAGTCCCTTTAATATTTCTCATAATACTGGTTTGGTGGTGATGCCTTTAACTTTTTCTTGTCTGGGAACCTCTTTCTTTATCTGTCCTTCGATTCTAAATGATAGATTTGCTGGATGGAGTAATCTTGGTTGTAGGGCCTTTCTTTTTATCACTTTGAATATTTCCTGCTAATCCCTTCTGGCCTGCAGAGTTTCCATTGAGAAATCAGCTGACAGTCTTATGGGAGCTCCCTTGTAGGTAACTAGCTACTTTTCTGTTGCTACTTTTAAGATTCTTTGTCTTTAACCTTTGGCATTTTAATTATGCTGTGTCTTGGTGTGGGCCTCTTTGGGTTCATTTTGTTTGGTATTCTGCACTTCCTGGGCTTGTATGTTTATTTCCTTCACCATATTAGAGAAGTTTTCTGTGATTATTTTATGAAATAGGTTTTCAATGCCTTGCTCTCTTTCTTCTCCTTCTGGTGCCCCTATAGTGCTGATGTTGGTGTTCTTGGTGTTGTCCTAGAAGCCCTGTAAATTATTTTCATTTTTTTTCCCTTTCTGCTGATCTGTTCGGGTGTTTTCTGCTAGCTTACCTTCTACATCATTAATTTGATCGTCTACCTCATCTAATCTGTAGATTCCCTCTAATTCATTTCAGTTATTGTATTCTTTATTTATGACTAGTTGTTTATTATGTTTTCTATCTCCATTTTTACATTTCCTGTCTCTTTGTTTTAGTTCTCCCTGAGATCACTGAGCATCCTTATGACCAGTGTTTGGAACTCTGTATCTGCTAGATTGCTTGTCTCCATTTTGTTTAGTTGTTTTTCTGGAGCTTTGTTCTGTTCTTTTATTTGGGACGTTTCTTTGTCACCACATTTTGGCTGCCTCCCTGTGTTTGTTTCTGTGTATTATGTAGGGCTGCTATGCCTCCCAGTCTTAGTAGAATGGCTTTATGTAGTAGGCGTCCTATGGGGCTCAGTGGTGCAGTTTCCCTGGTTACCTGAGCTGGGTGCTTCAGGTGAGCCCCTTGTGTTGGTTGTGTGTGCCCTCCTGTTGTAGTTTAGCCTTGGTTGCTGTTTGCATTGTCAGTGGGAGGGATTCACTGTCAGGCTAATTGGTTGTGAGGACTGGCCATGACTACAGTGGAGGAGCTGTTGTGCAGGGGCTGACCCTGTAGAGCGGGATTAGCTTTAGTAGGGCTCTGGTGCCTGTCTGCTTAGTCTGCCCTTTGGGTGCATCATACTTGGAGGTGGCTGGGTAGTGCTCAGTCTAGGTCTGAAGCTAGCCTTCGGGTGTGCTGGTTACCAGGGCCTCCTAGGAGGAGGCCCTGCCACAGGCCAATTTCAGCCACAGTCTGTGCCCTGCCTGGGGCCACCTGGCATGAGCTGCAAAGCAATCCCAGATGGCTGCCACTCTTGAGGCTGGAGGTGCCTCAAGAGGCCCAGCTGCAAACCGAGACCGGCTGTGGCTGGTGCTGAGCTTTGGGCTGCTCAGCGAGAGGTACGGGACACACCAAAGTCATATGCTGCTTGTTTGGGTTTTGTGGACTTTTGAGTGATTTTAGGAAAGTCTTCAGTATGAACCAAGATAGGCTATTTGTATGGAAAAGCCACTGGCAGCGGCTAGGGTGTGCCCAAAAGTTGGGTGGCGTGAGGTCGCCAGAAATCACCTGGGGCAGGGGGAATGAAAGGTGTTAGTGAGGCAGGTTGATGGAGACTCAGATATGGTGGCTGCCTATGTTTGCATGCCAGGATGGAGGAGGCTTAAGAACCTAACAATGGCATCTGCCATCTCCTCCATCTGGGAGAAAGATGCTCCTCCAGTCCTTGCCCTGAAGACAGACAACTCAGTTCCTCCTTGTATGTCCCTGACGTCTTTCAAGCTGCTGTCCCACTGCTGGAGCTCAGAGTGAGTGAGTCCATCAGTGAGTAAGTCCGTGCTTAGGCCCTTTAAGAGGAGCCCCTGCGAGTGCAGCTGCCCTCCGTCTCACTTAGCCACAATCTTTGCTGGTTTCCACAGCCAGAAATTATGGGAACTTCTCTTTCTGGCACTGGACGCCTGGGTTGGGGAACCTGGTGTGGGACCCCTCGCTCCTCTGGGAGGGACCTCTGCAGTCAAAATATCCCTCCCGATTTTTAATGGTCACATGCGAGTGTGGGACCAGCCCATTCTGCATCTCTGCCCCTTCCATCAGTCTCCAGGTAGCTTCTTCTGTATGTCCTTAGTTGTAGGGCTTCTGTTCAGCTAGGCTTCAGGTAGTTCTCAATGATGGTTGTTCTGTAGTTTAGTTGTAATTTTGATGTAATTGTGAGAGGATGCAAGGAGCTGTCGTTATAATACCCTTGATGTCCTGAATGTCATCAAAATGTCTTTCTTTCAATACTTCCTTTATCTTTGGGTCATTGGGGAAAGAAGTCATTGGGGGCCAGATCAGGTGAGTAGGGAGCGTGTTCCAATACAGTTATTTGTTTACTGGCTGAAAACTCCTCATAGACAGTGCTGTGTGAGCTGCTGCGTTGTCGTGATGCAAAAGCCATGGATTATTGGCGAAAAGTTCAGGTTGTCTAACTTTGTCATGCAGCCTTTCCAGCACTTCCAAATAGTAAACTTGGTTAACTGTTTGTCCAGTTGGTACAAATTCATAATGAATAATCCCTCTGATATTTAAAAAGGTTAGCAACATCGTTGCAACGAGTTTGTGAACTCAATTGTCTGACCTCGTTTGGGCAACTGGTCTTCGAAAAGAGTGCCTAGAACACACAATGAGGAAAGGAAAGTCTCTTCAATAAATGGTGTAGGGAAAAGTGGATATCCACATGCAGACAAATGAAATTGGACCCTTATCTCATACTATATATAAAAACGAACTCAAAATGGATTAGAGACTTAAATGTAAGATCCGAAATTATAAAACTGCTAGAAGAAAACATAAGAAACAAGCTTCTTGACGTTGCTGTGGGCAGTGATTTTTTTGGATATAACTCCCAACAGCACAGGCAATGAAAGCAAAATAGACAAGTGGGAGTGTATCACATTAAAAAGCTTCTGTACAGCAAAGAAAACAAAAGAGTTAAGAGACAACCTATGGAATGGGAGAAAATATTTGCAAATCATACATCTGGTAAGGGGTTAACATCCAAAATATATGAGGAGCTCCAACAACTCAATAGCAGAACACCAATTAAAAAGCAAAGGACCTGCATAGATACTTCTTCAAAGAAGACATACGAATGGCCAACTGGTGTTTGAAAAGGTGCTCAACATCAGGGAAATGCAAGTCAAAACCACAATGGGATATCACCTCACACCTGTTACAGTGGCTATTATCAAAAAGATAAAAGATAAGTGTTGATGAGGATGTGGAGAAAAGGGAAGCCTTGTACACTGTTGGAGTGAAAAGTGGTGCAGCCACTGTGTAAGTTTGTACCCTTTGGCCTACACGTCCCCATTTTCCCCATCCTCTAGCTTCTGGAAACCACCATTCTACTCGTATGAGTTTAGCTTTTTGAGAGTCCACATGTACACGAGATCATGCAGTGTTTGCCTTTCTATGTCTAGATTATTTCACTTAGCATCTTGTCCGCCGGGTATATTCATGTTATCAAAATGGCAGAATTTCCTTCTGTTTTTAAGGGGAATAAAATTTTCAATTTTCAGTTGATGTGTGTGTAAGGCAGTGGAAATTAAAGAACTAGATGTACTTGTTTTGGTGGGAATAAATCTGTTTCACTGGTTGTAGTGATCATGATTTATAATTATCAAAAGCAATGTAATAATTAAGATGAAAAATCCTGTGGAGGGAAGAGAGGAAGGTCTGGGGATTGCCAAGGAAAAAGCATTTTGTGGATGAAGGTTTTTTTTTTCCCCCATTAAAATGTTATCATTTAACTTTTCCTCTTCTATCTTTAAATTACCTTTAATTCCATTGGAATGGTACCTTCTTTGAAGTAAGTGATTCTTACCACAAGGGGTCAGCATTTGCATGGAAATACTTCCTTTAAATTAGCATAGTGGAAAACAGACAAAAAGTGAACTTTTTGTATTTGAATGTATTCCTATCTGATTTGGATTCTGGTACCTTCAACTGCCTTAGTCAATGAAAATTTTAAGTAAGTTATTACAGAAAATGGTATGTCTAGTGCTGTGTTAGACTACTTCATTTTTATTAGTTCTGAGTAACTCAGCAGCTCCATGCTGCAAAAGGCAAGAAGGCTCATCTTGACTTTGATGGTGTTTTTCTTTCAAGGAGTTCCTCTGATGGCTGTTTATGTTAGTTTAAAAAATAAATGATACATACCTATGTCAAGGAGAATTACTAAACTATGGTTATTTCATGAGGTTTTTTTGTGACCCTCACTCTAGCATGTATTATTTTTAATATCTCTTAGAGGAAAATGAAGCACTTTGCCCTCAGGGCTAGAAGAGGGCTTTGCCACTTCGTTTTGGTTAGATTTCCACTACAATGTTCTTTACCCAACTTCAGCTTCCCTCCACCCACTTTGTAAATGAAAAGTAGTGAAGAGTTTCCTGTTTTGAAGTCAGCACCAGACCCACATTAAATTGTCAGTGTTGATGCCAGTGAACCTGAGACTGGGCATCTAAGATAGCATTTTTATTCAGACACCTTCCCCACAATGCTTTGCACACCACCTCATACTTGAATGTCTACCTTAATGAAAACGGAAACCTGATCAACCCATTCCCAGCTGAACATCCGTCAGTGGCTTCAAGTTGAATTAGCTCCACATTCAAAACTATTCATAATGCCCTGCCTAACCTGTTGGCCTTGTACATTAATATGTTCATATTAAAATGAGTTGTTATATGGTTAGCACACGTTGTCGTCATTCTTTTATACTTTATATACATGATTTCATTTATTCTTTACTTTTTGAGGTAGCATATGCAAATGAGGAAACCAAGATTCAGAATTTACAAAAATCTTCACACAACTAGGATTTCACCTTGAGTATATTTGACCCCAAAGTCTTAGCTATATATTACTCTTCTGTATCTCATCTTGCGTCTCCTCACAACCACACACTCTTTAGTCACACCAAGCTACTCTCAGTTCCTTTTATGTCTTACAACTTTTGCATACATTTTGCTTCTTTCGAAATGTCTTTCTCCCCTGCTCCAACTGGTCAAATCCTCTTTGTGTTTAAGACTCAGCTCAGTCATCTCCTGCTGTGGTTGACCCACCTTGATCTGTTCAACTGTGTTGTTGCCCCTGCTCTGAGTTACATAGTCCCGAGTAGTTTTTCTTAGAATATTTGTGTGGGAGTGCGGCAGAAAATTGGGGAGGTAATTGCTGATGCTACACTGGAAGAACCGTTGCTCTGTGCAGTGCGGAAATCCATTTTTAGCTTGAACCCCAACAAGGAAGTGATTTCTCCTCCAAAAGGGAACAAAATAAGTTCATCTCCTTTAACCCTGGGATAAGTCACTAGAAAAGAGTACTGATTGAAGCACTAAAGTTTCAAGATAGAATCCCCAAGTGAGGGGGAGTTGCAGGGCCAAGGAAGCAGAAAAAGCCACTACCTGGCCTAAATCAAATAGGCAGCTATATTTCAAGACAAGACTTGAAATGAACTTTGAGTCTTTGCAAACATGAAGACCAAAAGGGCCTTGGAAGTAAGGAGCAATAATCCCTGCTATTGGGAGGATTTGGGTACTCAGAATGGGAAAATACAGGAAAGCAATGCTCCTTTCTTAAAATTCGTTTATTAAGGTTGCTTGTTGCTGTTTGAGCATGCTATGTGGGAAAAAAGATTTTAAGGGATTATATTTCCAACATTCCTTTTCATTTCTTTCTCAAAAATCGGGAACTAGACTCTTTCCCTTAGATTTGTAGCATGAACACTGCCTTTCTTACTTTGCTTGGCTTGTTCCTCTTTTTTATTTGCATGTTGAATAGTTGATGAGACTCTGGAAATTTCTGGGCTAACTTATGGTTCCATTTTCTTGAGAGGAAGGAGTTCTTTAAAGATATGGCTTATTAGTTTTCTACTTCAAGTATTTTCTTTTTATCATTATGAGAAAGGAAGGAAATTAGTGTTTGCTGAGGATCTGCTAAATGCCAGGTCAGTCTTTCACGTGCAGTATCTCAATTAATTCCTAATACAGTCCCTATGATGTGTTAGTATCTCCATAAGAGAGGCAGAAATAGAGACCAACAGAGACTGAATAACCTGCTAGTAAGTGGGGAAGCTGAGATTTGAATAGCATCAATTTTGATTTCAGTACCCCAGGGTCTCCCAAATTTGAATGAAGAGTAACCTCCCCGCCTTTTTAAAGGAAAACATTTCCACAGACCCCTTGCTTGTGTTGACTAAAATTATTTTGATGTTTCTTAAGTGAAAAAACGTAAAACTAGATGTTTTATGCTTATGACATACTCATAAGCATGCTTATGATAATATAACTACAGAACTAAAAGCAAATATAAGTTAAGTAGAAACAAAATTTCAAATAATAATGGACAATTAGTATGATTTTGAAATGAAATTGAGGCTTGCAGTATTAAGTACAATGTAGATTCTTGTGCTGCAGTCTTTTTACTTTGGTATTTCTATCCGCTCTGTGATGATTTCATTTTCACATTATTGTTTCCTCTTTGAATTACTGTGAAAATCCTAGATTTGTACAGCATATTGTGATACAATTTAACCTTTGCCTGGCCCAAATGATTATTTCATTATGAGATCCACCTCTCTTTCTCTTTCATTAGACCATGACAATAAAAAAGGAACTACATTGTTGGAATGTCCACACCTTTGTCTGTTGTAGTCTTGGTGTCTAGAACACTGGTGTCTAGCACATAATAGGTGCTCAATAAATGTTTGTAAATGTAGGAGTTAATGAACAAAGAAATAATTGTGATTAATGAGTTTAAAAATGTAAATGCAAGCCCTGAAATCTTGTGACAGTATAGATTATAAGGCAGTCAAAATGATTCAAAATGTGCTTATATTTCTGAGATAGTGTTTCCAGATAATTATTTACTGATTTCTCCCTGTGTTGTCTCTTCCCAGCTTTTCCCTTTCTTCCTACCTGGACCATTTAAGCAGGTACTTAGGCTCCAGACCTATGACCTTATCAGAGAGATCTGTTTGGTCAGAAAAGCAGAGGTTATTTGCAAGCTTTCTTGGTTTGTGTTCCCTGAGCCTCTAAATGAAAGCCATTCTGAGTACACTCTTCTCAGTCCCGATCTGAGCCCTTGGAGGCTGGTCATTATGAATTGCATCACTGGGCTTCTGCTTGGATTTGGCTACTGGGAGGCACTGGCATGAGGTGTAGGGGGTGGCACATCTCCATGGCTACTCGTTTAGACAGATATCCTTCCTCCCACAGAGGCCCCCGTGCTTTGGAGTTTGAGCTTTGTGAAAGGTCATGGAGTTGTGGCAAAACCCTGGAGATGTGGGGTGAGGGAGCAAGGAGATGTGGGGTTAAGTTGTCTGTTCTCCTGATGGAACAGTAGACTCAAAGTCAGAGTAAATTTAATTATAGAAAATTAAGTAATATATTTTTTCCATTCATAAATTTGTAGACTGCGATTCGTACATTCAATGGTATTTTTTTTAAGTTATCATTAAAATGGAAACTCAAAACTTTAAAATTGTCATAGTGAACTCAATGGACTACATCCAGGAATCCAATTTGAGATACACTGCACTATGTCACGCTGAACTTTGGGTTGTAAAATTCTAAAAGCTGGTTTCTTGTGTGCATGCATAAAAGTTGTGATTAAAAGTTACACTCTGAGAAGCATCAAAATCCGAGTGTAGTGGATAAGAATGAGGAAACTGGATTCAGAATCCAGCTTTGCCACTTAACAGCTACTTGATTTTCAGTAAATTGTTTAATCTCTGTGCCTCATTTTCCTCATCTGTAAAAGTACGTAAAACTTTGAGGATTAATTAAGATATTATGTGTAAATAACTTGGAAAGGTGCATATATAATAAACTGTCAGTAAGTGATTATTATTATTTTATTATTATTACTACTACTAGTACTATGATCTCAGTAGTCACTCAAGCATTCATTTACTTGTTTCACTAATGTTTACTTACCACATACCCTGCATTGCACGTCAGGAAGCACCAAGGAAGGCAAAGATGAATAAAGCATTTATCTGCTTCCAGGCAGATGGCTAGCCATTCACCAAAAAATCCACTTCTTCTTTTTCTTTGGGCACACAGGCAGACTACCTTTCTTACACCCTTATAGGTAAACATAGACCATAACTAAGTTTTTGCTGATCGTCTGTGAGTAGAATTTTGCACGTCATTTTTGAGCCAGGGTTTTTAAGAGGCAATTGTATTCTTTTCGTACTTGTTCCCCTTCCAGTGTTTTAATGCAGAAAATGACAATGCCCAAAATAGATGGAGACTGCGTTCCTGAATCGCTATGTGGAAGAAAGCCTTCAAACAACTACGAATACCTCCCTCACACTAAATTATGGTGAAGAGATAAACTTTTACGGTCTTTGAGCCATTATATACTTTTTTGAGGGGCTGTTTGTTGTAGCAGCTCTTCCTATAACCCTGGTGGAAAACATGAAAAGGGTGGACTTTTGCAATCAAATATGTTGTCTAGTTGGATTCAGCTGAGAAGGGAAGGGTAGGAAAGAAGCTAGAATAATGGAATCCTTTCACATCTTGGTTTTTGTGTGTTTTGAACTGAAGCTAGACCCCTCCCAGATCCTCCTCTCGTCCCATTGTGTTTCACCCTGGGCAGTGTTTCCCCACCTCTCCTGCCTCATTTTCTTTGTTAGAGCTCGCAGGCAGCAGCCTTCTCCACTCAGCCATGAATGGCATCTGTTAAAAGTGCTGGCCTCTTTTTATATCTGGGTCATGCTTTGTGTGTCTTTCTGCATTAGTGGGATAAAGAGCTCTTCCCAACTCTTTGGTTCCTTTCCCAAATGATCAATTGGCAATTTGTATAATACAATGAGGAGAGGTTGGTCTTCCAACAGTCCATAAATAATGTGACTTACTAACAAAGGTATTTCATAATGTACAAGGCACTTAACTATTTCTTTTAAAATATGGTTTATTGTTACTTTTGGAAACATATTTTTTAAATTTCACATCTACTTTTTAAGAAAGAATACTTTTAATCAGCGTGTTGCTGGAATAACAGACCTATACCTTCACTAAACAGCAAAACAGGTAGTGGTTTGCATACTGTTTTATAACCATTCTCCAACCTAAACTATGGCTTTGACAGAGACACTTCTTAGGACACAAACACTCATTTAGCAAATCTGCTGATGCCCTGAGATGGGCCTGTCCAGAGTGAGCTCAAGTGAAGACGCTGAGGGTGCAGCTCTGAATGGGTAGCACAGGGAGGCCTAGTTAGTGTGGCCCTGCTCCAGGCTCTTCCTGGAGGCCTCCCTAAAGGGAGGTATGGGTGGTATCCAGTTCTCTCCCTTCTCCACGGTACTGCCAATATGTAACCTTGGCTTGAAAGGTGTAATAACACAACTAAAAACAAATCATAGGCACATTTTTACCTGGAGCTGCCAACTGTCCTGGATTGACCGTTCTCATCCAATAAGCAAACCTGAATCTCAGAGAAAAATAAGCACTTCAGAAAAGTTTGAAAATTCTCTCTCTCTCTCTCTCTCTCTCTCTCTCTCTCTCTCTCTCTCTCTCTCCCCTAAAACCTGAAACCAAAAGGAGGCAATACTTCTTAAATTGCTATATGTAGATTCAAGTGCCCACATTGATAATATTTGCTATCAGGACTTCAATTTACATTTTAAAATAATATTCCAACTGAAAAAAATTTCCCTTTTGGCCTGTTTTCAGGAAATAAATGCTTACCATGTGAACTTTTAGAAAAAAGGAAGGGAAATTAGTCACTCAATACTTCGAAGCATCCAGCAACTTCTAAATCCCTGAAAAAAATCAACACAAGGCAGACCTCTTGCAGATTTCTTAACTTTTTCTATTCTCTTAGGAATGCCAGTCTCTCAGCGGGCTGGAACACAATATAAGGCAGGATCGGCCCAAACCAAATTGTGGTTTTTCAGTTTTCTATAGCAGTGGCATTCAAACTGGTAATAATAGCTACAGCCTACAGTGTATCTCCCCAAAAGTGGGCAGAGTGGGTCTGGCACACAGATACTTTCCTGATCTACTCTGTAGAAGGTGTCATATTCTGGCCAGTTGCTAGAGTAGTAGTGACCACCCACTGGGCAAAGAACTTATGGGAGAAACTAGGCATTCCCTAGCCCAGCACTACCCATGGTTTGGCAGGGTAGGTTGCCAAGGAAAAGCACAGACTTAAGTGCCAAAGAGACTCACTTATATCACGTCTCTGCCCTGAACTTCCCACAGCAGGAAAGTTAACCAGCCACCTACCATCCATTTATTTACCAGCACAGTAGATGAGAAAGATCATAGGATTTTGGTGTTGGCTGGAACTGGACTGCTGCCACGTTAGAGCCCCTCTCAGGTTGGGTTTAACAGAAAGTAGTGAGGGTAATTCTTCCAGTGGGCAGAGATGCAAGCTCACTTTATAAAGAGGGAAAAGTAGCCTGTGATACAGATTGTTATGAACCCTGGGACGAGGGTGAATGCCTTGGCTGCTTGGGCAGGGCCCAGAAGGAACCAGATTGGAAGGTCTGTGGTAAGGTGACCTGGGGAAGAGGCATGATGATGAACTGATTGTTGTGGGCACAAAGTTTATGTATCTTTGTACTCTTATCTTACATTCATGCCCACCAGAGAACTCCCACTGCAGAAGAAGCTCTCCACAATGACGTACATACAATGTCTGTTCTTGTGGATGTGGAGTGATGAGCCTTGAGGAGACCAGACCACCCCCTTGGTGGCAGAGTAATTTCAACTTCAATTCGTTTTTACCAGTATTGATACATACCCCGCTCACATGTCTCTGTTAGTACCGCCAGCCAAGGGCTCATGGAATTTCTGATCTACTGAAGTGGCATCATTCACAACATTGTGGCAAATGGGCACATGACGATGAGAGCCACTGGTCTCACCAGATTTCTGATCAACCAGAAGTAGCTAGTCTAACGGGACAGTGGAAAGACTATTGACTCAGGTAGGGTGCTAGCCTTGGGACAATAACCTGTAATGTTAGTTTGCTGTCCCCCAGTGTGCACTATATACCCTGAATCAGTGGTTATGTTGCTATGTTCCTAATAACTAGAATTCACAGATACAGGAACCCAGGGGTAGAAGCTGGTGTGGATCTCAAAATTGCTGCTTCTCAAGTTTGCAACTTCAGGCTCTGCCATATTAAAAGTCCAGGTTCCCACAAGGGAAATACCAGGCAGTCATTGAACTTGAAGCTGTGACTACTGCCAGGTCATTTTAGGCTCCCCATGTCAGTGGAAGAACTGGCAAAGAAAAGAATTACTACATTGGTGGGCAAACCTGACTGTAATTGCCAGGAGGAGTAGGGTTGCACTGCGTAATGAAAACATGGGGGACTTGATTGGAACCCAGGGGACTTCCCTGGGCATCTCTTGATGCTTCCACGCCAGCGCTAATGGTACGTGGGCAACTTCAACAGCTATGGCTTGTTGAGGCCAAGGCTGCTGAGGTTCTGGGTCAGCCCATCAGGCAGGCAGCCTCAGCTGCCTGGAGAGCTGGCCATGGGTGAGTGAAATGTAGAATGGGGGGGTGGAAGAGGGCAATGAAGCCTTTATCTTGGGATCTGCTTTCCAAGAAACTCAAGCACAGCATCTGGAACATAGTAGGGAGGCCCTCTGTGGTTGACTGTATGAATCTTTGATGAATATATGAATGAAGAGCTGTGCCCTGTGCTCTGAGGAAAGGTGCTCAAGTTATATAAGTTTGAGAAGGGCTTAGGGATCTCGGGGAAAAGTCTATATGTTAACACGTGGCACTCCCCGCCCATTTCAGCAATGTTAGCTAACTGTCCCTCCCACAGAACCAGGGTCTGTGGTGAAGGCTCACACACAGCTTTGGAAGTGCACCAAACCACCTCTCTGCTTGCCTCCCCAAGCCACCGTGTCACCAGCAGGAACTCATTATTCCGTCAGAGTGACAGAAAGAAATACAATCCCTTAAGGCTTAACCATTTTCTTTCTCCCAAGTAAAAAAGCCAAGTCACACATGGCTACAATTTGGATGCCGTGTGACGTTCACACTTTATTGCTCCACACATAAGCCAGTTAAATGTTTTTGTAAGTGACTGAATGAATTTAGTTTTTAAATTATCCCATGTACCTTACCCTGATAAATTACCAAAATAAACAGCAAGCGTAATATAATTACAGTGTTGACAGTGGTTTAAGGCTCAGTTAGATGAAAAATGGCTTTTCCCTCCACCCCTTCATTTCTCTCTCCTGGGATCAGGTGGTGGGAGATGAATTCTCTGACATATGAGCTATCTTCTTGAAATGTAATCATAGGCTTGGATGGGCCCGGAAATGTTTTTGCCTACTACCTAATCACAAAAGCAGAGGCTTTGCAGATAGAGTAAGAAATCTATGAGTCTTTCCCTCTCATCCCATCTTTTTTGCTTTCTGTCAGTTTTGACATTTTGACAGTTTGGCTCTATGATTCTCAACTCTAAAGTTTCTAGCCCATTATTGTGTGCTAGAATTTTGGTGGCATACTTGAAGAGATTGAAATACCCAAAACAAGTTTAAAAAGTAAGTAATATACAGATTTGATGCAATCCCCATCAAAATCCCAATGGCATTTTTAAAAAACAAACAAGAACAAAAACCATCAGATTTATCTGGAATCACGTAAGACCTCAAATTGCTAAAGCAATCCTGGGAAAAAAGAACAAGACTGGAGGTATCAAACTCCCTGACTTCAATTTATACTACAAAGCAACAATAATCAAAATAGCATGGAATTGGCAGGAAAACAGACACACGGACCAATGAATAGAAATAAACCCAGAAATAAACCCAAATATATATGGGCAGATAATTTTCAACTAGGAGCCAAAAACACACAATAAAGAAAAGAAAGTCTCTTCAATAAATGGTGCAGGAGAAATTGGAAAGCCACGTGCAAAGAATGAAACGAGACTGCTATTTATGGCCATGTACCAAAATTAACTAAAAATGGATCGAAAACCTAAACATGCGACCTGAAACAATGAATTGCACGGAAGAAAGCATAGGTACTTATGGACCTTGTGTTCAGAGAGGATTTTACGAATTTGACCTCAAAAGCAAGGGAAGTAAAAGCAAAAATAAATGAATGGGACTATAGCAAACTAAAATGCTTCTGCACAGCAAAAGAAACCATCAGCAAAACAAAGAGGCAACTAATCTAATGGGAGAAGATATTTGCAAACAACACCTCCAATAAGGTGCTAATATCCAAAATACACAACTCAACAACAACCAAAAAACAATTCAATTAAAAAATGGGCTCAGGATCTGACAGACACTTCTCCAAAGAAGACATACAAAGGGCCAACAGATACATGAAAAGATGCTCAATTTTACCAGCTATTAGGGAAATGCAAATCAAAACCACAGTAAGATACCACCTCACACCTGTTAGAATGGCTGTTATCAACAAGACGTGAAATAACGAGTGTTGGAGAAGTTGTGGAGAAAAAGGAACCCTCATACACTGCCGGTGGGAATGTAAATTGGTACAGCCAATGTGGAAAACACTGGAGGTTCCTCAAAGAATTAAGAATAGAATTACCAAATGACCCAGCAATCCCTTTTCTGAGTATCTACCTAAAAAATCTGAAAACATCCGTAAAGATATGTGTACCCCTGTGTTTATTGCAGCATTATTTATGGTTGCCAAGACATGGAAACAACCGAAATGTCATTTGTTAGATGATTGGATAAAGAAGATGTAGTATATATACACAATGGGGTACTACTCTGCCATAAGAAAAGATGAAATACTGCCATTTGCCACAACATGCATGGATCTTGAGATTATACTGCTAAGTGAAATAAGTCAGACATGAAAGTCAAGAACCATATGATTTCACTCTATGTGGGGTATAAAACTGAGAGCAACAAAGGAACAACAGAAACAACAAGTACTCTGGTGGTCACCAGATGATAAGAGTAAAGATCATCAAATATATGGTGATAGAAGAACTGACTCTGGGTGGTGAACATGCAATGCAATATATAGAGTATTACAGATTTATGCACTTGAAACATATATAATTTTGCTAACCATGTCACCCTAATAAATTTAATAAATATTAAAAGAAGCAATAAATTATCATGCGATCACTGCTAGAATTTAACTTTCTCGTGGTATCTATGAAAGCATGCGTGGTTATTGCCTCATTCACCCAACAGCTTTTCAGGCCCATGTTGTTTGAGAAGACCTTTTCACTGCCCTGGCCTTTCATTCACATGTTTAAATTAGCATAAAAATCACCTCTGGTATTGGCCTTATAAAAACATACATTTTACCAATCCTTATAGTAAGTTGCACACAGCTCTGTATTGCTTTTCACAACCTTCTTACCTGCGTTTTATCTTTTGAACATGTCTATGATGGTAAGTATTCTAGTTGTGCAAAAAATGAAATTTGTGGGCGGCCCGGTGGTTCAGTTGGTTAGAGCGCCAGCTCTGAACAACAGGGTTGCTGGTTCAATTCCCACATCGGCCAGTGAGCTGTGCCGTCCACAGGTAGATTGAAGGCAATGAGCTGCCGCTGAGCTGCCGGAGGGGTGGCCGGATGGCACGGTTGGTTAGAGAGCGAGCTCTCAACAACAAGCTTGACTGTTCAATGCGCCCTCCACAACTAGATTGAATGACGAAGACTTGGAGCTGATGGGCCCTGGAGAAACACACTGTTCCCCAATATTCCCCCCCAAAAAATGAAATTTGCATTTATATATATTTTTTGCAGATATGTTCTTAAAGTAAAATAAGATCCTTTATAAAATGTTAGAAATGAAGATCAATCTCATAGGGAACAGAATTATCAATTTGTCAGCAAACATGTATCATTTAAAACTGATTTTTGCATCAAACAGCTTTCATCTTTGCAGAAGTTAGATAAATGTAAATAGATTGCTTTCTTTTCAGTGGCTACTAAAAAGAGAGGGTGAGTAGAGTTTTAAAAACTTTGGTTTGATTTACAAAACTGGATTAATTAATCATTTGAAACAGATGAACATGTTAGCCAAAATTTTCAGAAAAATTTAATTGAACCGAAAACCAATGTTGGGACCAAAGCACACTTTAATTAATCTAATTATGAAAGGTTTGGGATGGTGTTAAAAATGTAAATGCACTTCTTTGGAAAGAAGTGAATTACTCTAGATTTCCCACAATGTATTTGGTTGAAATGGTTGTCAGACCTGTAGTGCTATTCTGGCAAAAACACAACCACCAATATGTATGTGTAGCGGAGGAAAGATGAGATTCCTTTTAACATTGATGTTTTTCACGTGATTAATCTGGCTTTATGGGCTTTTGGGAGAAAAACCACAGTGAAGTACCATTTTCATTACACCATATCAAGGGTACATATTATCAGCATGACTTATAACTGTTAATATTGGCCTTCATTACCTGACTGAGGTTGCGTTTGTCAGGTTTCTCCACTGTAAACTTACTTTTTTCTTCTCCCTTTCTACTGTGTTCTCTTTGGAAGGAACACACTGTGTGCAGTCTATTCCTAAGGAGTTCTGTTCCCCCTCCTTGAGGGTAGAGGATACACATAAATCATTAGGAATTCTTCATGGGAGATTTATCTCTTCTCCCCCACTTATTAAATTATTCAGTCATTTATTTATATCATATCTATATGGACTTATGGATACTGGGCACTTGGAGTACTTGTTGCTAATTGGGTGTTGTTTCTCTTAGGCCCTCTCAGCTGACAGCATGGAAATATATACATATATCTGTGTGTGTACACGTCTATGTATAGTTCTATATGTAACTATGTGTATCTATGTTAAGCTAAATATGAGTTCTTACTGATGTCTCCAACTCTAACTACATGGATCATTCTAGCTTCCTCCTCTTGCTTACCTGTAAATTCTCACTTCAAGAGTGAGAAGCCTGACTCCCATCATCCACTTAATTGTTCAGTTCCAGGATACATGTAGAGAAGTATCAGAATTGTTAATCCATGCCCCAATGGGAAACCATGTAATCCACTAGAGTACAGAGCTCATATACAGCTCCTTTCCCTTTAGTCTTACAGACTTCACTCGTTTCCAAAGCTGCTTAAGTCAGCACCTTTCCCTCTCCTTCCCCTCTTCAGTGAGGTTGTTCCATACATTTGTAATACAGATTCTCACGTCATAGTCTGCATTCCTTCCTGGGATCCCCCAACCTCCTCAGTGATTTTTAAAAATTTTGCACACATTAATGTTCACTGTTTGTACTATAAAGTTCTGTGGGTTTTGACAAATGTATAATGTCATGTATTTACCATTACAGTTTCCAACAGTTTTACTGTCCTAAAAGTCCTGTTACACCTATTCAGTTGTCTCCCTTTACTCCTTTCTCCCCTCCTTCCTGGCAGCCACTGATCTTTTTACTGTCTGTATAATTTTGCCTTCTCCAGGATGTCATATAATTGGAATCATATAGTATGTAGCCTTTTACTTAGCAATGTGCATTTGAATTTCCTTTATGTCCTTTTGTGGCTTGATGGCAGATTTTTTTTTTGTCACTGAATAATATTCCATGCATGCATATACCACAGTTTGTTTATCCATTCTTTTACTGAAGGACATCTTGGTTGCTTCCGGTTTTTGGCATTATAAATAAAGCTGCTATAAACAATCATGTCAGCAACCCTTTTTTCATTGACTATATACTTGCATGTCTTGCGTACTTTTCTGAACCAGCGTTTCCATCCTGTTAGTTCCCTCATTAAGATCACTGTCTGTTTGTATGAGAATTAGGTTTTTAACTTTGACATGGTGATGTAAGTAAGGTATTCCTTTTGCAGCTTGGAACATGTGTTGCATGATCTCAAGGTCATGGCTACGGACCTCTTTTCCATAGTCATGGACCTTGATATGGCCTTGGATTGGGTGAGCACTTCTGAGGGTAAACCCAGGGGAACACGTAGGATGAGTGGTCCTATTGTTGTGACCTCTCACAAGAGAAGTTGTTGAAAGTACTTTGCTTTTAAATCTCCTTAAGATGATTCAGTGTGCCCTTAAGACTTTTATCAGGTCACATTGAGGACATCATTGTAGGGAGAGTGGGATGGAGACAGCGCTGGGTTTGAGGACCTCTCTACTACTCAGCACCGAGTCCACTAACACCTTGAGAATCAACTTCTTCATTTTGTAAAGTAGGAAACATCATGGCAACACAATGATACTATGACTGATAAAATATCCTAATCCATTGAGTTGTTTGTCTGAAATAACATGTGTGAAATACTTTCTGAGCACTATAGAAGGATAAGTTATTACTGTCTAGCATAGGGGTTGGCAAATTTCTTCTGTATAGGAACACATAGTAAATATTTTCACCTTTGCAGGCTGTATGGTCTCTATTGCAACTACTCAGCTCTGCCCTTGCAGTTCAAATGCAGCCATAGACAGCACGTAAACCAATGAGCGTGCTGTGTTCCAATAAAACCTTACTTATAAACACAGACAGAGGGCCATATTTGGCCCACGTGCTATATAGTATGCTCACTCCTTGTCTAGATTAAGCATGGAAGACACAGACCACTCTCTGCTCCCTTCCTCCTGAAATCTCTTCCAAATACAGTGCTGGAGAGGACATTCAATAATTTACTGAGAGTCCTGACTCACAGACTACAAAGCCCCAGGTGTGTTGAATTATTTGTCAGCTCAGCTCTTTAAAAAACATACTGCTTCCTGCTTTCTACCCAGCGTCTCCAGCTTCTCTGTGAGTGGAGCCCACCCTTCTCCTGCAAGAACTGTAACTATCTATTAAACTGCTCATCTACTCTCCTGGGCCAATTATTAAGTGTCTGGGATGACCCAAACTCTGTTATCTCCTTAGCTGAACTAGAGAATTGAAAGAGAGACTCATGGGAAGGGAAAGGACCTAAGATCTTTCCCTGCATCTTATGAGCGAGACTCTGTGCTAGGTGCTTTTCATATGGAACTCACTTAAAACTGGCAATAATTCTGTGAGATAGGTTCTAGTACATGCATTTTATGTTTGGCATGTTTAAATTTTGTAGTTAGAATATTCAGCTTACCATATAAGTACATTTATTCTGAAGTCACAGCATCTCAATTTCCACAGAGAACAGAAAGTTTAATTTTGTCAACTCAAGGTAATTCGTCACTTCTGGGCTTAAATGAAGTCAGTACAGTTGTAAACTCAGTTAATGCAAGTCCCCCCGCCCCTCCGCTCCTGTCTTTCTCCCCTAGTCCCTGGGGGTGAGCTAAGTATCTGGGACGTTGGCTTATAGACCGTCCCGTAGGGAGAGGTGAATGCTGGCCTTTGTCCTTGCTGCATTCTCCTGAGAACTTTGTCCTTTCTAGTCCTCATGGTCTTGATGATTTCCTGTCATGTCTGTGAGGACCATACACTCCTCCTTGTTGTCCCAAACCCTGGCTCCTTTGGGATTGTGACTCATGCCCCGTCACTTTGCTGTTTGTCCAGGGGCTCATAGGAACCTTTTGCTTTAAGGTTGCATGAGGCTGCCCTGAAGTTCACCTGACCAGTAAATCCCTCAGCCATTGTTAGGCTGCCCCTCTGGGGCAATATTTCTGGAGTTTCTCTCTCCCCTTCTGTCCAGGGTTTTTGATCCATAGAGGGGGCCATTGTGCAGCACTTTCTAGGGACCTAAACGTTGCCTATCGCTCTGCTGGCCCTTCTTCCCATGATCATTGAGTTCATCTTTGTTTTCTTTTTAAGCAGAGAAAAATATTTTATATCACCTCATTTTTATATCATCCTACATCATCATTTTTTTTCCTGTTTTTTAGTTCACAGTATAAACTTTGCAGGATCCTCATCCCTTAGGAACTCAACACTTTCTCTCCCAAACATTTTTCTCTTTCAAACCCCTCTGCATGCTACAGCAAAAAAAGCTTTGTTTTCAATGTATTGTTTCTTTTTGAGGCTCTAAAAAGTCTAATTCAGAACTCACAGGTTTGCAATTATTTCTTTGATTTCAGCATATTTGCCTTCCCCCTAAGAACAGTATGTATGGAGAACTGCTTTCATTTGGTTTATTCATGTTTCCTCCCTAGAAATAAACATGAAAAGCTTAAGAACAGATTCAGTACAGATCAGTTTAGGATTCTGTTTGTTTCTTTGTCTAAATGACAAAGGCAAAGGAAAGGACACCAGGAATCAGGAGAAACCTTCGATAGCATCTCCAAGCATCTCCAAAATATTATCCATGCATCCTCACTTATGAGGAAACCGACATCCTGAGAGGTCGGTCGACCAGCTAGCAGAATACCACACTGGAGAAAATAGAGGATTTGGGACTGCTACCGTGTTTCCCTGAAAATAAGGCCAGTCTTGTATTAATTTTTTGCTCCAAAAGATGCATTTGTGCTTATGTTCAGGGGATATCATCCTGAAAAATCATGCTACGGCTTGTTTTCCGCTTAGGTCTTATTTTCGGGGAAACACGGTAGCTGGGTCCGCAGCCAGGTCTGCCTGACTGCAAAACAGACACTGGGGTAAGGAAGGGTGCTTTTTGGTTTCAACCGTTTCAAATGCTGCGGAGAGGCCCAGAAAGATAAGAAGGGAGACAGAGGTTTTCAGATGAGGGGCTCCTGGTTATCCTCTGACGGCTGTTCTCTGCTCCGCACTAGGCTTTGTCCACTAGCACAAGACTGCTGGCTCAGAAGTCCTCACGCTGGTGCCACATGCATCAGGCCACATGTATTGCTGATTGTGAAGAGCCCCCCAGGACTGGTGCTTCCTTAAAGCATTTTATTCTGGGTGTCCAGTAGCAGAAGGTTCTGAAGACTACAGTGTCAGCAAGGACATATAGTACTTGACGTTACGTAAGATACCTGGGTGGAGGAAGGTAGCAATTTGAAGAAAATAGGAAAAAGAAGGTATTGAAGTAAGTGGATAAAGAGGTTTGAGTGAGGGGAATGAGGGTTCCCCCAAATCCCTGTAGTGAGAAGTACCCACGAAAGAGAAGAGCCACAGGTGAAAGGGCTACCCCCTCTGAAGACAGGCTAGCAATTGTCATCTATGAAGGAATTCTTTTCTTTCTTTCTTTCTTTCTTTTTTTTTTTTTTTACTTTTTGCACACTTTTCTAAATAAGTGGTGTCCGTTTGCAAGCCCTCCCTAGCGGTGTGCTAAGCATGCAGCGTATTCTATTACTCTGGGAGGGCTGAGGGCTGGCCACAGCCTTTGTCTAGGTGTACAGATTTTACTCATTTTTTTTCCTTTTTTCTGGAACTGCCTCCTAAATGCCCTGTGACAGCCAATTTTCCAAGGTGAAGAGCTTCACAGAGATCTGTCCCCTCAAGGGCCTCACTGATGTGCCTCACTCCACCTGTGCAGTTTCGGTTGGCTTTATGGTGTCATCCTATGTAAGGAGTGGATACAGGGCTGGGAGGGAAAGAATGGCGTGTGCCTGGCAGGGGGAGGCAGCTGGCGAGGGAAGGTTGGCTTCTACTGTTGTGACAAATGCTTTGCTAATCGTTTTATTTCTTCTAGAAACAAACAGCATAAGCTCAGATTAAATAGCGATCAGTTTAGGATTCTGTTCATTGTGTTTTTTTTTAACCTTTTATTTATTTTAAAATATTTTTGTTTTATTGTGGGAAGAACACTTAACATGAGGTTTACCCTCTTGACATTTTTTATTGAGATATAATTGACACGTAACATTGTATTTGTTTTAGGTGTATAAGATAATGACTCGATATATGTATATATTGCAAAATGATTACCATAGTAAGTTAACATTCATCACCACCGCTTAACATTTTTTAAGGGCACAATACAATATTGTTGGCTGTCGGGACAGTGTTATACCGCGGATCTCTAGAACTTACTCATCTTGCCTAACTAAAATTTTATGTCCTTTGATTAGTAACTCCCCATTTCCCCCTCCTCCCATGTTTGTATCTTAATTCAGTTTGACTCCTGTGTATTGTCTTCTTGTACAAGGTACTGTAGCAGAGGGCGATACAAATGCAAAATGGGGAAGTCCCAGCTCCTGTTGCCTCATGGGGGGCAGGGCATACAAATATTCAGGTAATACTTTAATACTGGGCAGAAGGTCAGTGTCTTAAGAGAGGAAGAAAAGGACATAAGAAAGTTTAAAAGTTATTTCTGGTTGGGGTCCTCTCAGAAGACATAGCATTTGAGACAATTTGTAAAGAAGGCTCAATTTCATTGGAGCTGTGGCTAAAGAGTATTTCACCTGGGGAAACTGGCCATGGATATGAAAATTCTGGATGTCTTGTCTCTCCATGGACCCCAGACCACCTGATATTAGAAGCAGATCCCACTTTGTTTCTCTGCTTTTTTCCCTCATAACTGCCTGAGACGTCAGTTATTGTATAAAGTTCCCAGCCACCTTGAATATGGGAATAACCCAAAAATGCTTTCCTGGGAAGATGGAGAAGATTTGACTTTGAGAAGAAGAATAAGAAATAGGTCCTAGAAGGACCAAGAAGAGGGGTCAGAACAGACTTTGCATACAGAGGGAAGAAGTGACAGGTCAATGTAGGTGACCAAGGCCTCTTAATGCCTCAATAGACCATAAGGAAAGGACAACCAGAGTTAGAAGAGAGGATGTGTGCTGCGGAGGTGTGTCAGAAGAGACTGGATTTGAGGGACCAAAGCAGCTGTATCTGTAGCTCTGTGCTTCCACATCTCGGCCTAGCAACTGTCTCATCAATCAGTGGGCTCCTACAGGAAGGGCCATTTGGCACATGTCATTGAATCCTGAGACGCTCAGGCCTGGACATTTGGGCTCTTTCTGCAAGTGGAGGTGGCCGGTCTCTGAGAGCACTGATCTGTGTGGCAGGAAGGAAGCAAGACCAGGGCAGGATGGTGGACAAGTAAGAACAACCGGGCAGCTCTTACGTGGGCCAGATTCTGGGCTTTGAAGTCCTTGCCTGTACTTCCTAACTTAATCCCCACAAAAACTGACGTGGTGCCTGATGACCTGGCACAGCACTTTTCCTGAGGACAGTGGAGTAGGAGCCAGGTCTGCAAGGGATGAAGGGGTGAGAGAGAAAGGGTATTGGAGGCTGCAGGGCTAGGCCATTCTAAGAAGTGTGTTGGGCAGGAAGTTCTTTTTATATTTTTCCTTTTATTAAAATTTGTTTTCTGATATGAAATGAATGGAGGGGAGGTGAAGGAACTTGGACCCTGTTTCCCCGAAAATAAGACCTAGCTGGACCGTCAACTCTAATGCGTCTTTTGGAACAAAAATTAATATAAGACCCAGTCTTATTTATTTTTAAGTGGTTTTATTTGTTTATTTATTTTTTAACAGGACTTTATTGGGGGACAGTGTATACTTCCAGGACTTTTTTCCAAGTCAAGTTGTTGTCCTTTCAACCTTAGTTGTGGAGGATGCTGTTCAGCTTCAAGTTGTGTCCTTTCAGTCTTAGTTGTGGAGGGCGCAGCTCAGTTCCAGGTACAGTTGCCATTGTTGGTTGCAGGGGGCACAGCCCACCATCCCTTGAGGGACTCGAAGAATTGAACCGGCAACCTTGTAGTTGAGAGCCCACTGGCCCATGTGGGATTCAAACTGGCAGCCTTCGGAGTTAGGAGCATGGAGCTCTAACCGCCTGAGCCACTGGGCTGGCACCTCTTATAATAATTTTTGCTCCAAAAGATGCATTAGAGCTGATGGTCCGGCTAGGTCTTATTTCTGGGAAACATGATAGCAAAGGAGAGGCTGAAGATATAGAAAGATACCTTGAAATGGCCTATTCTTGGGAAGGCGATGTGATGGTGCCTCCCAGTGGTGCAGTGAGTTGGTTCCGGGGACAGCCGTGGATGGATGGGATCAGAGGGCACCAGGAAATGGGAGGGCTTGGCCCAGGTGAGAGGGACTTCTTCCTCGACAAAGAAGGAATGAATTGGCAAAGGCACAGAGAGCTATTAAAATGTGCTGGAGGAAATTTGAAGAGGACACTTTGACTGGCCTCAACATTTTTAATAAAGTGGGAGAAATAGTCGTTTCCTAAGAGTGAAGGAGGCATGGAGTGTGTTACGGGCTGAATTGTCCCCCCCCCCCCACCAACCCCCTGAATTCATATGTTTAAGTCCTAACCCCCAGTACCTCAGAATATGATTATATTTGAAGATAGGGTCTTTAACCTTTTCATTGCATTAATTGATTACAAGTTTGTTCTCCAAAATATGTCAAAAATCCACAGAAAACGATTACAGTATTTATATTTTTAAGTAAATGCAGTTAAGGTGCTACATTTTGTAAAAATAAGTGATTAAAGTATACAAATTTCCTATTATTCATTCTTGAAAAACACAAAAATATAGAAAAATGCACATCTGCTTTCCTAAACTTCTTTTCTGGAACACTGAGCTCGTGGGGTAAAGCCCAACGCCGCAGTCAGCAGCATGGAAATATCATTTGACTATAGACGAACGTCACAGCGAAAATGTGAAAGAGGTAGTAATTCAGTTAAAATGAGGTTATTAAGGGGGACCCTAATTTAATGTGATTAGTATCCTCATAAGAGGAGGAAATTAGGACACAGGTATGCGGAGGGAAGATCATGTGAGGTCACAGCAAGAAGATGACCATTTGCAAGCTGAGAAAAGGCCTCCGGGGAACCAAACTGGCCAACACCTCAACCTCGGACATCCAGCCTCCAGAATTGTGAGAAATTTGATTCCTGTTGTTTACGCCACCCAGTCTATGGTACTTTTGTTATGGCAGCCCTAGGGAAGAACTCAAGGCTTGAGACATGCAGGGGAGATTTCTGGTAGCTAATGCCCGACAGATCATAGGGAGTGAAAACAAGGGTGGAGTGATTGCCGAATGGCGATTTGCATGCAGGTAACTTCAGACTCTGTGGGTAAGCATTGGACCCACTTAGCTTGGCTTTGTGTATAAGTCCGTGTGTGGGGGGTTGTGTGTTTATAAACACCCTAGTATGTATCAAGGTTTCTTTCATCCTCCATTTGGAAAGATGTGACCTGAGGATATCTTATTATATTTAAGAACTTGTGTGGTGTTCTTCTACACATACATGGGATAAGCAATTATTCCAAAAGCTCTGGAAAGTATAGGCCTCAACCCCCAGCTTAACAGCAAAAAAAAAAAAAAAAGAGGGCTGCTTAATCTTTTCCCTCACCCCCCAGCTCCCAGCCACAGTCCTTCCTTCTAGTCTGTTCTGTTTCCACCAGCTTCATGTTCAACCTTTCCTTGGTAAAGGCAGATTCTTAAAGAAAGCTACCATACCATAATACATAATGTAAAATTTTTTCTTTGTCTCTTTTTTAAAAAACATGCAAGAAATTTATTAGAGAAAATGCTTATCAGAAAATGGAGAGGGAGCCAGGTGAGGCTGAGAGAGCCATCAGGCTGCAATGAATGTCTAACCTCCTGTGGAAAGAAGTAACATTGTGTGGAGCTTCCTAGATTGAGTGCAATTCTAAGAAAAGTTTGGCAAGGCCATCGGAGGGTCCTTGAGCCACTTTACTTCCCTGCTTGTCCTGCCAAAGTGCCCAGTGTAAGGAAAATCAAGGGTTATTTGTCCTAGCTAGGGGGGACAAGATAACAGCTCCGCTATTGACTTGGCTTTGGGGAATTCCAATTCCACGGGCATACATTTCTAGGTCAAATTAGCATGGCTGTGGAATTCATCAGGCAGTAGGGGTTGCTTTTAATCATAATCTGGCATCTCTTTAATTCTAGTCGCTTGTGTAGGATTTAATTAGGCAATAATGAAATGTTGATAAAAATCACCTCCCACGTTATTTTATTTTTCTGTGGTGATGGAATTTTAATTGTATTTCTTTTTTGTGTAGGTATAGTTGCTATACAATACTATTATATTAGTATATTAGTTTCAGGTGTACAATACAGTAATTTGACATTTCTATGCCTTACAATGTGGTCATTCCACCGTTCAAAATTGTCACATTATTATTGACTATATTCTTTCTGTGTGAGGTTTTAGAGGCCTGCCTGGCTTAGGGAGAAGTGTAATGAGAGGGGAGAAATATGAGGCTGGTGGCTTCTGTCACAGCAGTGCTTTGGGGCCTCTTCTGTCCCCTGCCTGCCCTTCTGGGATATGCATGAGATGCTAGTGGACACCCCCCACCTCCCAGGGCTGGCTTTAAGTGCAGGGATGGGTCATGAGCAAACGTGGGGGCCTGGGCTTTCCTCGAGAGTTCAGGGTTCGCATAATGTCAATCTCGCCAATGAAAAGGAAATTAAATTTACCAAATATGATTGGGGAGGGGGAATCTTTTTAAGCTTTTTAAAAAATGCATATTCACAAATTTAGGCAAAAGACTTTGTCAGATCTGCTTTTCTGATATTTTGTTCATCAAACATGGTCTACTTATAGGTAGAACACAGGTGATTTTAGGGCAGTGAAACAATTCTGTACTATCCAGTAATGATGGATACGTCATGATGTATTTGTCAAAATCCATAGAATGTACACCATACAGTGAACCCTAACGTAAACTATGCTATGGGCCTTAGTAATCATGTATCCATATTGGTTCATCAGCTGGAACTAAGGCGTCACATCAATACAAGATGTAAATAATCGGGGAAATTGATTGTATGGGGGCGGGGGGATGGAGAGGGGATAGATATATGGGACTCGCTGCACTTTCTGACCAATTTTTCTGTAAATCTAAAACTGCTCTAAAAAAGTAACATCATTGAATATGAAGAAAATATCATGGTTCATATATAAATGTCGTTTCCCGTTTTACTTCCTATCCTCAAATTCCTCACCACAATAACTGAATCCACCTTTGGAAACATGCATCTTTGGGTGAAATGCCACCTTCCCAGCCCTTCACCCGAGGTTTGCCTTCTTCTTCCCTGCCCCTTCCTCTGTCTCTTGTATTAGTGGCCTTGGGTTTTAGTGAGATTTGGTTACTGTGGTGCAGAGCTCTGCAGGGAGAGGCAGGAATCTTGCCTGAAGGCTGAGGTTTGCCTGCGTGTTAATGACCTGAGACAGGTGTCTCAGGGTGGACCCATGCACCTGTGCAAGTGGGAGGGGGCACTTCCGGGACCTGGATGCCAAGAGGTGCTCCTGGATGGAAGGTTTTAAAAGTGATGTCTGGTGGCAACCTGGAGCTAGGAAGGGAGAGGCCGCCTGTTCCTGGAATCTGCCATGGACAGTGAGCTCTGGTTGTCTAGCAGCTGGATTCTCTGTGACTGTTTCCCTTTGGTTGTGCTCCAGCCTTCAGACCTTCTACCCCAGAGAATGAAAGGACGGGATCTGGTCCATATTGGGGGGGGGTGTTGAAGGAGCAGTGCTCCCCTCCCTGCTGCGATGACAGCAGGGATCTGAGGGCCCCAGGAGGATGTGCAGCCTCAGGGAGACATCAGGGGTGTAGTCAGGACCTTATCTTTCAAGTGCTAATCTTGGGGATTGGTTTGTTTTCTTATGAGAAGTGCTTTTTTTTTTTTTTTTTGGTTTTTTTCACATAGTCTCTAACACTAAGTATGAGATTATTTCTCAGAAATAGCAAGGGGGCTGGATCAGAAAGGCTGAGATTCCAGAGTTCATTCAAATGTTCAGACAGAAGATCAACTTTGCCTGCTTTTCATTGGTGCTCGCTGCCTTCCTGTGGGGGTTTCAGGTTGCTGGGCCAGCCCGCCCCTGGCAGAGCTGCTCCTGGGAAGAATCATTTCCAACCTGTGTTTGGATAACACGCTGGGTTCCTGGCTTCCCCTGCACTGGTCTCACTAGGTGCCCTTTGTTCCAGGGTGCACGGCTGCGGCAAGCTGAATTACAGAGGAAGAAAACTGTCCCCACAAGAGGAGGAAAGCTGCAATCCCAAATTCCAGGGCCAGGTGACCAAGGTGCCAGTTCTTACCGTAGACTGTGGGAAATGCATTGTGTGTGAGCCTGTTACCTGTGATGGAAAATGAAAACAGGAAAAGGTAATTTCTGGTGCTCTATAATTTTTCAACATCATAGCTGCAGAATCGAAAAGTAAGCATTGGGGACAGGTGGAGGACTTAGTGAACTTTCAGTGCTTTATCTGTGGAAAGAACTCTTTCAAATGGACTATGGGTTAAAAAAAAAGTAACAGCTTTCTTCTAACTGATCCTCAATCACTCTCTCTTCCATTCTATGTATCTATATACATATCTATGTCCTCTTTTTCCTCCCTTCCTTCCTTCCTTCCTTCCTTCCTTCCTTCCTTCCTTCCTTCCTTCCTTCCTTCCTTCAAACCGCCTTCCTTCCCTCCCTTCACCCCTCCCTCCCTTCTTTCCTGTACATCCATCTGTGAACCAATTGTCCTAGGCCTTTACCCGCCTCCCCCTTGAGAAACACCACGGTCTATATGAAGGTGTCTGTTGATTCAGGACCCTTGGTGCACTTCACCCTGAAGTTGTAGGTATAGGGTTTAAACAGGTGAAGTTCTGGTGTAAAATGATTATTTTTTTGCAGAGCATCAATTAAGTGGCACCTTATAGGACCTCAAATCCAGACTATTTTATAAAATGGGTCCCAAACTATACCTTTTGAGGAAAAAACAGTTTCTTTGCACGTGGTATTTATTGTTCAAATGGAGGAATAGCAAATAGTCATTTAGAAACAAGTTATTACCATCAAAAACAAGGTAGTGTGAGTGCCACAGCACATATAACCATTGTATATGCTGAGTAAGCAAGAGAAAAATGATTATTTTATTCATTTTATATCTATGCACATCATGGTGGAAGGCTGGAGCTAGGAAATCTTTCTGCGGGTCAGGATTGTAGATTTGTGAAAACGTGTTTGCAAGTCTACTGGCGGTGCTTTTTGTCTGTTTGAGCTGCATCTCCACAGTGTTAGTGTACTGTGCCACTTTCACGTCTCAGTCAGTGGGATCTGGAGCTGCCTAGTGGCTAAAGCCACACAGCCGCTCCCGCATCCTTTCTGGCCTTCAGCTCCCCTTTAGTTAGTCTTTTGGAGTTTGGTAGAAGTTCCAGGGGAGACTCTTCCAGTAGGATTTGTATAGGAGCAAAAAAGACATGTTCCTACATTTCATGAAGTAAAGGTTAGAATTTGTGAAGAGACTATTTATGACGGGGGCCAGACCCTGCCCATCCATCCATCCATCCATCCATCCATCCATCCACCCACCCACCCACCCTCCCACCCATCCACCCACCCATCCATCCATCCATC
Organism: Rhinolophus hipposideros; assembly: GCF_964194185.1. NCBI lineage: Eukaryota > Metazoa > Chordata > Mammalia > Chiroptera > Rhinolophidae > Rhinolophus > Rhinolophus hipposideros. The sequence goes on from NC_138063.1 coordinate 43,012,995, forward strand.
CATCCATCCATCCATCCATCCACCCACCCATCCATCCATCCATCCATCCATCCATCCATCCATCCATCCATCCATCCATCCTCCCACCCACCCTCCCACCCATCCATCCACCCACCTACCCATCCATCCACCCATTCACCCATCCATCCATCCACCCACCCATCCACCCACCCTCCCACCCATCCACCCACCCATCCATCCATCCATCCATCCATCCACCCATCCATCCATCCATCCATCCATCCATCCATCCATCCATCCTCCCACCCACCCTCCCACCCATCCATCCACCCACCTACCCATCCATCCACCCATCCACCCATCCATCCATCCACCCACCCACCCACCCACCCATCCACCCACCCTCCCACCCATCCATCCATCCATCCATCCATCCATCCATCCATCCATCCATCCACCTATCTATGCATCTATCTGTCCTTCTGTCTAACCATGCATTCATCCTTCCATCTGTCCATCTTTCATCCACTCCTGTAACAAAGGAAGAACACAAATTTCTTGTATTTATTTAAAATTTGTATTTTAAGAATACAGATTTACTTTGATTTTGGAGATATTTAAATTCATTTTTATTCATTTTTGGTGGATAAGATTTATATGCATAAAAATTTAACACTAGTGTACTGCATCAAAGTATTCAACTTTAAAAAAAACAGTGAACCTCAAGTAAAACCTCATATGTGAGATAAATATGTAACCACCTGGAGTTCCACCTGCTGTCTTCCTAACCTCTGTGGCACCTTCACAAGATCCTTGGGCTCCCCAGAGCACAGTATACATACTGCTGTGCTTTGTATGAAACAGAGCGATGATGATAGGTGCAGGTGGTGGGTCTTGGGGTAATTAAGGGAAGGGAGAGCTCGCTGGGGGCTGGAGACTTTTGAGGAAGTGAGGGGTGTGCTTTCTAAGGGGAGTCGCGTTTGGACCCATGAGGAGGAGGAGGACACACTTCATGGTAGGCTAGAGGATGGAGATAGGATGAGCAAAGGCCCTGCAGTTGGAGGCAGGATCCAACCAGAAAAAGATGGGACCCTCAACTGGCTAATTGAGGAGAAAATAAAGGGGCAATTGACAAAGATGTGAGCAGGGTTTAGGGAAAATAATAAAGGATAGTGCAGACCATGGGGCTAGTAACAGCTGATCACCATTACTAGGGGCAAGAGGACATTTCCACACTTGGACACAGAGAGAGAGCTACAACCTGACAGCAGACGTGGCCTTTGGTAGAGGGATGCAATCCATCCCTGGTGACCTTCAGGGAGGAAGCCAGGGAAATAAATATCCTTACTTCACACTCTCTCCCCTGCCAATCTCTTTCATTATTCAAACCTGGCTGGAAGCCAGAAGCCAAGGAAGCCCATAAAGATCTACCTCCCAAAGCCCAGAGAATGATGGTGAATGTATCTGGAAGGACAAATAGAAAATAACCACATAGAGAGCTACTGGGTTAGAGCCCAAGGACCTGCATCAGTTAGGTTTTGCTCCAATAATGTCGTGTAATAAACAACCCAAATCTCAGTGGAATAGAAGTATTTATCCTTGCAGGTCTGTGGGTTGGATGATCTCACTGGGCTTGGCTGGGTGGCTCTGAAGGCTGTGCTGGCTCTGCTTCTTGCCCAGGTCTGTCTTGGCTAGGGCAGCTTTGCTCCATGTGTGTTCATTCTAGAGTCCAGGCCGCAGGGGCAGCAGCCACCCAGGGGAAGCCTTCCTCAAGGTGATGGCAGATGTGCAAGAAGGCAAAGTTTCCCTAGCACTTCTCAAGGCTTTGGTCATGTCACATCCACCGTTATTGGCCAAAATAAGTCACATGGTTGAGCCCAAGTCAAGGGGCAAGAAGGTACATGTCTCAGAGAGATGGGGGAATTGCCAGGTTGCATGGCAAAGGTGTGGATACAGGGATGTATGAAAAACTGGAGCCAATAATTCAATCCAACAAAGTCTCCATAGGAGAAGAAGGTGGAAAATATGCTGCACAGCAGGGGAGTTAATGTGGGTGGCTTTCAATGGTGCACCTACGGTTTATACTCCCTCTCACCCATATCCAGTCTCCCTTCCTTTATCACAATAGAACTGTTAGCTTTCACATGTGAATGTTTCCCAGCTAACAACTGTATTTCCCAGCCTCCCTTGCAATTAAGTGAGGCTATTTGACTAAGTTCTGGCTAAAGAGATGTGAATGTAAATGATGTATTCATTTCTACTCTTAAAGGGATTACTTTCTTTCTCCACTTCTCTCTCACACTTGCTTCCTGGACTGTGGGTGTAGTGCTGAGTCCCCTTTCGAATGCAGGTGATAGCTTTGGGATGGCAGAGCATGGAGACAGTAGGAGGATGGATCTCTGGGCTTTTTATGCACATAGTAGGTGTGAGGGAAAGACGCCTCCATCTTACTTAGGCTGCCATTGTTTGGCGTCTTTATTTTAGCAGCCATATCTATAATTAACACAAATCGATAGGAACCTCTACTCTGATACCTAATAGAGGGGATAACACAAAGAAGTAAAATTCATTTTTTTCAGTATTTATTGGTCTAATGGATAAGAGATATCACAATTTTAGTTTTTTTCTATGTCACTCCCATCCAGTACTTTGAAAGGAAGCGTTATCAGTGAGCTGATTGTCAATGCAAAATCTCCCTAATGATATCAGGACAAGCTGGTTCTGTATATGAGCGGAGGACTGGTGGGAAGAGAAGAGAGATGAAGGGAGAGAGTTATTTACCACTTGTTTGAATGTGTCTCACAACTAGGAAGTACAGAGCAGGATTGAAACCTGGGCCTGTTTGGCCCCAAAGCCAATCTCCTCTCATTTGACACTACTTATATCAGAGAACTCTGTGAGAGGTCCAGCTCCTCTAGAATCTAGGGTGGTTTCTGCAGCCGGACTTCTTTGGACCTCCATAGCATTCGGCACCAAGTCAACTTTGGCCTCTGCTCATTGATAATCAAAGGATAAGTAGTATTTTCATCTGAAGTGTGCCAATTGGGATTTCTCTGCTATCTACCTGGTTCTCTTACAGAGAAGTAATCTTGGTGGCTCCACTGCTTTCTTGTGGCAAAGAGCAAAATACAATCCAAAATCCCAGGCTCTCAGGAAGGTCACTTGGAGTGTAGGAGACAGCAAGGTGGGAGCCCTGGCTTCCAGTCCCAGTTCTTGGGAAAATTACGTAACTTGTCTGTCCATGAGTGTCCTTACATAGAGACTAGAGATAGCATATGTCAAGTTCCTAACGCCTAGTAGGTGCTCTCATCGCTACTATAGAGCCAGCACCTTGTGCTTGTTTGCGTCGGGCCAGGCCTAGCTTCTTTGCTCCAGGGCACAGGAATTCATTTTAAGAATCTTAGAATTCCCTGCAGCTTCCAGGCATGATTTTGTGGGTCATGGCAACGAGCAACGATTAAAGAATACAGCTGACTCTGGCACCAAAGGTTAGAAGACTGGCCAAAGGACAGTTCTCCATCCCTGGCCAAGAGGACTAAATGGAGACCCTTCGGGTAAGCCCACTTAACGACCTGTCTGGATGAGCTGTTGGCAGGAGTCTCTGCACTGGCAGCTGACTCCCACCCAAGTGGCACTGGTTATCCCTGCTTTGCAAACTCGGGTCTAATAAGTCCTTGGAGGAAGGCCGGAAACTGGGACACAATCCTGGCTATGGCAGGCAGGGCTGGACTGAGATAGTTCATTCATACACTCATTCATTGAAAACATTTAAAAACCAAGGGCTCTGCCTCTGGAGAATTAATGTTCGTTTTCTTAAGCCTATTTTTCTCTGGACTTTTGCCTATGTGGTGTAACCCAGGCATGTTATGTACTTATTTGAACAAGGATATCTAGGAAAGGAAAAAGGATGAACAGGTGGAACAAAATCTTTTCAACATCTGCTTTGTGATTTATAAACTATGATGCCATGCCATTAAGGAATCTTCCCAGGAAAACACTGCTATTGTACAGGAAAACATCTGAGAAAGACTGAAAAGTGTGCTTGTACTTCTGAAACTGTTGAGTATAACAGTAAGAAAAGAGATATTTCATTCCAGTGCCATTTAGAAAAGGTTTCTAAAGCTTTTCCCTGATTTGGGGCCATGTTTTGGTAAATGGAATGAACCTGTTTTACCATCTGATTCTTTTCACTCAATCTCCCTTTGTTTTGATGGAATAATATGTATATGATGCATACATCCAACATATTGGATGTATAATAAGCAACTATTAATAACATGAATTCCTTCCTTTCTCGTGCTTGGCTTTTCTCATTCTTCAGTTCTTTTAACATTTTATAACTGGCCACATACACCCTTGTTTTTTCTTATTTTAGCAATTTTTAGGTTTCTCAACTAACGTGTAGGTCATCTAATGCAGTGAAGAGTTTTCTCCATATTACCCACGGCACTTGTGCATAGCCTTTGGCCTGGAAGGAGGAATCAGCTCTACCTTCAGAATGGTTTGTTGCAAAAGGGTTTAGATACGAAGTGATGTTTGAGGTCAGATTTAAAGAAAGTATATTCTAGGTTAAAAAAAAAAAAAGGTAGGGAAGGAAATCCAGGTCTAGTATGGGGTAAGCAAGAGCATGGAGGGAAAGTGCAGGTGGCTTGTAAGGCTGTTCGGGTGCATGGCGAGGGCAGGTGGGGTTGCAGCTGGAGGGAAGGTTGGAGGTGTGCCTGGGAACCCGGTCCTGCATGTATGTCCTGCAGTCAACTCAGATCCTATGAAAGCTGGGGTAAGGGTTAGGATGGACTTCTATTTGGGGAACGGTAGAACGAGGAAACTGATCAGATTTGCATTTTGGAAAGCGACTTGTGACAGCAGCATGGGCATTGGGCAAGTCTTACAATTAGCTTCCATTTCCTGACTCCTAGTGTAGGGACAATGTATGTGAAGGTGCTAAATATATTTAAACTATTATTATTGTGTGATTTCGAGCTATAAATCAGTTAATATGTGTACTTTTTAAGAAGAGATCAGCTTTGTAATTTTAGGCAAAATACACATGCTTGGTATTGTTACCCGATTTACATAGCTTTGCACTTCCTTAAACATCTGGGTTTTGAAAATGGGACCAGCTATTAATATTTGTTGTTGGTTTTAACTTCAACTCTGACTGCTACAAATTGGAAGAATAGGGGAGAGTTGATGAACATTGATTATTGAAGAGGGAAAAAAGTTTGTTTTTTCCCCCCTTGGCTGTGCATTCATTCTTTCAAGAGCCATTTAAAAACAAAAATGTTTTCCATCTTCTCATAGCACGTAGTAAGTCAGGTGCCTGAAGACCTCATCATAGTTACCAAAACTCTCCCCCCAAAGGAGTATCAGTTGTGAGTGGGCGAATAGAAACCTGGTGTATAAATAGCTAAATACATAAAGGAGTAGATCAGGCATATTCTTCTGTTGTGATAGTCATCTGATTTCATTCAGTGTGTTATTAAGAAGGATGCTGGTTCTTAAATAAAATTAGAACATTTTCGAAGCTCGAGTCTGAATCCTGCATCACTCCTTGGTGATGGTGTGACCCAACAACTCACGTCACCTCCCTGAGCCCCTGCTTTCTCTGTAAAATGGGGAGTGTCGTAAGGCCTGCTTCAAAGGGCTGCTGGGAGGATGACCTGAGATCATGACTGAAATCCTCATACAGTGCTCGACAAATTGTACACACTCTAAGTTTTTATTAGGGCTGGGAGAGGAACCACCTCAGCCTGAGAGCTAGCACTATTCTCTTCTGATGTTGGCATCAGACGTTTGATTTCAAGTTGCTTCTGAGCATGAATCTTAATTGATGTTTAAAAATCAGTAGGAGGATGAAAAAGAGGATTGAGTTTTGTCTATAAAAGGTCTTGAGACTGAAGAGGTACCAGAGTTCAGTTCCTGCTTTGTGTTACAGGGCCCAGGTGATGGTTAGTCCTGCCAGCCTGACCAGGCCACACGGACAGGACAGCAGTGCATAAAGGTGCTGAGGAAATGACCATTCCCGTGCTGTGAAGATGGCATGAATGGTGCCCAGGGGCAAGACAACACAGGCTACACGGCTGCAGGTGTGAAAGTCAAACTGTCTTTATTCTTTTACTGTTGTATTTGGGATGGGTAGCAGCACTGCTTGGGAAGCTTTGGAAGGGAGGAGAGGGAATCTGTTGGATGAAAATCTTACCTTTGAGCATCAGTTATATCAGTACATTTCATGTTAGATTTTTGAATGGCATATCAATAAGTAGTAGAAGACAGGCTCAGAGGAAAGGTTCTTTTCATGAGTTCAACATAGTGACCAAAAGGTTATTCTTGCATTTCGTCATGCATATGCCTTGGAATTTTGTTTTTTTAGAACCTGACTTCAGGAAACACAAACTTTCCAGGTAGCACACAGCTGTTTCCAGCTTCTCTGCCAATGGCTGATGTGAAGCCATACTTGCTTGACAGTCAGTATCAGCTCTGGTACAGGTCTGATACCAAGCATATTCATACCTCAGCCATAAAACAGGGCCTTCTAGAAAGCCAGATTGTGGTGCTCTGCCTTTCCCAACAGATGCCTGTCTACCACCCTGAATCCACATAAATGAAGGAGATGCTCATCCTGAGTTAACCACTTCCTCTGGGCCGCCAGGCACACAGCTGGAGTGTGGTGGGCTCAATGCACAGCCACCTGACTTTGAGCCCTGTATATACTTAGGCTTGACCTATACTGGCAAATGATACATTAAAAAAATATATGTATACACATATATTTCATTATTTTTTTAAACCAGAACTGAAAAAAATTCTTTGCCACTGGGTAGATTTAAATCTGACTAGAAACCCTATGAGTTTTTATTAGTACCATTATTGTTTTCTTTGGCTCCATTTATCATATTGGTAAAATGACCAAAAAAAAAAAAAAAGGAAAAAATTGTAAAAAAGGCAAATATTTTGTACAAAAATACAGTTTTAAAAGCTCTTTAAGTATATTTCATATAATTAAGAGTTGGCCTATATATCTCTATGTCTGCATATTTTTCCTACATTTGGGATTTTAGAAATGTAAGGTACTGTTTACACAGTATATGTTTAAGTTCTTCCTAAAGCCCAACAACCAGTGATAATCTTTTTATGATCGGAACATTCCATACTTTGGAAGATATGATTTGCATAACTGTATAGTTAGTTACTGGCTGAAAAATCTATGTGATTCAGTCCATTTCCATTCTGAAAATCAATATCTCATATTGAGGGAACATTTCAGTTCCAAGGTCCTTGAGTAATGGTAGATGGTAAAGATCATTCACTTTCAATTTTTTCAGTAATTGGTTTTCAGTGCTTTTTTTCAATCTGGTGAGAAGGTAATGCAATCAGAAAGACGTATCCTTTGCCTTTGAGAACCGTCTGAAAATTTGCTCATGTTATTACATCACAGTCCATTATAATGCAGATGATAGTACTAAAAGAGAGGAAAAAGGATGGGTGTTAGTTTTTTTAAAAAGAATAACGTTAATGTACAATTCAAAACAAGGAACATGTATTTTTTTATAGAAAGATCCCAAAATACATCATTCTACAATGTTTACTTTTTTAAAAAAATGCCTCGAAGCTCTTATTCAGATTAAGAAAAGGTAAGTTTCATTTTGAAGGGGCCCATTCTGGGAAAACCTAGTCCCAACCCAACTCAAATCCTAAATGGCCAAACAAGGCAAAAAAATGACAAATCTGGGTAATTTGTCACCCTCTACTATAATTTCTTGTTTAGGTGTTTGTGTTCCTTCCCTGCAGTGGACCACACTGGGAGTTCCTTATGCTTCTTGAGACCCCCAACACTTGGACCAGTGCCTGACACACCAAAGGTATTCAATATATGTATGTTGAGTGGACATATGGATAATTTATGCCCCAGTTACTATCAGAAATAAATTGAGCACAATATATTTAAAATTTCTACATACAACCAACTTAAACAAGATTGAGATGTAGTTGACATATAATATTACTTTCAGGTGTAGAAAACAATGATTTGATATTTATATATACTGTTGACCTTGAGTAATGTGGGGGTTAGGGATGCCAACCTCCCACATAGTCAAAAATCTTCATATAACTTTTGACTCCCCCGAAACCTGAGTTGTCCCGCAGTATCTGCAGGGGATTCTAGGACCCTGTGGAGATACCAAAGTTGTCAGATACTCAGGTCCATAATGTAAAACAGCATCAAACAATACATACAGTTAGCCCTCTGCATTCAGAGATTCCCAACCACAGATCATAGATACTGTCTTCCATACAAATACTGTTTTCAATCTGTGGATATGAAGCCCGAGGATGGAGGGCTGATTATATATTTATTGAAAAAGATCTGCGTGTAAGCAGACCCATGCAGTTCAAACCAGTGTTGTTCAAGGGTCAACTGCATTGCAAAATGATCACCACAATAAGTCTAGTTAACATCCATTACTATACATAGTTTAAAAAACTTTTTTTCTTGTAATGAGAATTTTTAAGATTTACTCTTTAAGCAACTATCAAATGTATAATACAGTATTATCAACACCATACTGTACATTATATCTCCATAACTTATTTTATAACTGGGAGTTTGTATCTTTTGACCCACTTCACCCATTTTGCCCACCCCACCATTCACTGCCTCCGGCAACCACCTATCTGGTCTCTGAACTTATGAGTTCTGTGTTTTGTTTGTCTTTTTTTAGGTCCCACATATGAGATCATACCACATTTGTCTTTCTCTGTCTGACTTATTTCACTTAACATAATGCCTTCATGGTCCATTCATGTTGTCTTAAATGGCAAGATTGGCAAGATTTCCTTCTCTTTCATGGCTGAATAATAGTCCATCTGTGTGTGTGTGTGTGTGTGTGTGTGTGTGTGTGTGTGTGTGTGTGTGTGTATCACATTTTCTTTATCCATTCATCCATTGATGGACACTTAGGTTGCTTCAATGTCTTGGCTATTGTAAATAATGCTGCAATAAACACGGGGGTGCATATATCTTTTCAAGTTAGTGTTTCATTTCCTTTGGATAAATACCCAGAAGTGGAATTGTTGGATCATACGGTAGTTCTATTTTTAATTTCTTGAGGAATCTGCATACTGTTTTCCATAGTGGCTGCACCAATTTACATTCCCGTCAACAGTGCATAAGGTTTCCCTTTTCTCTACATCTTTGCCAACACTCATTTTCTTTTTGTAATGACCGTTCTAATAGATGTGAGGTACTATCTCATTGTGGCTTTGATTTGCAGGTCCCCGATGATTAGTGATGTTGAGCATCTTTACCTGTTGGCCATCTCTATGTCTTTGGAAAAGTGTCTGTTCAGATCGTCTCCCTGCCTTTTAATTGGATTGACTGCTTTTTTGCTAGAGTTGTATGACTTCTTTATATATTTTGGATATTAGTCCCCAATCAGATCTATGATTTGCAAAAATTTCTCCCATTCTGCAGGCTGTGTTTTAATTTTGTTGATGGTTTCCTTTGCTAAGCAGAAGCTTTTTGGTTTGATGTACTTCTACTTGTCTATTTTTGCTTTTGCTGCGTTGCTTTTGATGTAAACCCGCCCCCCCCCAAAAAAAAAATCATTGCCAAGATACATGTTAAGGAGCTTACTGCCTGTTTTCTTCTAGGAGTTTTATGGTTTCGGGTCTTATATTGGAGTCGCTAATCCACTTTGAGTTAACTTTTGTGTATGTGTAAGATAGTGGTCCAGCTTCATTCCTTTGCATGTGGCTATTCAGTTTTCCCAAAACCATTTACTGAAGAGATGGTCATTTCCCCATTGTATATTCTTGGTTCCTTTGTCATAAATTAGTTGGCCATATATGCATGGGCTTATTTCTGTGCTCTCTATTCTGTTCCATCTATCTATTGTCTGTTTTTATGCCAGTGTTATACTGTTTTGATTATTATAGCTTTGTAACAGTTTGAAATCAGGAAGTGTGATGCCTCCAGCTTTATTCTTCTTTCACAATCTTTCTTTGGCTACTTGGGGTCTTCTATGGTTCCATACAAATTTTAGGATTGTTTGTTGTATTTCTGTGAAAAATGCCATTGGAATTTTGATGGGAATTGCACTGAATCTGTCGACTGCTTTGGGTTGTATGGACATTTTAACAATATTAATTCTTCCAATCCATGAGCATGGAATATCTTGCCATTTATTTGTGTCTTCTTAATTTCTTTCATCACTGTCCTATTGTTTTCAGTGTACAGGTCTTTTACTTTCTTGGTTAAATTTACTCCTAGGTATTCTGTTTCATATAATTATAAATGGTATTATTTTTCTAATTTTTCTTTCTGATAGTTCATTATAGTGTATAGAAACACAACAGATTTTATATCTTGCAACTTTACTGAATTAATTTATTAGATCTAACAGTTTTTTGGTGGAGTCTTTAGGGTCTTCTTTATATGTCATCTGCAAATAGTGACAGTTGTACTTCTTACTTTCTGATTTGGATACCTTTTATTCTTTTTCTTAATAGCTCTGGCTAAGACAATTAGAATTTTATTCCAATACTGTGTTCAATAAAAATGGCAAGAGGGGGTATTCTTGTCTTGCTCCTGATCTCAGGGGAGAAGAATTCAGCTTTTCACTATTGCATATGGTGTTACGTGTGGGCTTGTCATAAATGGCCTTTATTATTTTAAGGTATGTTCCCTCTATACTCACTTTGTTGAGAGTTTTTATCATAAATGGATGTTGAATTTTATCAAATGCTTTTTCTGCATCTATTGAGATAATCATATGATTTTTATCGTTCATTTCGTTAGTGTGCTGCATCACACTGATTTGAAGATGTTAAATCATCCTTGTATCCGTGGAGTAAATCTCACTTGATCATGGTGTATAATTCTTTAAATTTATTGTTGAATTCAGTTTGCTAATATTTTGTTGAGGATATCTGCATCTGTATTCATCAGGGATATTGGCCTATAATTTTCCTTTCTTGTGGTGTCCTTATCTGGCTTTGGTATCAGGATAATGCTGGCATTGTAAAATAAGTTTGGAAGCGTTCCCTGCTGTTCTATTTTTTGGAAGAGTTTGAGAAAGACTGGTATTAATTCTTCTTTAAATGTCTGGTAGAATTTACCAGTGAAGCCATCTGGTCCTAGACATTTGTTTGTTGGGAGGATTTTGATTACTGATTCATTCTCTTTACCAGTAATTGATCCATTCAGATTTTCTGTTTTTTCATGATTCAGTTTTGATAGATTGTGTATTTCTAGGAATTTATTTCTTTTCAATTGTCCAACTTATGCATATATAATTGTTCATAATAGTATCTTACTGATTCTTTGTATTTCTCTTAATATTTGCTTTATACATTTAGGTGTTTCTATATCTAATTAACATTATATCCTCATATTGGATTGACATTGTATCATTATGTGATACCCTTCTTTGTCTCTTATTATAGTCTTTGTTTTAAAGTCTGTTCTGTGTGATATAAATGTAGCTACCCCAAGTTTCTTTTGGTTCCATTTGCATGGAATATCTTTTTTCATCCTTTTACTTTCATTCTCTGTGTGTCCTTCATTGAGGTGAATCTCTCGTAGTCAGCATATACGAGGTGTGATCAAACAATATAGTGAATGTTTAAATTAAAAAAAAAAAATTATTACGGTAAAAGACACATTGCCATTACTCCCCCTCATTTCGAACCCACTTATCCCATCGTTTTGCCACTTTCTGAAGCAGTTCTGGAAGTCCTCTTTCGTGAGTGTCTTCACTTCATTCTCCATCATGACGATGTTCTGTGTCACACATCGCTTCTGGTATGGTAATTTCTGCCCAAAACATTACAGTGTGTCCACTTATTTACCAGATATGGCACCATGCGACTTCTGACTTTAAAGTCAAAATGACCATGAAAGGAAAATGTTTTGAATCGATTCAGAACAAAGAGGCAACTACGACAGCGCAACTGAAGACATGAAAGAGGACCTCCAGAACTGCTTCAGAAAGGGGCAAGAAGGATGGGATGAGTGTGTTCAAAATGAGGGGGAGTATATTGAGGGGGATTATAGGCAACGTGTCTTTTAGTGTAATAAAGGTTTTAAAAATTTAAACATTCACCATATTTTTTGATCACACCTGGTAGATGGGTCTTGTATTTTTATCCATTCAGCCACTCTATGTCTTTTGATTGATGACTTTAGTCCATTTACATTTAAAGTGATTATTGATAAGTATGTACTTATTGCCATTTGTTAACTGTTTTCTGGCCATTTTGTAGTTTCTCTGTTCCTTTCTTCTCTTGCTCTTCTCCTTTGTGATTTGATAATTTTTCTTGAGTAGTATGCTTAGATCCTTTTTTCTTTATTTTCTGTGTATCTCTAGGTTTTTGTTTTGTGTTTTCCTGAAGCTTACATATAACAACTTATAGCAGTGTATTTTAAGTTATTAACAACTTAAGTGTATTCCGGTCGGCTGCTCACAGCAGCTCACAGCAACTCACGGCAGCTCATGGCAACCGGGCAGCCCACGGCACCCCATGGCAACCGGGCAGCCCATGGCACCCCACAGCAGCTTATACCGACCTCTGGCTGCTCACAGGAGCCCAGCTCCAGAGAGAGCTGTTATTCACAATGTTAGCTGTAGAGGGTGCAGCTCACTGGCCCATGTGAGATTTGAACCGGTGACGTCGGCATTAGGAGCACGGCGCTCCAACCACTTGAACCACTGGGCTCTGGCCCAACTTAAGTTTGATTACATTATAAAGCTCTACAGTTTTACTCTCCTCTGCTGTGTTTTATGTTTTTGATGTCACAATTTATGTCTTTTTCTCTTGTGGCTCTATTAACAAATTATTGTAGTTAGTTATTTTCACTACTTTCTACTTTCATACTAACTTTATAAGTGATTAATCCACCATCTTTACAATATGAGATTATTCTTAATTTTGCTACATATAGCTTTACCAATGAAATTTATGCATTCATATATTTTCCTATTACTAATTATCACCCTTTCTTTTCATCTTAAAGAAGTCCCTTTAACATTTATTATAAGGCTGGTCTAGTGATGATGAACTCCTTTAGCATTTGCCTATCTGGAAAACTTTTTAATGTCTTTTTCAGTTCTGGGCAACTTTGTGGGGGTAGAGTACTCTTGGTTGGAAGTTCTTTTTCTTTCATCACTTTGAATATATCATGCTATTCTCTTTTGACCTGCCAACTTTCTGCTGAAAAAAATCTGCTTATAGTTTCATGGGGTTCCCTTGTACATAACAAGTTGTTTTTTTCTTGCTGCTTTTAATATTCTCTCCTTGTCTTTAACTTTTGACATTGTAATTATAATGTGTCTTGGTATGGGTCTCTTTGGGTTCCTCTTCTTTGGAACTCTCTAGGTTTCCTTGATTTGGGTATCTGTTTCCTTCCCCAGGTTATGGAAGTTTTCAGCCATTATTTTTTCAAATAAGTTCCTATTTGTTTTCTCTCTCACTTTCCCTTCTGGGACCCTTATAATGCAAATGTTGGTCCACATGATTTCTCATAAGTCCTTTAAGCTATCTTCACTTTTATAAAATTCTTTTTTTCTTTTTGCTGATTGATTAGGTGAGTTCCACTGCCCTTTCTTTGAATTCACTGATCCTTTCCTCTGCAACATCTACTATACTGTTGAACCTCACTAGTATATTTTTCAGTGCAGTTACTGTATTCTACAGCTCCGTGACTTCTATTTGGTACTTCCTTATATTTTCCATTTCTTTGTTGAAGTTCTCACTGTGTCCATCCTTTCTTCTCCCAAGTTCGGTGAGCATCTTTAGGACTGTTATTTTGAACTCTTTGTCATGTAAGTTACTTATCTCCATTTCATTAAGGACTTTTTGAGGTATTTATCTTGTTCTTTTGTTTAAAACACATTTCTCTTACTTCATTTTCCTTGATTCTCTGCATTGGTTTCTATGCATTAGATAAAAGAGCCACCTCTCCCAGTCGTGAGGGAGTAGGCTCGTGTAGGAGATGAACGTTATCATTCAACCCTGCCCTAACTCTTAGTTTTGTCTTTCAAACCTTTGTGATTGTCCAAGCAGCCTAATTTATGTTTAGTGGCTCCTAGCTGAGGGTGTTCCAAGACTTGTCCGTGTCCCAAAGGGGAGGATCTCAGTCAGCACCTTAGATTCAGGCTGACTGGAAGTCAGATCCTCAGTCAGCAGCTTTTAAAATATGCAAATATGTACAGTCCTGTGGGACTGCAAGTGTATGTCTCACTGGCCATTAGAGCTGGGTGATGTAGAAGTGTTTCCCAAGCAGTTGTCGCAAAGATCAGGTCACCAGATGAGTGTACCAGCTCCTTTCTGGGAGATACTAGTGACCTGTAGTGAGGCAGAGGGAGAAGGCAAAGATGCCTTCCACTGGCCTCAGTAGTTCCCCAGATGTGTGCCAAACCTGAAGTCTGCCCCTCTTGTTGAAGCTCCAGGACAATCGAACAGGCCTCTTTTACAGTAAGACTGGGGGTATGTTTCAGTCTACTGTGTGCACTGTGCTGGGGGTGGTAGCTGGCCAAGAACTGTGTCTCCATTTGTTACAGTCCCATGGGACTCAGGAATGCAAGCCCTGCTGGCCACCAGTGCCAGGTGATCATGGGGTGTCCCCTGGGAAGTAGATGCAAAAACCCGGGGCACCAGATATGTGTAAAAGGTCCCCTCCAAAAGATACTGGTGCTGTGGGCGTGGCAGAGGGAAAGTGCCCAGATAGTGCCCGCCCTCTGAGTTCTCCCGCCAACATGTTAAATAAAGGCTTTATTCACATATCACATAATTCACCCATTTAAAGTATACAATTCATTGATTTTTATAATATTCACAAAGTTGTACAATTTAGAACTATTTAACATTTTAGCATACTTTCATCACCCCCAAAAGAAACACCACACCTATCAGCTCCCCATTTCTTCCTTTTCACTCCCCATTTCTTCCTTTTCCCATCACAAACTTTTAAATCTAGTTCTGATTAAGAAAACTAAGAGGCTACATTTCAAAAACGGCCATGTATTAAATGAAGCTTTAGATAAGTATATTTTGAAATGAAAAAAATCTCCAAAGCCTCTTTGGCTTATTAACTTACACACTACATCCCTCCAAGATCTAGCGCAGCATCTGGCCCATAGTAAGTGCTCAATAAATACATGTGAAATTAAATGCTTGGCTACCTGAATTGTCTGTGTATGGAACGCTATGAAAAAGGTATAACATTGGTACCATATGTTAAAGAACAATTGACTGACAATATTATAAGGTAATGACCTTGGCCAGTCAGTTTAATATTTATTGAGTACTTCCTATACATTAGGCACATTTATTATTATGTCCTCACAATAACCCCATTATGAGGGGTTCCCTTGAGGCTAATAATCTGCCCAGCTAGTAAGTGGCAGAGCCAGGACTGAAGCCCAATTACAGAGCCTGCATTCAGAACCCTCTTACCCTTTAATAGGATATAAGCTCTGCAGCTCCCTCTTAAATCCCCTCTATTGCTTACCTGTTTCTCTGTCTTTTTCGCATATGAAGTTATTGATCTCTTCACACTGGAAATCATTCCACTGCCCAGCATAAATCAGCCCAGCACAGTCTTCTCCTGGCCCATGGCCATAGCCCCAGTTATCTGGCTGTCCAGCTTTCCAATTTCTTATAACAAAACAGAAATTGACTGTTACTATCAAAGTCATGCAGAAATTTTCTTTACCCAAGAGCAGCAGAGAAATATAGAAAACAAAACTGAAGCATGTCATTTGTCCTGGAATGAGAATGCACTGTTTAAAAATCCATGCATACTCTGATTCAGAATAAGAATCAGCTGTTTTACAGAGTACAGCCATGCCTTGTTTTATTGCACTCTAGTTTATACGCTTCACAGATGTATTTTTTTACAAATTGAAGGCAAGACTCTCTCCCAGCAAAAAGATGATGCCTCGTTTTATTGCGATGCTTTATTGTGGTGGTCTGGCACCAAGGTATGCCTGCTGTGGGTATTGCAGCATCTCCTTACAGGCTTGTTATCTTTGTCACAATGAAATCAGCTCATTGAGCTGCTTCATCACAGTGCTTAGGGGGTAAATCCTTCTTTAACACAGTTAGATGAATGAGCATTTTCTAGTGTGTACTGTAAGGATGACTTCTGGGCACGTGTGTAAATATTTGTGTGTGAATATGTATGCACTTTGGGGACATGATAGACACACAGCACTCACACGCACACACTCCTGTGAGAACCCAGAGGGATCCTTGTACAGTTTGATACCTTGCTTCTCTAACAAGTCAAAGAGTCGGGCAGAGAAAGGAAGAGACTCTTGATGTACAGTTACAAGCAGCTACAATTACAAACACTTGGTTATGGTTGTCTGGCTAAATTGTAAATGGTTGATTGCTTTACAAAGAACTAGTAATTTAATCTTACTGAAAATGACTCATACGTTTCACTGCCTTTTGGGGAAGAGAGATTCTTAAAAACAAGTTTTCTTTAGGAGGAGTTTCACTTGGGGCTGCTTAACTTGGATGCTACTACTCACATCACCACTTTGCTGGGGTTCGTTGTTCTTGATTCTATTTCTATGCAGTATATTACATGTGTTTCCAAGACTTGAAACTGGAAAGCTACATTTTCTCTAAGCAGCAGGTCTTGCACAGAAGCCTGTGGTTACCGCTGAGAGGACAAGCTTGCCTCACTCACATGGAGGGTCTGAAAGAACACATGCGTCCGGACATGCTTCCCATAAACTGTGACTCATTACTCCATCGGCCGTGGGGTGTCCCAGGGCCACCCGAGGACAGAGCCCATATTGCCCTACGTTTGGACAATAAAACCAGCAAAATCAGAGGGCAGTGGGAAAGGACTGTTGAAATTTACCGTTAAAGGGTGGGGCAACAAGATAGAATGGATACCGCCACACCAAATGCATATTTTGGGATTTTTAAAAAATGAAAAGTGACCTCACACAAATAAATCTTGTGGTGAAAAGATAATTCAGTTGAAATTGCCAACTAATGAGAGTAAAAATGGGATGACACTTAGAAGGGAGAGTTAGAAAGTCTTTCACTCAACAGATAGCCACAGAGCACATACTCTGGGCCAGGGATAATTCTAGGTGATGGCAACACAGCAGGGCGGAGAATAGACAGAGTCCCAGCCCTCTGTCTACAGAATTTAGTACGTAACAGGCAAGAAACAAATGGATTAAAAATCTCTGACTGCCATAGTGATGCCTGAGAGAGATGAAGTTGGAAGGAAAAATGGTTTCCTTTCACATGGATGCTTTTCTGTGTATTTCTGTCCACTTTGAAGAACCTCTCTGGAAATAGCAATGATGCCTGAGCAGTTTGCTCTTGTTGATGTACACTTTGTTTATTTCTGCCAGTAATGTGAAGGGGTTCGATTCCAATTTTGTTTACTGAATTTGAGATCTGTGATTCCTGAATGTATAATGATGAGACATTTGATTATCTTTCAGTTGATTGGAGAATTGTATAAATATGATTTCTGATAAAAGACTTGCTTAATATTTTCCCTTTGACATTTCCTTGTTATTTTAAGTAGGTAAAAGGGAATTATAGAGTAGACATAAAGATAACTGACAAGAAAGCAGATAATCTTTTCACCATTCCCCATTTGTTTTTCCAGGTCATTGGAATTCTTCATATACAGAGCTCAAGGTTTTCCTTTAGGACTAGAAGTAGAATGCAGTTCTGTGGAGGTGAGCAGAGTGACTGAGGTGGGATGAGTGTGGATGCATGTTGAAGCCAGGCTGCAGGGACAAGTTTGTCTTGCAGAGTGAGCACTCAGAGTCTCAAAGCATCTCTTTGGAAAAGCTAAAATGTTTTGAAATGATTTGTGGCAAGCCCTTTTAGTCTGCATGTCTGTGATAGAACAGAACATGTCAGATAAACAGAATATACATAGTTTGGAGAAAAAATTCAGCTTAAATAGCACAACCTCATTCATGGATAGATTCTGGGAAAAGAATGGTAGAGGCCTGGGCTGAAAATCCCTGAATCCCACATAATACACACATCACAGAAGTGGTTGAGTATAGTATAAGTACACCACCTTGGAAGCACTTGGATTCACTGTTCCAGTGAGCTGGAAACACACAAGCACATCAGCTACTGGGTGTAATCCCCCACCCCTGCCCCTCTACCCCACATCCCCTGGATTCAGGGCTGACCCTAATGGAGGCAGAACACAAACTCTCAATCTTGGGAATCACCCCTTTCTCATCGACCACAAGATTGACTGCATGGCCGAGAAATTTCTGCTGGTAAACGCCTGGCCTCAAAACAGGAAAATCTTGCTAGTGATAAGTTTCTTTGCTGTAGAATTTTCTCCCACTATAGGGGTCTGTGCCATAGAAGATTTCTCTCTAGTGGCCTAAGCCAGTGCCACTCTGATAGAAACATGAAGCAGGGGCCAGAGTGAGTTGTTACTGAATTAGATGATATTGAGTGTTCCCTTGTGATCCCCACCATTCATTCTCTGGCTCTCCATTCTAAAACCGCATGTAATATTCTCTGGAGCAGTCTGCGTGGACAGAACGGCAACCCTTGTTTTACCTTTGTGATGTAGAGATTGAAAGCTGTGACTCCTAACGTAACAGCATACGCCCACCAAGTGCGGGACCAAGGAGTGGGCAGGAAGAATAAAGGATATGCAAGTGTGTTTTGGGAAACCCTCAGGAAGAATATCATATCTCTGGTGATCTCAGGTAGGCCACTGCAAGAGGTGTGGACAGGAAAGGCCTTAAGAAGCTGCGTTACAGTTCTGCTCCAAGCCAGTGGGCAGAGTCTGCACATCCCACTGGTGTCCCCGGGCTACCAGCCTCCGGTAACAGTGACAGCCTCTGCCAAATGCTGTCCCTGCATGTATTCCCTCAAGCAGAGACAGATCAGCTGTGACATGATCCTGGTTTCCCTGATCTTCTCTGGTTTGTTTTCTGTTTCATTGCTTTCCAGTCCTTTTTGTTTCCTTCCTTCTTTGGGACTAATTTGCTCTTCTTCTACCTTCAGAAAGTAGCGTAGAGCATTGATTTTCCTCTTAAAAACTTTGATTAATATAATCATTTTAAAGCTATAAATGCCCTTCTAAACACCGTTTTGGCTGCCTCCCCCAAAACTTGATATGTAGTGTTTTCCTTTTCTTTGAAACATTTGAAAATTTCTTTGGTGATGTCTTCTTATTTAGAAATGTGTCCTTTAATTTCCAAATATTTGGAGATTTTACAGCTATTTTTTTGTTATTGGTTTCTAATTTAATTTTGTTTTTGTCAGAGAACATACGCTGTATAATTGCAATGCTTTTATATTTATTGAGACTTGTTTGATGGCCTAGCATATATTAATAGTTTATCTTGGTGAACATACCAGAAGCACTTGAAAACCATGTGTCTTTGTAGTTGTCGGGTGAAATGTTCCATAATATGCACGAAGTCAAGTCAGTTGATAGTGTCTCCTACACCCCTTCTGGTTTTTCTATCTACTTGTTCTAACAGTTACTGAGAGGAGAATGTTGAAATCTCCTTCGAAGCTCTGCTCTTTGCAGTGTCCACATTTAGGGTTGGTATGTATGTTGTCTTGATGTGACATGGTCTTGGAAATCAGATTGTTTGCATGACGAGAACAACAATACCTCTCACTCGTATTGCTGCCCACACCCTCTGGGAAAGACCCTCCAGACCAGCACGGCGGCCGGCTCACAGTGAGTGATCCAGGATAATTCACTGGATTTTATCACAGGTTTAGGGGCCAGTGGATCCCAATCTCCAGTCAGGGAGCTGGTGCTGGCCAGGAATGCAGTTTTCACAGGTCTGTGGTGAAATGAGAAAAATAAGGACAGTGTGTGTGTGTGTGTGTGTGTGTGTGTGTGTATGTGTGTGTTGTGTGTGTGTGTAAAAAGGGTAAGAGGAAATCTGTGTCAGTGGAAGGGAAGCAGATGAGCCAGTGTTTGGAGGCCACAGAAGCAAAGAGGAAGGAGGGTAAAGGTGAGCCTGGAGAGACGTACACTGATGGGAAAACCCTGACAGCCTGACTCTCAGTCCCCATCCTAGCCCAGGACAGAGCATGTACTTCCTGTCTTCTTCACACACCTGTTGTGAGATCTGAGACATGCTGGGGGTGGCATCTCAGTCAGGATACTGTGTAATATATAAATGCTAAGTCATTTATTCTACAATTACTGACTGGTATGAAAATAATTAGGATTAGTAGGAATTAGGAATAGTATTCCTAATAGTATTTCTATTAATTAGGAATAGTATTAATAATATCTATTCTAGCAGGTGACATTTCTTGAACACTTCCCATGGACCAAGCACTGTACTAGACGCCATATATATATGAGATATATATATCTCTCATACACACACATACAGACACACACGGTGCCAAAAAAAGTATACACATTTTAAGGAAGGAAAAAACTATTAAAATTGTAATACTCAATATATACCGGTAACAAAAGATGAGTACAAGTCACGTTTGACTTCTGCAATTACAAGAGGTGCTCAAAGTGGTTACCATCAGCGTCCAGACACTTCTGATTACGGCAAACTACTGCTTGAGCAACAGTGACCATCTCTTAAAATGTGTATACATTTATTTGGCACCCCTGGTGTGTGTGTGTGTGTGTGTGTGTGTGTGTGTGTGTGTGTGTTAACACATAATCTCATTTAACATTCACAATACCGACGTAGGTCCTTTTGTACTATTCGTTTCTCAATGAGGATGCGGAGCTTTTATATGGTTGAATAACTCGCACAAG
Source organism: Rhinolophus hipposideros (assembly GCF_964194185.1). Taxonomy (NCBI): domain Eukaryota; kingdom Metazoa; phylum Chordata; class Mammalia; order Chiroptera; family Rhinolophidae; genus Rhinolophus; species Rhinolophus hipposideros. The sequence goes on from NC_138063.1 coordinate 43,033,735, forward strand.
GTCATGCAGCTGTTGAGTGCTGGGTCAAGTCCTAGAACCCAGACCATCGATCCTGGGAATGTGGTCTCTGTTCTCGTTGCACTGGCTGTCTTTCTAGTTTGTGCAATGTTTATTATTCTGTGTCGAGTTATATTAGCCTACAGTTATTGAAGCCTCAAATATGTCTGCCTAATTTATTGTTGCTTTTAAAATTGGATCCTGGGTTTTTTACATGTATATGTATTACTTTGGGTGGAAAATGAGAAGCACAGTCTATGGTGTGGCTGGAGTGCTGAAGCCAAACTCGCAGAAGCTCCAGAGTGGCTATGGCAGGGGACAGAGTCCCCGGGAAGGTGTCTGGTGACATAATCCTTTTCAGGTCAGATACCAATGCTGGTGCTCGCCTTCCAAATCATGTCCTTCTTGCTGCATCCCAGGGAAGAGGAGAAAATATCCACCTGGGGAGAGCTGGCATAGACAGTAATGTTTTTCCTCAATCCATTCCATGTTGGCCAATCATTTTTTTTCTTGGAGGAAGGCTTATGATTGAATTTCTTAGTGAGTCTAACTAACCCAGACCAGTTTTTTGCATTTATGGCTGTGAGAAAAGTAGAGGAGACTGATTTTTTTTTTTTAGCTCCCCACCAGCTCTTGACTGTCAAAGTCACAGATTTATCTTGTCCTTGAATCCTCTCTGCCTCCCATCCCTACATCCAGCCCTCCACTACTCCAACTGTTGTGAGAGATGCCAACTCTCACAACTGTCTGAGTCTCCTAAAGTACACCTCTGCGGGGCTGGGTCTCTCCTCCATCTGACAAACAAACTGCCAAAGGTCAGGGTGTGGTGTCGTTTCCTCTCCCCAAGGACGGGAGCAGACAGGACATCTGTCAGGCCCTGGGGCCAGTCTGAAGCTCACCTTCAGCAGACATAAAATCTTCAAATGTTCCACCTTGCCTTTTGTTCACTCTTTTAAAGAAATAACCTTGTTCTGGTCCATCTATATCCTCCAATCATGCTTTTCACATGGAGAATTTAAAAGTACAGAGAAGCCTGTTTGTCAACCCATGTGCCTGTATACTCTCACACAGAAACATTTAAAAAATTCTCTCTGGCCCCTCCACCACCTTTGACCTACACCTGCTCCTTGACTGCTCCACGTCCGGCCCCAATGCTGTGACCCCATCTGAGACTTGCTTTCCCCTCTCCGGGTGCTGTAGATGCTGTGGTCGCCTCCAAGCTCCGGACATGCTCAGACATACTCCTGAAGCTAAGACGCCCACATACCTACCATTTCCCCGAAAGTAAGACCTAGCTGGACAATAAGCTCAAATGCATCTTCTGGAACAAAAATTAATGTAAGACCCTGTATTTATTATATATTATATTATATTATATTATATTATATTATATTATATTATATTATATTATATTATATTATAATATAATATTACACTACATTATATTATAAAGACTTAGTCTTATAGTAAAATAAGACTGGATCTTATATTAATTTTTGCTCCAAAAGACGCATTAGAGCTGATTGTCTGGCTAGGTCTTATTTTGGGGGAAAAACGGTACTTGCACCTCCCTAGGGCCTGCCTTCTCTGTCTCCAGCAAAGAAAAGGATCCAGAGGTGGGTTTTTATAAATTCTGCTTCATTTGTTACAATTGGTTGCATATTTTCATATCCATTAGAGACAAAGTAGGAGTAAGAAAAAGTGAAATGTCAATTGGCACAGGTTAGTCATCTTTAGACCCTTGAGTACGATTAGGGACGGCGGACGCCTAGGATCTGGAGCAGGAGGAAGCTCCTGGGGACCCCTGTGCCCCTAGGTGCTCTGAGAAGGGACTGTGACATGCTTCCGTTCTAGTCTTTGTTGCTGCCCTTAGAGAACTCAGGTCACATTGGACCACACGAGGGAACCTTCAAACCTTCAGGAGATGGTTATCTCATAGATGCCTCTGTTGGTGGTGCATCTGAACTTCCTGTGTGTGTGAGACTTGTAAACCTGGAGTTCATAATCATGCACTGGCCAGAAGCCCAACTGAATCAGGGGCACGGATGGCGTTATCCTGCAGGGAGCTCCCTGGCCCTGTGGGAAACACGGCTGGGGTGAAATCTGAACGTGCCTGAGGTCGTCTGGGCTTCCTTCTCCTTCAGAGTAGCATTTAAAGGAAACGTTGCAGCCACAAGTACCATACTGTGTGGTTTTATGAGTCTGATTGTTTTTTTCACAGAAATGAATAAAAATCACTCCATGGAAATAAAAATGCTACTTTACAGCATATAGAGTCTCAACTACAATTTCCCTGCATAGAAATACACACCTGGTACCAGGAATCTCAGTGTGAGAATTGTCTAGGACATAAGGTCACTAAGGAAGAAATTGTAGGGAGTCAGGCAAGGGGTTAAAACAGAACAGCGAGAGTATGGCCACCCGTCTGGAAGTTTCTGAGTACTCACTTATACTCTGGAAGCGTCCCATCAAGCCACTTCCATTCGCTTTCATGCTCCAAGTCCGTGAGGCCGATCCAATGGCTATCTCTCCCTACCATCTGCTTTTTTATCCATTGCTGAAACATACACCAGAAACGGTGCATTAGTATTTCTCGGAACAGATGTCTGGGGGCCTTCCCCTCCAACATTTAGAAAAACAGGACAATTTAAAAGTGGATGTCTGTCAAAACATGCACACTGCTTTTGCTGTCCTTTTTTATTATACTTATTTTGTTTTGCACTGTTTTGAGGGCTTCGGCGTTTTTTCCTCTTACAAACTTTCAAGTGATATTTCAGTGATGCTTTTCCTGCTCTAAATCACCCAGACCACTCAGTGAATTCCAGGTAGGGGGTAGGAGGCTCCACCCCTCCTACCCCCGTCCTTCCCATGTTCAAATAATAGTAACAGCCGTGGCATTGTTGAGCTCTTCCTCGGGGCCAGGCGCCGTGTCCGGTGTGTTGCGTGCAATGTCATTAAGCCTTACAACATTTGCTACAAAGATAAGAAGTTGTGGAGCTGGGACTCGGCACAGCTCTGTATATTCTAAAGCCCAGGCACCTGACTGTGTATGCTTATTTCCAGTCAGTCTCTGTGGGAAGCATTTGTTTTCAGGATTGTGTTTGCTGGAGATACTTGGGGGAAAAGGAAGGAGGCCACTGGGAACAGTGCAGCAGCAAAGAAAGAGCACTGGCATTGTTGCTTAGCTGGACCTCACTTTCAGTCTCAGCTCTGCATTTACTTGCCATCCTGTAAATCAATCATTTAAACCATGTGAGGCCTCACTTTTCTTATTTGTAAAATGGGGATAATACCCATAGGTTGTAGGGTTGTTGTGAGGCTTAAAGGAGAAAATGCCTCGTACGGTGTTTGCACATAGTAAGGACCTAGGGAGTTATCACATGGGTTCTGTCCCCATGGTCTTCTCTGCTCTTCCTGACCCTGCTGAGGCCACATATCTGGTCCCTTACACCCTACTCTACCCTTGTGGTACTCATGCCGTCTCTCTCCGCAGGTGCCTAGTGCCAGCCTACAGGCTTAGCTTCTGCGTTACTGCTCTCTCATCAGCCACCAGGAGGAGCCACACATCCCTAGGCCTGATAGAGCAGTATCTTCCAGGTGGAAGCAAGAGGACATAATTCCTATGACAGGAATGCTTCTTGTCACTGGATGAAGCCCAAATCTCCATAATGCAGCCTTCTGTGTTTATGTGACCATGAATTCTTGGTATCTTTGACTCCCGGTAAGCATGCAATTTCCAGATGTAAACTATCCCTAAATTATAGTTTTCTCCAACTCTAAGTATGCTGCACATACCTGTTCTTCTTTCGTGTTTATGAAAACGAGATGTGAAGACTTGTCTTCACAGAAAAGTTTTGCGTCCTCAAAAATTTCTTTCTCAACCGAAAAATAATAGCATTTGTTTGTGAAGTTCTTCCAGTGAGGTGGGCAGCCTAGAAAGGCAAAGATTTACAACACTGATTAAAAACAAACCAAAACACAGAAGGCATGATGCCTTTCTTCAGCCATGTTTAAGAGGCCACAGCTATGGCCCTTCCTTCCCTCACAGGCCAGGAGCAGTCCCAGTGCCCATGCGCGGAGCCCATGACTGACATTCATGGTTGTGCTGGGAGCTGAGACAAGTACAGGGAAGTGGACTGCAGAGCACACAGTGGTTAAAAATACATAATCTGGAAAATATCTGCACTGGATCTTTGTTCCTCTGCATCTGGAGTAGTCTTTACAATGACAGAAATAACAGAAACAACAAAAAACACAGATGTTCAGTGTCAGTCTGGAATCATATGGAACCTACAGACAACTAGATGGGAGAACCCAGAACCAAATCAGGCCCACAAAACAGGAAAGATGACCCAAGTTGCACTGAAGGAAATCAAGGGGAATTTAGGAGAGAAAAAAATAAGCATGGTTGCATTGGGTTTTACCCAAGGTTTAATTATGAAAGGACTAGAAGTCACCATGATACCTCCCCCAAAAGAAAGAAACTCTGGGCTTCCATAACAGAAAGTTCTACCTGCATGTTAATTGAGGATAGACCTCCCAGGGGAAGGGCATAAAGTGAGGACAGGACAGGTTGGGGGTGGCCAGCCATGGACTTTCATGAAGGAAATGTCTGGGGACACATTTGTCCCCGAGGGCCCGACTCGGCTAAATACACAAGTGCTAGGGAACCTGATCATGTTTAGAGAGAAACAGGTAGCAGGGGCCCTCTGCCTGCCCCACATGATGCCTTCATTGCCAAATAGGAAGGGTGTGGGGGAACTTGGGGCTGCACACTGGGGGCTGGCCCAGCATGAACACATGTACCCTGCTCCTGTCCCCTGCTGCAAGGGAGGGAGGGAGGGCTCAGACTTACCATTGGCCTCAGGTGTGGTGGTTGGCTCGTTCTGTAGGGCCAGGGGCACTGCTGCCCCAGATGGGCCTGGGGGGCCAGGGGGACCCTTAGGGCCCGGCATGCCTGGTACCCCGGGCAAACCTGGCAGCCCACGTGGTCCAGGCACCCCAGGCTCCCCCACAGTGCCCTGCAGTCCCTGGAAGCCAGGAGGGCCCTGGGGGCCGGGGAGTCCATCCTTGCCTGGTGGGCCTGGTGGGCCAGGGTCCCCACTAGGTCCCTGAGGACCAGGCTTCCCAGGAGACCCGCGGGAGCCTTTGGGGCCCTGTGATCCTTTGGATCCTTTGCTGCCACGTTCTCCAGGGGGGCCAATTGGCCCAATTGGGCCCCTCTCACCGGTGGGGCCAGGTGGACCAGGCTCCCCCTTCTCTCCTTTCTGTCCCTTGTTGCCAGTGGGACCAGGGGGTCCCTGTTGTCCTCTGTCACCTTTTGGACCCCTAGGGCCAGGAGGACCTAAAACATAAAAAAATAGACATATATATATATATATATATATATGTGGCATAAACATGAAATCTATTGTGAATGATAGTGAAGAATTTACCTTCTTATAAAACCTCCAATTTAAAAAAAATCGAGACGTACAAAATATACATATACATTAAGGAGTACTTATTGTTTACCACACTATTGTTGCTGGTATTTTTCTTTTCTTTTTTTTTTTTTAACAAAAATGTTTCTTTATGAAGGTCACTCTTCCCACTCTAAACATTTAGACTAGAGATCTTGGCACACAACTTTCCACTATCCACTGATGGTTTAGGGGAAGGGACAACTTCATGTTGACACTGATGACTCACACCATTAACTTGGGTTCTCTTAGTCACCTGGGACCATTTGTCACTAGCAGAAAACTGTGCAGGTTAGAGTTAGGATTCCCTCCTACTTACTCCTCTTTTTGTTTTTTTTTCACTGATTTGACAAATATTAATTAACAACCTGTTACATGACAAGCACTGTGTAAGGTATTGTGGGATAAAGAGTTGAATTATACAAAAAAATAAAAATGCTATCATGAAGTGTTGAGAGGTACTGTCCTGTTAATTCCCTTGTCACACCTGAGAGCCACTTCCTCTGTCGCATCCCACCTGGTGCACCTGTCCCTCTGCTGGTGCTGTGGGGACACTGCTGTCCTTCAGGCCGGGCCTTGCTCCTAGTGGACCAGCTCAGAGGGACAGGAGGTCTTCGTGGGAAAGCGCTCACCGGGCCAGGGCTGGGGAGGGTCAGTTTCGTTTTTTCCAGTTTGTTGGCCTAATAATGCAAATAGGGAACATTGGCTAGAGGGAAACGAGGGACCAGGGAACTGGCAAGGGAGAAAAAAAGACACCATTTTCCACCAAAGGAAGAAAAAGCAGTTCTCCCTAAAAATGGCCGGGGGCAGGGGTGGGGAGGCAAATACCTACTCCTCCCTTCTCATCCCATAAAACAGCTAATGCAACACAGGACTGTTTGTTTTCTCGACGTTCTCAGGGCTGACAGGGAACTTCACACAAACACACCACAACCAGGATCTGTATAGTGAACGACAGTTTTCGAGGTACTTGATATCCATTATGTTACCTGACATTTGTCTGTGATGTATTATTCCCACAGCACATTTGGGGACATGCAGGGCCATTCCCCCCAGTTTGGGGGACAGAACTGTGAAGCAGCCCTTCTTACCTCCGTAGGGAGATTTCTCTGCCGCCTCCCACCAGGCCCTAAGGGACGTCACTGTACCCTCATGTTATCCACGGCCCCAAGTCCAACCTCCATCTCTGCTCTCCCTTAGCGGGACCTAGGCCTTGGACTCAGCTTTCCTCCTTTAAAGCTACCTATGATCCCACTCCCAGCCGTCCTGGCAGGATCCTCTGCTGAGCTGTCAAGAGTTTATGCTAATGGCTATGACTTGTTTCAATGCGTTCCTTCCATAAGTGGAAGACTTTTTTTTTTCAGGATGAAGCACCCTCTCCTTGAACCCAGCTCATTGGTTTTTCTGGGCTCTGGGCCCTTATTTCCATCTCATAGTCAGATGGTCCATTTTCTTTGGGAGGTGCTGCCAGCACCTCCAACTCGGCATGTCTACAACTGACCTTATGGTCTCTGCTGGTTAAGTCGTCCTTCCATCATTCTTTATTCCGCCACATCATCACACCCGTCTCTTCCTTTCCACTACTCGTCATGACCCTACTGTGGCTGTTCTCGCTCTTGCCCCTTTCTGTCTTTTTGGTAGATTTTTATGGTAACCTCTTAACTGCTCTTCCTACCTCTGATTCTTGTCTATTCATTCCACTCTGATTTTCCCACATTTGTCTTTCTTACACACAACTCGGTCTTCACTTGCTCCAGAATATTCAGCCCCTACTTGATTATCTGCTATTAAGGTTTTCATGACCTAGTCTCATTGTTTATTCCACCCTCCTCTGGACTTTTGCAAATCTCTTAGAATTTCCCCTGCCCGTATCCATCTGGAAAATTCCTGTTCACCCACCATGTCGTTCCCTCCGGTCACTCCAGATGGAAATTCCTCCTTCTCTAATCGGTTAGCCCTTGTTTGTTCTTTGAGGACACTCCCCACCTCGCAGCCAGCAGTGAGTGTGGGGTCCTTATTCAGTGAGTGTTTATCAAGTCGGTGTGCATCACAGCTCAAAAGGCCTCGTGCCAACATTTTGGGCCCCAGGAGAGACCAGAAGGTAGAGATTTGGGGGGAATGGCGACCTGCCTGGTGTCCCTCACCTTCTTCTAAGTACAGCTTCACTCAATCTATACATCAGGTTGATCCTGGCCGCCACTACGGAATGATCATGGGACCATCTCTCTTTTCTGACTTCCCTCGCACTTATAACTTGATCCAGGGGTGGTCTCAGCAGCAATCTAAGTTGTTTTTATTCCGTTTAACCTGAGAAGCTTTGTAAAATAGGCTAGGCCATTTAGTAAAGATTGGGAAGGTGTGTTTTTACTCCTAGAATTTTTCCTTGTAAAAAAGTAACTTGGTTCCTTTGTTTAGCTGAGAAATAGTATTCTAGAGATTAACAGTGGGGAAGGCATGTGTTTCCCGATGATGGATGTAGTATTATGGAAGGGTCTAGTGAAACAACACTGACAATAGGCCAAAACAAAACAAAACAAAACAAAATTCTAATTTATTTGGAATTATAGCAAAACTAAGCTTTTCTTCTCAACTAGTATTTCTGTTTTGTTTATGTTCTATGTTTAGCCTTAAGAAATTCAAATAATGAAGAAGGTCTGTTGGTGAACTCAAGTGCTTTAGAAACTTTTTATCTTTAATCTATGAGTTTGGGCAATAATTAGTGTTTCTCAATCATTCACAGCTGGGGTTGTGCTATACTTGCAAGTTATGGGAAATGAGTTTACCTGTGCCTATAAAATAGTAAACTGTTCAGGGGCTTGTCTCCTTGATCTGACAAACTGATGTGGCAGAGAGCTGTATTTCTTCCAGAACACCTTCCTCTGGCTTCTGACAGAATTCCAAAGACACACACAACTTTCTCTTCCTCTCCCGACTTGAAGCCAAGACCTCCCTTACCTGGGGTGACAGCTTTTCATTAATCTTTGTATCTGGGGAAGGGTAGTTTATGGTTTTCAGATATTTCCCTCTGAACTGGAAGTGCTTCTTAAATGCGCCCCCCACACAGACACACTGCACATAGAAGCTGTTATTTTAATAACAGCTTAAAACATGGATCCCACTGTCAGCACAAAATACCAGCAGATATTAATTTCCAGATCTTCTGAAGGAAGGGAGTAGACATTGGGAGAAGATGCAAGTTTTTGCCTTTGAAAAAAGTCTAAAATCGTTCTTCTGATGGATTTCCCAGCTGGGTTAGCAACAAATGGTTTTTCGCCTGAAGCAGTATTTCCATCACAAATACGTTATCTGTCTCTCTAAGGGTTAATATTTATTGCTGTGGATAAAATGCTGGCATTCACAAGGCTATCAATGTCTTCATCCACAGCTGCCCAGCCTTGGGGAAAAGCATCATGGAGCTAGAGCAGGAAGCCAGCCTTCACAAGCTGGGCTACGTGAAAATGTACTCTAGGGGATTTAGTCATTCATATACTTTACTCATTAAGACAACACTTTGCTCATTAAAACTTAAAAATTGGATATTTATTTCTTTTAAAACATTAGCAAGAAAAAGAGCTAAAATCATGTTAAAAATCAGCACTGGATCCCCATAAAAAGTAGATTATTAAAGCCAGGATGTATCTTCTAGGACCTGGGATGCTAGCATCTTTTTATTAGCATCTAGATCATCCCAGGCTTTTAGGTCTTACACAAATTTTTTATTGGGTAGTTGTTGAAATGTAAATAAAATGAAATGAAATATAAGCCACCCTTAAAAACCCTTAAAACCGAAAACATTGAGATAAATGATGTGTGAGTATTTATGAGCTTGTGCAGTAACAGCTTGAATTCAGAGTTGAGAGAATGACTGTGCTTCATGCGGAGACACATGTGATGTCCCATACAGAAGCAAACTTGAGATTTGTTTTCAAGGCCAAGTGGGTGGCTCCCTGTCTTGGGATATGAAATGCCAGGATACGTGTGTGCTGGTAAAGCCATCACAAGCTCCAGAAATGCCCGAATGTGAACTCTGAGCAGCCCGTGTGTGCACTGCCAGCAAAACCTCCTCCTCGTGTTCCCCAGAGTCCAGAGCTGGGAGCCTTGAACACCCGATTCCTCTCAACAAGCAGTTCAAAGAGGACAGAAGACTAAATCACTGTGCTGTGTCTGCTTTGTCAAACAAACTGCAGCCGTGAGAGGGGCCCCGGCCTGTGTCCTACCCCTGAGGGAAGTTTCCAAGTTGTTTTCCAAGACTGCTGGTGCTTAACAGAAAGTAGAGAAAGCACTTTAATTCCTACTGCCATCCATAATTTTGGAGACTCAATTTTGGAACCATGAGTGGTAAGGTTGGAAGAACAAGTACCCTGATGCATTTTTCTTCTCATTGAAAAATCTACTTTGAATGTAATTAATCAAACATTTATTAAACCCCTACAATATGAAAAAGTCATTCTACTTCACCGATGTGAAAAGGGATGTACACATTAAAAGGAAATTTAATAGGTATTAGTTGGCAATCATTTTGAAGAATAATTTGATTCTCGTCCTCATGTTTAAGACAGACTTCTGGAAAGCCAGGTAAGCTCCTCATCATAAGAGGAAAGTATATTTAAATCACTGTTTCTCACCAAATGGCCACAGTCCACTTCTATGCCTTTAAAATGCCTGCTCTCCAGGATCCCCAGACAAACAGTCTTGTTTGAGGACGGGCATCAAGAGTGGATGGGGTCAGCAGTGAGGGGAACTCAGGCCTCCTGCCTGATCCCCTTTACTTTGTCCTCTGTCCTTTCATCCTTCCTCTTCATCTTTCAAGGTCCAGCTCAAAGGTCAATCCCTTATTGAAGCCTTAAACAATTACTCTTCTGAAAATAGACTCTTCCACATCTTGACTTCCCTGAACGTGTCATCTGTTCTCCTGCGTCATCACAGGGCAGTGGGGTGCCAATGGAGGCAGGCGTTTGGGATCTACACAGACCCGAGTTTAGCGCTTTCGTCTGCCCTTTACTAGATGCCTCACCTTGGATAAGTTACTCAGGCTCTCTGTGCCTCTGTTCCCTCCCCTGCAATGGGGAGTACTGGTAATTCTTACCTTAAAGAGATGTAGCAATAAAAGCAGATAATGCAGCCAAGTGCTCAGCAGGATGACTGGCATATCGCAGATACTTGAGAAACGTGGGTTACAAAATGATTGAAAGCTAGCTGTTGGTGGCCCCTGAGCCTGGTTCCTCTCCAGGGCTGGGCACCAGGAAGGCAGCAGTCAGTACTTTTGGACCCAAATCAATCTTAACCCTGTCTGTACAATTTTATTTCTTATACACATGAAGCTGTTGTTTTCCACTGTGACGTGCTGGCTGGTGCTGCAGCAGAAGGGAAATCTTGGATAGGAACTGAACTTGGGTGTGAATGTTAGCTAGCGCCCTGCCAGACAATACACTATGTGCTTAATGTACAGTAGCTCATTATGTCCTCATAACGCTCAAAGGTAGGTGCAGATGGGGAGAGAGACACAAAGAGGGTGAGGAACGATCTGATTCCGGAGCTCTTGTTCTCACCCACTAAATCTCGTGCCTCTCTCAGAAGAGCAGATGAAGGGAACCCTCTGACTGTACTTGTACCCATAGCTTGCAGAGGAATAGCTCAAATATGAGGTGAACTTCCCATCCAAGAGTGTGCATTATGAGGGATGAAGTCCTCTGTAAACATAATTAGGGTAAAAGTCTTCACATTATTTATAACAAAAAAAAGTCAGACTTTCTTAACGAGGTTTTTGGATGTAGAGATAATTGTTGTTGGGATACAACAAGAGATTTAATATCTATTTTCACATTATCATCTAGCTTCAGTATAATCGGTCAGCTTTAGCTTTTACTTCTTAATGAGGCAACTGTCTCGCGTCGCTGAACTGTATCATAAAGCATTAGGATTCTGTATGTTTGAGTAACCAAGAATTTCCCAGAAAGTATCAGAGTATTTTGAATCTTGCAGAGCCAAGCCCAACATAAGCCAATGTTAATCCAATCCCGCTCCATCCTGCTCTATCCCCTCCTTCCCTCATCCTCAGGGACAAGATCTGCTTAAAAAGAGGAAAGGCACTAGAGATAAGTGTGGAAGGAAACGCTTGCATTCAGAAATGGAGATCGTTTACCAGTCTCTTGTTCTCTTGGAATACCTGGCAGGCATTTCTGTTCTGAGGGAAGTTGAACAGATTGAGTAGAAAAGGGGTAGCTTGGTTGGCTTGAGAAGTACTCAGGTCACCTCACAGAAAATACAAGTAATGATACAACCAAGGCTAAATGTAATATGGGAAAGCCTATGCGAAAAAGAAAATATTCAGAAACCAGGCTCTGAGGCATTTTAGAACCACTGCATCAAGAACCTCATTCTAATAGACATCTCCTACTTAATATGTCTAAATGGGCTCTTCTTCTATCTCTCCCTGGTCTGTACCACCATCCATCTCATTGTCCAAGGTAAAAATTTAGGAGACAGCCTGTTCTCTGTCTCTCTCTCCCCACAGTCAATCTAGCCTTGGCCAGTTGTACACACCAGCCTCTGACCCTTGTTCAGCCACTGCACCCCCACTCCTACAACACACAAGTGCCTCTTGGCTGTTCTTTGGGTTTGGGCCACTTTGGGTAGGGAATTTCAGGGTTCTGGGCACCAAACAGTCAAGAACGGGTTGACGTGGGCTCTGAGTACTCACAGAGCCTTGAGCCTGTGGGTCCCTCTGCTCAGCAGGGCATGGCTGGAGGAGCCCAGTCAGGGCCTTTTACAGCAGGGCCCTGTCGTCTCATCTGGGGGCGGGCAGGGCTGCTCTTGAGTCTACCTCTAAGACTCCTCTTGAATGAGGAGACATACATCCTTCCTCTCCACTTCTACAATCCCTTTCCAAGTCACCCATAACTGGTCCATAGCCTCTCACTAGACCCCTGGCTCCATACTCGCTCCCCATAATCTATTCTCTCCTCAGCCCCACAACAACCTGTTAAAAATATAAATCAGGGCATGTCACCACCTTGCTTAACCCCTCCACCTGTCCCTCCACCCCCTCCCCACATACTTGAAATCCCAGCTCCCTGCCTCACAGACTCCTGCAGGGGCAGCTGGGGACAGGGAAAAAGGGCGTACACTTTCAGCAAATATCGAATATTGATGGAGTTAGCAGCATGGGATTTGGCACCAGGGGCTCATTTCCTGTTTAGCTACTAAATCATGTTTTAAATTTGAGCAAGTTTCTTGAACCTCTCTAAGCCTTCGTTTCCTCATCTATAAACTGGCGGTGATTTTATAAGTACCTGCCTTATAGAGTTGTTGTCAAGACTCATTGGGATGGTTTGTGAAAAGCACTCAGTACTCACAATATTAGTTGATAAAAACTAGTTGATATTATTAGTTGATAAAAATAATCAGAATAATGGGGACATTAATTTAAAGCCAGGGTCTGAATCTTCAACCATGAGCTTTTTCATACACTTCCTTAACTGACAAGCCACACTATGTATAAACGAAATATGACAGAAGTTTCCTTGTAGAAGATAAGCTAATAATTAAACTAATAGAATAATAAAACCATGAAATTTATAGCGAGAAAATATCCAGAATATCATGATAGGTTTATCTAAAGTATCACAATCCCAAGAGACATTTAGGAAGCTTTTATTATATGAGGGTGCACATCTGTTGAGATCTGCCCCCAATCTGAATTTAGGTTGAGAAAGAATAGGAAAACAAATAGATTAAGCACTGAAGAACTTTCTTATCATTTGAAAGCCCACCCTTTATTCAAAGTATGACTTGCACGTACGCAACTGTCCAGCCTTTCCAGAGTTTGGGCACCCCTGTTGTTCAGGGCAGACATTGTATTTTTAGTCGACATCAATTTTTTATGAGGAACATCACATAAAAACAAAATTTATCTTCATTTAATGAATACCCACTAGTCTTTGTTTCACCCTTTGGAGCTCCTCAGATATCATTTAAAATCTCTTCCACATGATAGCCTTTTAAATAGTTGTAGACAGCTGTCTTGTTCCCCACTAAGCAGTCTCTCCTATAGGTTCAAGTTCCCAGCTCCTTCAATCCTTCCTCACAACACATGGTTTCTAGACTCTACCATCCTAGTCATATTTTCCTAAGCATGCTGGTGTGTCAATGTCCCTCTTGAAAGGGGCTCCCCAAAGAATACACTATCCTCCATGGGTGATCGTGCCATACTGAATGGAGTTTCACCTCCCTCATTTTGGATATCATAATTGTATTAATATAGTCAAATACCACATTAGCTTCTCTAGTAGACATATTTAGTTGCTTACTGTCAACTAAACCTCCCATGCTTTTCATGCATACTTCCTCTAAGCCACGCCTGCCCATTAATATTTGTGTTTGGTCTTTTCCATCTACAAGCAGGACTTTATACATATTCTCTATTTCATTTTTTTGACATTGTTTTACTGTTTCAGCTTCTCCAGATCATTTTGAATTCTCATTATATCACCTATTAGTATATACAGTTTCATGTGGGGTTTCCAGGCGGGAATTCCCTCCCGTTCTCAGGCATTTTTTTTTGCTTTCCCATTCCCGAAGCCCAAGATATAAACTGTTTTCTGTTCTCCACGATGAATCGTTTCTAAAAAGTGACCGCCGATACTACCAACCACCTGGGTTCAAGGAGCCGATTTTCCCGACCAACTTTACTTGGGATTCAGGAACAGGAAAGTGAAAAAATTCCTGAGAATGGGCAGAAATTCTTGCCTGGAAACCCTAGTTTCATGTCACACAAGTATTGGATTACCAGTTCATCCTTATCCTCACACTTGTCGCTGATAAAGCTGTTGAACAAGGCCCTGCCATCTGCCAATCCAGACCTGCCTCCAGGCTCACAGGGGCTCATCAACTACCACTCTTTATACTCAGTCATTCACCAGTGTGGCAGACATACCCTAGGGTGACTCCCAATGACTCATGCCCTTGTGCAACCCCTCCCACTTGGACATGGAACTTGTGACTTGCTTCTAACCGATAGAATAACAGTTATGGTGATGGGCTGTCGCCCCTTTGACTATGTTATATTATATAAGACTCCGTCTTAGCAGACTGGAGGAGAAAGACTCTTGTTCCTGGCTTTGAAGATGCTGCAATATTTTGAGATGGTCACATGGCAAGGCACTGTGGTGGCCTCTAGGCGCTGAATGTGGTCTCTGGCTGACAGCTAAAAAGAAAACAGGAACCTCAATCTTATGGTCCCAAGGAGATAAATTCTGCCAAGAACCTGAGGGAGTGTGGAAACGGATCTTTCCCCATTCCAGCCTCTCATGAAACCATACCCTCTCAATGAGACTGCAGCCTGGGGAGACACGAAGCAAAGGACCGAAACAAGCCATGCCCAGACTCTTAACCCACAGAAACTGTGTGATAAGAAATGGGTCTTATAAGCTGCTGAGTTTGTAGTAATTTGCTATGCATGACAGAAAATTAATACAACCAATAAATCCATCTAACTGTGCTATAATCCAGCACCTGTATCTCCATCTTTTTCTTAACAGTATCACTGTCAAATGCCTTGGGGAAATCCAGATATGCTATTTTTATTCTACTAATTTAAACAATCTAATAATTATTAATGTAAAGAAATGGTAGGTTCACCTGCCTTCTTCTTAGTGAACTCATTCTGATAATTGCTGCTTCCCTAAAAGCTCACAAATTATCCTTTTAATAATCTCTTCTCAAGTCCTTCTTGGGATGGCCAACCATCCATGCTCATGATGATTGGAAATAGGAATCTCTTAATGGTAACTGCATGACCTAAAAGAATGAATCTTGCTTTCAAAGGAACAACCAATTGATAATGGCCTTGAAATAGCTAGGCACCGAGAAAAATCCAAGTTAACCCATCTTGCATTCACCAAATATTTAATGGAGCGCCTGTGAGCACTGTCCACACATTCTTAGTTACACATTTTTTCAACACATGGAGCTTAATTCCAGTCCCCCTTGAGTGTGGGCTGGACTTAGTCACTCATTTCTAAAGAACAGAATATGGTAGAAATGATGTTCTGTGATTTCTGAGGCTAGATCATGAAAGGCACTGTGGTTTTTTGCTTAGTCTTTCTCTTGGATCACTGGCTCTGGAGGCAGCCAGCTGCCATGCTGTGAGGACACGCAATCAATTACACATAGTGAGGAACCGAGGTCTCCTGCCCAGAGTCATCTCTGGAAGCTGGTCCTCCAGTTCAAGTTAAAGCTTCAGAGAACTGCAGCCTTGGCCAACACGTTGACGACAACCTCACGAGACACAGACACTGCGCCAGTTCCACCCAGCTAAGCTGCTCCTGAAGTCCTAATTCTCAGAAACTATGAGATAAGAACTGTTTGTTTTAAATTGCCAAGTTTTAGAGTAATTTGTCATACAGCAAATCGATAACTAATATAAACATAAATTTAGAATTTTCACTCACCTTGTAGTATTGTAAAATTCTTGATAAGCTGACCATGCTTGGAGTCCACCAGCTTCATTTCCTCCATAATCACTGATAAGTTGGCTACTTCGGTGTCTAACCTTGACCTCATCATATCTTGTTGCATCCTGAGAGAAACAGAATCCAAACGGATGTTGGCCAACGTGTTATTCAAGGAGGTCAGATCATCCGTGTGTTTGGTCAGGGTGTCCGTGCAAGTGGTCCTGACTTCATTCAGATTGCTGGTCAGCGTCCGCAGGTGGTGGGCTGTGTAACTGATGTTGCTAATGATGTTCACAATATCCGTCTCAAAGAGCTGGAAGCGTTCCTCCAACTGGCTGAACTTGATGGCTGTTCTGTTCTCTGCCTCCTTGTGTATGTCCTGCAGGTCTTTCAGGTTCTGCTCGTTGGCTTGTGAGGCCGTGGTGATGTTGTCCATCTGACCTGTGAATGAGCTGAGCTGGCTGTTCATATCCTCTAGGGTGTCGTTGTTGGCTTTGGCCAAGGCAGAGTTATTGGCAGCCAGCGTCTGCAAGCTCTGGACTTTCTCCTTCAGCCAATCAGTGTCCTTCTTGGCTTGAAGGAAAACCTGCTGCAGATTTTGGAAGTCATTCTTGATTCGCTGGATAGCCTGGCTCGTGTCATCCACAGAGCGCTGCAGATTAGTGATGAGGTTCCTCTGCTGCACCTGGGTCAGGTTGAGGTTGTTGAGGTTCATAATGACCACGTTGTGAGAATACATTTGGCTCTGCAGATTGCCCTGCAGCATGCTGGTATCTTGTTGCAGATTTGTGACATAGCCATTATACGCCTGGAGGGTTTTGTTTACAGTAGTGATGAGGAAAGAATTATTCTCCAAAGTTTCTTTCAGTTGACTCTGCCGGTCCACCAGTGCATCCCCACTCGCCTGTAATTTCTCCAGCGTATCTTTGTTCTTGCTGGTCTTTTCTGTAATTTCACGAAGTTGTTGTCGAAGATCCAGAATGTCTGATCTGAAGGTGGAGAGTTCTGAGTTGGTGCTGATAGCTTTCTTCCCAGTTTGGTCCCCTGGAATAAGACACGTTTGTTACTTAGGTTGGTATGGAGAAGTGTTTGGGTGTGTTTAAAGATCCCAAAGAGATTTAACTGGTATGCACTGTATTTTAGATATAAAATTTGTGATATACGTAACACTGCTCTGCATTAGTAAAATCCACATATCTCTTAAAACGGGGTCCTGGGGAACTGGAAAGGGTACTGAGTACTAGGACTGATTAACTTGAATGAACACTCTTCTCAGAGAGAAGCGGTATTTACCTGATTCTAGAGCACTGGGTAGGGTGGAAAGAAGGGTATAAACTACTGTTTGTTAAAGTCACCAATATTATTTTTTAAAAAAGGAAAATAAAAATCAAAGAATAGAATAGGCTGGAATCTTTTCTTTTTAAAAATTAATCTCTACAATTTTTCTATGCAGTTTAAAGTAATCCAAATAAGAATTTATGAAAGAGCTTTCAGTAAAGTGTATTCATGGTTCTTTTTGATCAGAATTGGTTTTCAGATTTTATTTGGCACATCATAGTAGTTTTTTGGGGGAGAGGGGCATTCGACTCCAAAATTAGTCATTAACTTTAAAATGGAAAAGTCTTTGAGTTAAATCATGAGAAAAGATTCGACACACAACACAAAAATTTAGTGTCCTTTTGGGTGAAAGTGAGTTTACAGCAACATCATTTTAAAAAGCTGTGGTCATTTATGCAAAGTAGAGTCAGGGGTTCAACTTTGTCATTCACCCGCATTCAGATTACCTAATTTTTTCAGGTCGCTTTCCACTGCTGTGAGCTTGTCATCATAGGTTTGGCGAGATGTCTCCATGCCACCTGTAACATTGTCCATTTTCTCTACAACTAAGATTTGGAAATCAATGCATTAATACACATACCTGCTCAAATTTTATTTTTCAGTTTCAACAAGAGATCATTTCATTACAAAATAAAGGAAACAGATTGAAACAAAAGTATAAATGAAATCAAACACTGTATGAGGGAAAAAGCCATTCTTAAAAAAAAAAAAGTTATGTGTCTCAAAACCCAGTGACGGTTTACTTGTAAACTAGAGAATTATGTTTTTAATTCTTCTCATGACTCAGTATTGCCTTGGATGTTTTAGAATTTGTTTGGAACAAATTTGTAAATTTTTATGTATTACAGAAGTCCTCGATCTATATTATTTTCTATACAGATGGTCCCCGACTTACAATTTTTTTGACTACGATCATGCAAAAGCAATACGGATTCAGTACAAACTGTACTTTGAATGCTGAATTTGGATCTTTCCTAGGCTAGGGAAATGTGTTATGATACTCTCATGATGCTGGGCAGCAGCAGTGAGCCACAGCTCCCACTCAGCCATGTGATCATAAAGGTAAACAAATAATACTTTACAGTGTATTCACTGGGTTAGATGGTTTTGCCCAACCGTAGGCTAACGTAAGTGCTCTGGGCATGTTTCAAGTAGGCTAGGCGAGGCTACGATGTTCAGTAGGTTAGGTGCATTAAACGCATTTTCAGTTTATGATGGGTTTATCAGGACGTAACCCCATCATAAGTCATGGAGCATCTGTATTAATTTCCAAAGATGGAGGCATCACACTGTGATCATTTACAAAACTGCATCCCTCTTCACATTCCCTACCATTCCTAGCAGGTAGGACTCACTTATCTAGTGGGCGATTCCATGGCAAAGAGCACCTCGCTCAAATCTATACACAGTCTTCACAGAAGGGATTCAACAGTAGCCAGAAGGGATTCACAGAAGCCAGTCAACAGTACTGTGTTTCCCTGAAAATGAGACCTCACCGGAAAACAAGCCCTAGCATGATTTTTCAGGATGCCATCCCCTGAACATAAGTGCTAGTGCATCTTTTGGAGCAAAAATGAACGTGAAGACCTGGTCTTATTTTCGAGAAAACACGGTATTTGCCATTCTCTGTCATGAATTCCACCCAAGGCATGAAAATCTGTGACAAGTGAGTCTATAGTTTTCAGTTCCCAAGAAGATGCCTAAGTGGGTTTCCAAACAGTAACTTATAAAAAAAGACTTTTAAAAAAATTTTTTTTCCAAGGAAGACTTTTTTAAAAGCATTTTCTTGATCATATCAAAGTTAGTAATGCAGTGTTAATTAAAAGCTTCTGTTATAACTCATTCTCAGGAGGCAATAATTCTCTATGGTTACGAATATAAGTTTATCTTTCTAAAATGTCTAATAAGAGCATATTTTTCCAAAAGTGACTCCTGTTAGATCCAACCTCTGGCAACTTGGAATGAAGTCTGACTGTCCTTGCTATCAACAGCTTTTTAAAATAATGATTATTTTTTTAAAGTCTGCATATGCTTTGTATATTAATTGTGAGCCAATGGGTCCAGTTTATTTTATTTAAGTGTTCCACCCAAGTATGATTGTGCTAGAAGATTCTCTTGGTTTCTGTCAGGAAATAGAAGTACAGTCCCATGTGTCTGAATGACCTAAAGTGAACTAGCTTGTGGCTTCTGGCACCTTCCGTGGAGAGGCCTTAAGCTTCTATAGTCTGGCCATAATGAAATGTGTGTATTGCACCAAATCCTCTTTCTCATTCAAACCTTACCATGTATTCTTTTTTTTCCACCCAGAACACTCTTCCCTGGCCTCTTCTCCAAGCTAAGACCTATTTGCTCTTCAAGACTCAGCTCATCACTTCCTGTGGGAAATCTTTCCTGAAATACATCTTGCAGCGTTCTCTTCGCAAGCCATCCCTTCTTTATTACAGGACCTAACTTCACTGTGTTGTCATGGTTTGTTTACTATAAGATCGTCTAAGGCAGGAAAATTTGTATTCAGTTTTATCTCCAGCTCTTAGCTCAGGGTGAAGTTCTTATAGGTGTTCAACATACTTACTTATTATGCCATTTATTTAAATAAATGAGAATCTGACTGCTGAGGCCTATGAAAAATCAGCTGAGCTAGAGGTCATACAAACAAACTTACAGACCAACCAATTCAGGGAAGCCTCAGCATTGGAATGAGTAAGGCATCTAGTTGAATAATTTTTTAGAAAAATGACTACATAGAAGAAAGAGAGGTATAACTATGATAATCTGCGCTTTAGGGTTGTTTAATGGGCATGTATACTCCTAATCCCTGGAAACTGAAGAACAAAATGTTTCATCTGTATTTTAGCAAAGCTAAACTTTTCAAAAATAAAATAGGGGATGTTTATAAGTTTAGGTTTAGTTCTAATCCTCAAATCAAAATATATGCCTCTGTCTGTCCTCAAACCACACGCAGGATCCTAAGTCCTGCCTTTTCTTCCTGGAAACCAAAGAAACCTCTAAATATGCTGACAGGCAGTCATTTTCTACCCTCTCTAATTTTTCTTCCATTTTAGTTTTTTAAAAAGCCACAGAATTGTCATGGACAGATAATTCAGATTTGTGTAGAATGAAAGTAATAAATACATTCATTAAAAAACAAAACGAAAAAGCCTGTTAAATTTCTCTTCAGTGTAGCAAGGAAACTACTTGTCCTGCCCACAAGTGCTAATGAACTGGTTCCATACACTGGGGCATGTGTCTGTGTTTAAAAACAGTATCTGGGTATGAAGCTGCAAACTTTAGGATTGCAAAGCTGGTAACTTGCTTCTTCTGCATAAAAATACTAGGCGGGTAGAGATCCAGAACCAACGCCTGCTGGAACAGCACACAGAAGTTTTGTTGGTTTTTACTGTTAACTTATTAGCACAAATTCTAAGGATGGCAGAACCATCCTCTCTTACCCTAGAAACTCCCAGTCTACAGAGGTAGACCTCAGTTTGTAGATTGTTCTCATATGAAGGAAACAAACATGAAACACAGACGGATTACTAGAAGTCTGGTTTTTCATGGGCTCCCCGTTATCAGAAATTATTTCTTCACAGAGAATTTTTCGTCAGAATATCAGTGCTTTAGGTATAATACCTGAAAAATTATCCCTTTTCATGTACTCAAAGCCTAATTCCCTAGGATAATCTGACAATAATACCTTTTCTATAAAAGGACTTTGGTATCATCCCTTGGCCTGGGCTATTAACCTCTTCCTTTCCTTGTCTTGATTCCACCCACCTTTTAAGGACCACTCCAAAACTCGTCACCCCCTTGTGCTAAGCCTTCCCTGGCGACTTGATGCCATACCATACCAACTGAATCGTTATCTGAACGGCAGTAATAACCGCCTCTATTTAGTGAGTGCTCTTTGAAAGATGCACTGCACCATCTCTGCACGTAACCCTTACCACTCCTACTTTACAGTTGAAGAAACTGAGGCTCATAGATGTTCAGTAACTTGCCTAGACTCACACAGCTTGTAAGTGACTCAGTGGGATACCAGGCCAGGAGATCTAACTCCACAACCCTTGTTTTGTCTATAAGTCTACACTGCCTCTCATTTAGTATTTCTTTTCCCTAAATGTGGTTTTCTCCAATAAAAATCCCTTGAAGGAAAGGATTATGTCTTCTTTATCTTCTCTTTACAGTCATCATCCTCAGATGTTTACTAAGCATCCGCCATGTGTGTGACATAGTACTAGACGTGGAGGACACAAGAGACATAGCTCACGGCCCAGTCTCTGAGGAAAGAGAACAAGAGCAGAGCACAAACATACTGCCTGGTGCTCATGAGTGTCTCTACCAGACAGACGGTGGTACTGACGGGGAAACATACCCCTTCAGTGGTACCTGAGACTTCCCAGTAATACCA
The DNA here is from genome assembly GCF_964194185.1 of Rhinolophus hipposideros. Classification (NCBI taxonomy): domain Eukaryota; kingdom Metazoa; phylum Chordata; class Mammalia; order Chiroptera; family Rhinolophidae; genus Rhinolophus; species Rhinolophus hipposideros. The sequence goes on from NC_138063.1 coordinate 43,055,394, forward strand.
ACTACACTTCTCCGGAAGGCAATAAAGACATTTCTACTTTGGACACTATTTCAGGTTTCATTACAAAACCACAGAAGATCTGGTTGTAGGGTACTATCCTAGATTCCAACTAAAATTATACAGTGTGATACGATGCACATTTTGAAATCTACTTTGTCAGGGCTTAACAGTGAGGTAGACATCCTATGGCTAGGAATGCTGAGTTGAAGGAGATTCTTACTGAGAAAGATTCAGATTTCTGTCTTCCTTCTTTATCCTAATTACCTTAAGATAGATGCCTGCTGGGCAGGATAACAGAGTAGGATTTTCCTATTTGGGCAATGTTCTGGAGGAAACATAACCCATTAAACTTAAGAGATGGCTTCTGCCATGGAAACGCCATTGACTGATGATAAAAGGTCAGGGCAGAAGATGTACCAAGAGATAACTGTCCGAGTACATCTTTCTGTAAAGACGCTGGTGAGCCTCAGGGCCACAGCCACTATATAGACCTGTCTGGGTGACTCAGCAGTCCTCTGACTTGTTCATCAGACGCTGGAAGGAACTTCAGTCATATCCTAACTTGTAACTGCAGAAGTGGCATAAAAGGAGAAGTAAAGAATGATTTGAGGAAAACAGTATGGAGTTGCCTTTGGTAAGACTAATAAATAAGTTTCTATTTTATTTCTGTTCAACTTCTCTTTCAGAAAAATATTTTCTTTCACTGAGTATGTTTTTCTTTCTTTGTTTTTCTTTATTTTTTTTTATGTAGAGAGTTTCTCTAGAGTTCAAAGGGAGACGTGTGAAGGGAGAACTGGGTCTTATCTTTCTACTTCATACAATGTGGAGTTACCAACATCTTATCAGCAAGAAAGAGGACTCACTGTACAAGTAAAGAGAAAACACATCTGGAAAATATCAACATTTTAGTTCACTAAGGCTGTGTTTGGAAACCCAAATTGCATGTTGTATTATCACATTTTCGTCAGTAGAGGTCTGAGAGATGGGCGCCTTGAAGGAAGGAAAAGACATGCAAGACGGCCATCTTGCCTCCACTTATCCTATTCCCTCAATCTCTTCTCTCCTTCATCCTGGTCAGATCACATCCCCAGAATAGGCCAAGTTGATCTCCAGGATTTGGGGTTTCTAGGTAGGACTCTGAGTTGCAGCAATCCCGTAAATGCAGATTAGTTTTGAGGTCCCTGGGCATCACTGACTGCCTTTACAGAAGTCAGCCTGAATCCTCTTAATAATTCATTCAGTAAAGTTTATTGGGTACCTGTTGAGTACCATGAGTCTAGGTGCTAGTGAGAGATATAAAAGATAGTGTCTTGCCTTCATGGAACTTATAGTTTGGATGGTGAGACAGATATGCCCACTGACCACAAAGATACAGTGTGACAGGGCTACAAATAAATAAAAGGTGCTATGGGAACAAACAGGAGGGCACCTAACTCAGCCTTCAGGGGTTTCTTGCAGAACAGGTGTCTAAGTGAGACATGAAGGGAAAGGAAAGATTTAGATGGAGAACAGAGAAAAGGTATTCCAGGCAACTGGACAAGCCAGGGCTGAGAAGGGTATTCCAATGTTGTAACGATGGAGGAAATGTCTATGCTTTAAAAACAAACCAAAGAAGAAAAAGGAAAAAATAACCTTTTCTTTTGGATCTTTCTGTATAATTCTGAAGGCATAAATATCCTAGGCATTATTTCCTTACGGAAGTAAAAATGACAAAATACCATACAGTGGTATGTTCGTCAAACCTGTCTCATCTTTTTCAGTAGGAAATGTTTAACTTTCATGATATCACACAGTACTGAGCTCTAAAGATACATATTAAATGGCTGTTTGATTCCAAATTTTTCCTTTTTCTGGGTTTGCTAGGAAAAGTCATGGAGAAATGAATAATGACATAAATAACTTAGTAAAGGAGGAGAGTGTAAATTACCTAGGACATTAAAAAACCCTCTGTTACTCCACAGGTTCCCTCCCCACCTCTGTACAGACCTCGCCATAATTTAATAGCCTTTCTTAATCACTTACCCTGTTAATCCTAGGTTAGATTAACTCATCGCACATGGATACAATGACCTGGTAATCGTCCAAATTTCCATTGTTCAAATTCATCAGGCAACACATTACAGGGTGCACATAATTTTCCATGTATGTCCCTAGTGGTGAGACTTAACAAGTCTGGACTACACTGAGTATTTTTAACATAGTTTTCCATTCTAATGGCTAGTGCTGTATACATGCAGTTATGAATACGGATGGAACCGAGAGGTATAGTCACTTATCCACTGGGACCAACTATAGGACAGGTGGTTCAATGACATCATCTTTGCTCATTCCAACCACCTTGAAAAGTAGCATTATCATTGCCATTTTACAGATAAATTGGAAACTCTAAGAGGTTATGGTTCACATCCAGGTTACATAGGCACGCAAAGGACTTAGCATGATGCCCGGCATGCCAGCAAGCACTTAGTAAACATTCACAATTGTATCACAACTGGCAGAATTCATAACTGATCTTGGAACGCCTGCCTGACCCCAAGCCCATTTTCATTCCAATATGTTTCCTTGGGAAATCACTAAACACTGGGAGCGAGGTGGGAGGACTTACAAATTGGAGGGAATTCACACTGATTCTCTCTCCAGGCCAAGCCTATGGGCCAAAGAACTGAGAAGGGAACTTGTGGAAGTCTCCACTGTTAATCTGTCCCTTCTGAGGGAAGGCAGCCAAGATGGTTGCTGAGTGAAAGTTTTGAAGATCAGCAGACCCTACATCTGTCTCTTGCTAAAACTAGACAACATACCTGTCTCATGTGTCTTTGATGGCAAGGCTTCCACAGCTATTTTCCATAAAAGGGCTTATACAGTTCGTGATTCTGCATCATGACACCTGTGGTGTCTGGAACAGGTAAGGGGCTTGGGGGTGGTGTACTTTATCTACAAGTCTGGAGGATTCAGGCAAAAATCCTCCACTGACCTTAAACCAGACATGTTGAAAGAATGCCTAACGTCCCACAAAGTATTGTTGAGGTGGTGGAGCTGTCCCTGTGTTTAATTTCTACAGGGCAATATTTTCATGGAGCTGTATATACAACAGTGACTACAGTAAATTTACTGAAGAGAAAAAAGGGAATTAGTTGGCCATTCCCTGGGTGAGATAAGTTATATCTCTGGAGATCTTGAGTTTGGCTTTCCCTCTGTCAATATAGCTTTCCTGTGTACTGACTCCAGGGTTTCCACAGAGCCTCTCAGAGATAAGACAAAAAAAGATAGAGGAAGAGGGAGTAGCTGGAAATAGGTAGGAAAAAACAACAAAGAGGAAAAATCTCATAGAGGGCCATAACTGTTGAAATGACTCAAAAAGAATTGCTACTCTCCCCCTTTCAGATCCCACAGCCACAAGAAGCTTAAGACACAAACAGGGAGCTTATGATGTTTCTCAGTTTTGCATCTGAGCTGTATTCATGAAATACTTCATATTTGCAAACATGGGTTTTTTTCACATTATGTTAATGAATGGAAACTTGCTAATCCAAAGGAAAAAGCAAAAGTACTTACCTTTGTATCCCAAAATGGCTACTGTGATTGTTAGCAAGGCACACAAAATGTATAATAATATGATAGAAAACTTCAGTGCCCAGTTATTTTTACATTTGGTACATTGTGTTCCTTCCTGAATACCTGTAAGAGAAGTCAAATTTTAATAATAGTGACAAAAACATTACTTCAAAAAGTATCTTTTTGCATTTTAGTTCAAATATTATGACTAAGAATAATGTTTTACATATTCCTTACTGCAGGATTAAGTGGGGTTTTAAATCTAAACATAGTCACCACTTTAGCAACCAAGCACTTTAAATATTACCATTATGTTGTTATAATTGTATTTAATATGACTTGAAAATAGCACATAACTTTGTCTCAAAGAATAGTTTTGAACCCAATTCCATTCTGATCATTACAATTATAATTTCAATAAAAATCTCTGTATGACAAAAGATTTAAAATACCCATATCCGCTTGTTTTAGCCATTATTGGACTTATAGTAATTCATACACAGCCAACCAAAAAAAATTGTCGCTGGTCTCATGATGTTTCAGTAGTGTGCTAGAGGTAGTTCCTACTGGTTTGCAAAAGTCAATTGTAAAATTTGTAGGAATTTTGGGAGCTGATTGTTAAACTGATGGCAGCTTGAAATCAGTCCTAGAGGGAGTATATACACCATGGAAATAGATAAACACTACAAATTATGATCTCCCCACTCTGAACTGGTTTGCCAGCATGCCACTGGCTATAAGTGTACTATAACTTGTAGCAGAAAATATAGGTAATTTTATGATTAAAATGCTCAATATACAACCATTTTATACATTACATATATACAGAAAACAGACACTGACCATTATTTAAGTTATCACAGTGATTAAATAACAATTGTGGAACCACTAGAAAAACCAGATATTTTTGATGAGAAGAGGCAAATTTTGACTGTTCACAGTTCAACTTTTTGAAAAGTATTCTAGTCTAAGTGGTAAACCATCATCACTTCTGTAAGTGACTCCAGAAGCAAGCCCTTAAAAAGGAAACTTTCCATTGGACTGATTAGAAACACAGAAGACAAAGACTGTGGACATTTTAATGTGAAAATCACATTGTAAGGAGTGCCGGGAGGTCCTTCTTTCCGGGACCCGTTTCCCTACGTGTCTGACTAGTAGTGTCCCCCTGGGGCAACAGCACATAAAGGGCTCATCTCCCATAACTGTGTTCAATAACTTTTGATGGGTAAGTCGAGAGGATTAAGCCACAGCCGAAGTTTCTTTGCTTGGGTTTGTGTTTTTACACATAGTGCCCTTCAGTGAAAAGAGCTCTTCAGCAGTGTTTAATGCAAAATGATGAGAGAAACAGCAAAGAAAAATGACTCAAATTTAACTTTTTTAGTTTTTTTTAGGTTTTACACAATCCCTCTGTGTTTTGGGCTAGAGACCCAAGGGGAGGGGACTCTGTTCCACGACGCACAGCATTGATTCTCAAACTCTGGGGCACATCAGACTCCCTTGAAGGGCTCGTTAAAATCCAACATTTCTAATTCAGGAGGTCTGAGAAGGTGCATGAGAACCTGGATTTCTAACACGTTCCATGGAGATACCGATACAGCGAATCTGGGGACCATGTTTTAGAACGGTGCTTCTCAAACCCTTACAAACTTCTTACAAATCCCACCGTTCAAATGCAGAGTCTGATTCAGCAGGTCTGAGGTAGGAGCTAAGATTATGTATAAAATCCAGGTGATGCCTGGTCAGAGAAACACACTTTGAGGAGAAAAAGTTTGGTTTAGAAGATGGTTATCCTGGATCAACCTTTGGTTCACCATTTCCTTGAAGATGAAGCTGTAAAATCAGACTCACTTGATGCAACAGACTAGAGTCAATCAGCTTCTTCACATCAGTGTTCCCATTTCTTTTACTCCTTTTCCTTTCCATCCTTCTTTAACTGCCAGCTGGATATCTCAGTACCATGTCTCATGACCATAACTGACCTTGGTACTAGCCCTGCCAAACCAGATCTCAAACTCCCACCCAACGTCCTATTTCTATCCAACCTAAAAATTACTGCTATCCCACCGCCCTAGGTGGTTAAACTCAAAGACATCCTGAAGCCTTCTCTTGCACTTATTCTCTAATTCACTCAGTCACTAGGCCCTGCTAAGCTTCCTGTGGGATATTTTTATCACGATCATTTCAACTATAGTTTATTGATGTTCATTTACTGCCTAAATTTACCAGAATCTGAGCGAGGTACTTTACACACAGCATTTTAAACCCATATAATAACCCCTGAATAAGGTAGTAACAGCTGAAAGGACATGCTGTAGACATCACAGCCAGGGTTCAAACCTGGGTCTGTCTGACTGCAAAAGCCCTAATCTCTCCAGTACGCCATGGTGCCTCCGTCTGATCGTTGCTTCCTCTCCATTTCCACTGCCACCATCCTAGTGTGAGATCGTTTAATCTCCGTGGAAGCTTCCTCTGCCATTCCCACTGGAATCCAGCCTCACCCTGTACTAAAATAGTGCTATCCTCATGACAATGCCAAAAAGAAAAAAACAAAACCAAAAATCCTTCAGCTCACCCTGAACTGAAGGATCAACACACACACACACACACACACACACACACACACACACACACACGTACACACACCTATCAGCTCCCAGGCTCTTCATAATCTGGCAGTTTAAAATAAAACAAAGACTCCTTATATCCAGTTCGAGTGAAAATATTTTTGAGATTGGGAGAGGGAGAAGTATAGGTAGACCCACAAACACACCACATTTCATGTTCAGAAACAATAATCTTGCTTTGGCAGCAACTATAAAACATGGAAGGATGACAGATACCGGGATGCTGACCGACCTCCTGTGGAAAGACTGGATGGCACTTTTATGGTTGATAGCAAGGGCAGGACGCGAGGTTCTTTCTTTTTGGATTTTAGGATGGTGGTGGGTGAGCTCCTTATGCGTCTCCAGGACTATTTCTTACATTCTGTCAGAAGAGCTTCAAAAGATTTGGTAGATAATATTATGTTGGTGCAAAAGTAATTGAGATTTAAAAGGTTAAAAATAATTGCAAAAACCGCAATTACTTTTGCCCAACCTGATAGAATCTGGGGCTAGAAGGTTGCTTAGAGGTCATCTGGCCAAGCATCATTGTGTTATGGATGGGGAAAGTGAGGCCAGCGAGGTAAAGCAGAATCAGAAGCCGCACTTCCTGACTCCCAATGCAAGGGTCTTTCCCTCCCATCCTGGCAATGTGTGCTAGCTCCATGTTTGCCACTGGACATCTCGTATGTGTGGTATTTGTGCAGATCCGCTCCCAGACAGTTGTCACTGGCTCACATTCTGAAGAGCAGACACTTGCTCACAATGTGCATTTCTCATTGCTAATCGTATCAGCATTTAATCAGTATCAGATGGCACCACCTGACCTCCCTTTCCACTTGACACACTTTCTCTGTTTTGTTTTTTCTCTACCACCCTCCCCCCCTCCCCCTCTCCCCCGACTTATTTTTAATAAGAATTCTGTTTTATCTTTCCCTCTCTGCCCTCCGCTGGGAGGACATCTGACCAAACATAGGAATGCCTACTACAAAGAGACCCTGCTGGCTCATGTAGCTGGGGGACCCCTCCTCCTTGAACCTAGATGGTCACAAAAAACATTCAAGAGAGATACCCCCTGTTACCAGCCTTTGTAGTGTTTGTTTTCTTAGCATTACTTTCCAGAGACTGGGGACTCTGTTCCCATTGGAGGGGGCGGGATAGGAAGGGCAAGGGAATGGATCTGCAGTGTTGCGGAGAGGAGAGTCCAATGCAGGAAGTGAAGCAGTTTTGCCCCTTACCACCAAGACATCCAGCTTATCAAAAAACCTGGCCCAAACAGCACATGTGTAATTCAGCAGGCCACAGACGGAACATGCCTGAAGGTTCCATGCCTTTCCATTGGTTATCCCTCTTGAACTGTCTCTCATTGAACGTGATTCTTGGCTCATGTTCTGAATGTATTTTCCTGTATCCAAGTCTTTATTATACAGAAAACCTTTGGGGACCAAATGAAGCCAGAATCACTCTAGTTAACTCCTTGAGTATTCTACGGAAGTTCAGAATAGGCTGACAATTTGGTCTCCAGTGCCCAAACTCAAAGTTTTCCGTGTTGCCCTGTTTCCAATAACACATGTTTGAAGTAAGAAGAGTGGGGGTTCGGTGGGGCCACCGATCGGGGGCGGTTAGCTAGTTGGAGAGAGTAATTGAAACACTGCAGGAATGATAGTGCAGATGGCCAGAAGAATTCACCAGCAAGGAGATTTCCTGTCTGTTGTGGTTCTCCATACAGAGCCCTCCCAAGTGCTGTGGCCCAGGCCCCAATCCAGTCTGTTTTCCCAATCTTTTTGGAAAACAAAAGAGTTTCCTCACTATCATATTCTTCTGCCACGTACATCCCCCGAGGGCTTGTCTGTTAAAACGGACACGTGCTGATCAAGGTCCTTCCTTGTTAGGTGAAGGCTGGCACTCTGGGTGAGTGTGGGGCACTTCTGGGTTGTCTTAATTACCACAAGTGTCTAGAGCTCAGTGGTATTGCCGAAAAGATCATGTTACCAAAGAGAAGCTTCAAAAAGCTGGTAGACTGCAAAATCCAGAAAACCATAGGTTTTGACCTGAGATTTGCAGTGACTTTTTCATGTGGTTTTTTTATAGTTATTAATCTACTGCCTGGTGGTATATATTCCCATAAGCCCATGAGAATGATTTGGCTCTAACAGGAATACTGATGATTCAAATAAATTCCTATAATTAAAGTGCCCTCAAAAGCAACAAAACAGTAAAGCTAACATGAGAGTTATTTGGATGTTATGCAGTATCACTAGAACAGAAGTTAAATACATAAAACATTTTATCCCACAAATTAAAATTTTCCTTATTACAAAGGCCATTTACTAAAGGATAGGATATGGATTTAGTTATTAAAAAATTGGTTTATTAATAATTTAGTTCCCCAAATACAAATCCCAACCCTGAACTCATTCTTATGCCAAGTTTCCTAAACAATGTGGAGAATCATGAAAATGGAAGCAGGACAAGAATTGGTAATGAAATAACTTTCTGTGCAAAATAAATGAAACCTCATAGCATGTGTATTTAAAAAGATGCATTCAAATCAGGAAATATATTTAGAAGAGAGTTATATGAGTTTGAAATCTTTAGCATTCATTCTGAGCTAATATTAATATTGTGCATATTTACCAAGGGTATTGTTTTTTCATTAAAAAATTCATATATATATTATATACACACATATATATAATATGTATATATAAATTATATATATATATATATATATATATATATATATATATATATATGCAGTCAGTTCTGGCTTGGTTTTCAATGTTTTAAAAAAGGGTATGTATTATTTGTTTAAAATTTATAATTTATATCCTGCCTACTAAAAAAGAATTGTAGACAAAAGCCAGATGTAATGATGCCACTCAGAATATATAGTGTCAGCCAGAATATATACTATCTCAAAAGAACACCATCATTTTCTCTTTGTGGCTTTTATAATAAGAAATCCTTTATTATATGAACTGTACACAAATGCTTTCAATTCTGAGGAAAGGAATCTTCGCTCATTGGCGAGCTCAACCATCACATCTCTCACATTTGTCTCTTCTCGCTGGCGTCCTTCCTCTTGGCTCTCTTCCTATTCATTTTATTCTATGGGCACAGAGGGAACTGTCAACAAGCCTGATGATACATTTCAGCAATCCTGACCACTTCATTATCTGGCCTTGCCAGACAATGGCCTTCTGTGATTAGGCACTGAATCTTTTATTTAAAAGGACTCATGAACATTCAGCTCTAGCTTGAGTCAACAGAGTCTGTTGTATAATTGAGCAGGACACTTGTACTGCACAGGTATTTGGAGGAAGGCCACTAGACATTTGTTTAGTGGGTGAGAGTTTGCTATTGCCAAGAATACAAAAGAAATTGTTGAAGAAGGCTGCCATTATTGAAGACCTACCTGACATGTGCCAGGCACCCCCACCTGGTTACTTACAGTCCCTGTAATCCTGGAAAGTAGGAACTGACCCTAAATTTATAGGTTTTAGGAAAGTGGAGGTCAAAGAAGTTGAGTACCCAGGCCAGTGAATGGCTGAGCTGGGAGTTGGACCAAGATTTATCACATGTTACTTCTCCAAGATTACTGACTCCCAGAAGTGGAAAGCAAAACAAAGCGAGATTAAGGATGCCTAACAAGATAAATTGTAGAAAGCTGACAGGTTAGACTTATAAAAAGTGTTATGTCAAAATAAAGGGGTGCAGAAACATCCTTTTAAATGTTGACAGAAAAGAATAGTAAAATTTAGTTCTCAGTAAGTGAACTATTACAGACCTGAGGATTCCACAGGCTGTAATTTCTCCTTTACTATTCTGTGGTGACATACTTGAGTAGCAAGTGAATTCCACCCTAAATAAATGCTCATTATCTCTGTGAGAGGTCAGGCCTGGGTTGGAGGTTTGCTGGTAGGGTCTGTGGAGCCCCTCAGGGAAATCATCCCCCAATGGTGATGGAATTTTTGGAATGGGGTGGGCCGGGAGAGAGGGTAGCTTTATAATTTCAAGGCAACCATGGGACATGGAAGGACCTTGCTTAGCGTAAGTTTGAAACCAAAACCAGTTGGTGGCCCCTATTGAGTTTTCTTCCGAAGTTCTAGTATACTGAAATAGGAGCCTCAAAAGCCAGTCTCTAATGGATTCATGAATGGATCCAAACAATTGCTCGTGGTTCAAGCCTGCAGAACTTAGGTGAGATAAATTAGTGGAAAGGAAGGAGATGAAAGCAGACTTTATTAAATGGTGATAAAAAAAATTAATTCACATCTAGTCTCTTAACCCCCTTTAAAAAAATTACCTGGAGTACATTGGAAAAAAATATTGTTAACAAATACTAGTTTTGACCTCAGGTTCAAAGATCCACAGTAATTCTCCACTGCCACAGTAACAGCTCCTGGTGGCTCAAAGCACATTCCAAGATGCTCACCAGCTAGCGTCCTCTGACAATCCAGGCTCTCAGAAGCTCAGGGTCAAGAGGAGCGTCAACTGTCATCTTGGCCAACATCCACCTAAGCAGGGAGGAAACTGCAGTCCAATGAACTCTACTGCCCACTCTACTCACACGTGGGCCAACCCTGGCTTGAAGACCCAGGTTTCTGGATTCTCTACCAGAGTTGTTCAGACCCCAGAACACTACCTACTTTACCACGCTTCTTTCTCACTACATCCCATTTATTCAAGAAGCAAATACTAAGGAGTACTATGTACCACTAGGCACTGGGTAAAATGGTGAACAAAATACACAACAATCTATGCCCTTATGGAACTTATACCCCAGTGGGAGGATATTTCAATATGTTAGAAGGTGATAAATGCTATGGAGAAAAATGAAACAAGAAATGGGCAAAAGACATACAGGAGAAATGATTGATGGCCATTTTAAATAGGTCAGAGAAGGCTTCTCAGAGTAACATTTTGGGCAAAAGCTTGCAAGAGTGTGGGAAGAGCACTGGGGTCCCTGGGCAGAACACTCACTGCACTCTGCTGACTCCCTCTCCAGATCTTGAGATGTGCCCTCCTTCTCCCCGCCACATGCTTCCTCTCTACCAAACGACTTCTTGTAAAACCTTACTCATACTTAGGTTGTTTCCATATTTTGGCTATTGTAAATTGTTGCAATGAACATAGGGCTATACATCTTTTCAAATAAGTGTCTTCATATTCTGGTTAAATACCTAGAAGAGAACTGCTGAGTCATATGGCAGTTCTATTCTTAATTTTTTGAGGGAGCTTTATACTGTTTTCCATAGTGGCTGCACCAATTTACAATTCTACCAACAGTGCACAAGGGTTCCCTTGTCTTTATATCTTGCCAACACTTGTTATCTCTTATCTTTTTGATAAGTGTCCATTAATGGATGAATGGATAAAGAAGATACCATACACACATCTCACACACACACGTCTATCCACACACAACAGAATACTCCTCTGTATAAAAAAGATGAAATACTGACATTTGCAACAACATGGATGGATTTTGAGGGTATTAAGTGAAATAAGTCAAACAGAAAAGGACAAAAACCATGTGATTTCACTCACATGTGAAATATAAAATAAAAAGGTAACAAACAAACAAACAAAACAAACCAAAACTAAACTCATAGACACACACAACAGAATGGTGATTACCAGAGGGGAAGAAGGTAGCGGGAGAGCATAGTGGGTAGAGAAGGGTCAAACATATGATAATGGATGGAAACTAGACTTGGGGTGATGAGCATGCAAGAGAGTATACAGATATAGAATTATAACGTTGTACAACTGAAATCTATATAATGTTATTAACCGAGGTTACCTCAATAAAAACAACAAAATACCTAAAAACCTTACAACTTCCCTCCTCAATGATTCTTTTCCTGATTAGCCTCGTCCCCAGCCCAGCCGGGCCTGCATCCCTTCAGCACCTATATGGTTCACACTGCATAAATCTATGCTCATTTGCGTGTCTTTCACATGATTTAAATGCCATCTTCATGGTCACCTCCTAGAGGTATGGCAATTTAATTTTTCTGCACTATTGCTTTTGCATTTCTCTAAACAAACCAGTACTCTCTAGTACTCTGCAATGTCGTGCAATTTAACAAATATGTGGAGTGTAGATCCCGGCAGTGGGAAAAGCGGGCTCCATCACTCCTGCAGCGAATCTCCCTCATGCAGATTGGAAGCAGTGAGCTTCCCCCAGCTCTCAGATGAGAACATTTCAGAACTTTCTTCCCACCTTTGTGTCCAGACTTCTAGGTGACCAGGGAGTGTAAACGTCTTGGGAGAAGCATTCAGCCCTGGGGCCTGACGGTTAAAACTCAGACTCTCAGAACACTTTCCTCTCAAACAATCAGGAATACAGGGCCTAAAGGAAGAGTTTTTTCACTGCAGGAGGTGGGGAGCACGGTAGGATTCACTAATCCAAGGAATGCAAAGCAGTCCTTTAGACCCCGCCCCAGAGTGAAACGAACCTCAAGATCTAAAGCAGCACAGCAGCATTTCTACATTTGGTGTCCCTCAGCACTCACAGAAGTAAATCGGACAGGGCAGAGACGAGAAAAGTAAACCCACAACCCAACATTTGCCTTGAGTGTTGTTGCTTTAAAATGCATCCTTTGGGGGCGGCTGAGGAGCAAATAGAAGGATGACAGGAACCCTGCTGAGCTGAGCTGGGTGGGCAAGTCTAAGTTAATGACAGTGTATTTGTTGTTTATCACCAAAACAGTGTTGGGGCACGTGGAAATTATGCTGTGGAGCAGGTGCTGGCAAAAGAAAGAACTCCACTATCTCTTACATACCTACTTGATTTTTTAAAAACCAACAGAGGTAGTGTTTTGATGAAAGAAAGGGGGGCCTCAATGTAAATGAAAATATCAATCAACCCAACAGACATTCCTCATTCCTCTATAAATATGTGTTTTTCACTTTCTTCAAGTGAAGATTACATTTGAGGACACTTAAATTAAGGGAAAAGTGAGCCAAGACAGAGCGACAGATTTGACTGTCGGTGTAATTATCTATTCTGCATTGAATATAGCCTGAGTTCGGAACCTTGATGAAAAATGAGTTAACTGACTTGAAATGACCCAAACGAGGAAAAGTTGGCAAATAAATAGTAAGGGAAATGAAAGGGATCTATTTTATACTGGCCCAGTAGTGAGAGTGTGGCCCCCACATTCAGGGAAGAGCAACCTGTTCACCAGCTTATTATTCACACTTGCTATTAAAACTGGACAAAGGACCGAGAGAGGAAGAAATTTTTTCATGGGGTAGACAACTATGGTTATAGAGATCAAAGGAATGAAACTGGAAAATAAAAGTGGAAAACCACTACACAAAAAGTCAGAAGGCATGCGATGAATTATAAGTGAATATAAAGTAAATGGGAAAATGTATGCATATGAAATTTTCCATGCCTTTGTAAACACTTCATAAACAACAGAGTTAAATTTAGAAAATTGTTTAAACTGAGATAACTAGATAAAAACATGGATAAGGACATATATTTGTATATACACACACACACACAAAGTGACTTTCTTCAGGCAATAGAAGAGATGTTTAAAAAAAGAATTTCTAAGTCAAAATTCAAATTCCCAATTTCCCTTAGATTTCTCAGGGGTGTGCTGGAGCCAGCTTACACTGACTGGTGAGAGCCAATTGTTTATATCTTTTCACAACTCCATGTTCAGTGCCTTTACCAACCTGCTGCAACTGAACCATCACATTTAACCAAATCAAACAACTGCTCTGTCCATATGGAGTAATCACTTGAGAAGTTCTGGATTACTGGACATGGTGATTATACTGGACCTCTGTTCCTTCTTTCCCCATCGAGATTATAAACATTTTATATGCATTATTATTAGTCATGTTTGTGCACATTTGATATTTTGAATTCAAAACTTTCATGGAAGCTTAATAAATTTCAAATTCATAATCTCTGAGAGGGTGAGGTAATCTTAGATTCCCAGTGAAGCTGACAATGTTTGGGGTTCAATTCCCACCTGTCTGTTAACTTCATACTTGGGATACAGGTTTGACTTAACTTCGACCAACTACTGAGAAAGCGAATTTCCTTTTGGAGTGAAGAAAACAATGAACAGGACTGGCCTGATCTCTCACCCAGCTGAAGTTAGTGGGCAAAGTTAAGAAGTGGGATACAGGTGAACCGGCCTAAGGACAGGCAGTTGTGAAGGACACATTTGGCTTCAGTTGGAGGAATCAATATAGAGGAAGGGATTTTGAATGATAAGCCTTGGTCTGGAAGATACTCTCTTTGCTCCCTAAAATCAGACAGGAATTAAACCCCCACCAGTTAGGCAGAAAAAAATCCAAGAGTCCAAAGGAGCATGAAACCTCTGTTTGTTCATGAGATGCACAAATGTCTGTGATAGCTACCGTCAGACCCAGAGAGAGAAGTAGGAAAACATTTGAAATATACCAGCTGAGCTGCAAATAGTGGAGGCAGAACGCCTTCTGAACTTCACCTCTGATAGCACAGAATTGTAAAATTTGGTCAGGGCCACGTCAGCTCTGGTCCATTATTCACTGGAGATCAGAGATGCAGAAAAATATGTACGCAATTTCACACGATATGAAATTCTTAGGGTAAAATCACTCAATTATATTTCATGCTCAGAAAAATGAATTTTATTTCCCAAATGGCCAAATAATTCCTAATGAGGGTTGTAAACTGGTTAAACAAGTTGAAAGAAGAGCCTTAGGACAAGTTCTTAACAACACTGTCCAATCCACACCTCGCTCAACGTTGTGTCGCATCCACCTAGTGAAAGTGGAATTTGGAATCAGTATCAGAATCACCCTAATGGGAGTCACTCATATATTTTATTTCTAATTTGTAATATGTATTTCTTTACATTAATTCTTAGTATACTATAAATAGTTTAGAATATACTCTGAGTTCATTGCTTATTATTCTTTAAAATGTCCTTTGGTCCCTCCCAGTTAAGGAGTACTTGTCTTGAGTGACCACTACACAATGGGATATCAGGGGTAAGCTTGGCTCAGCAGACCAAGGACACTCACCCCTTCTAGAATGGGGCCTGAGCACGGCTCTTCCTTCCCGGGGCAGCAAAACTCCCAACCCTACAGCTGGAAAAGCCACTGGAGGTTCAGGTCCTACTAATGACAGGCCAGCAGGTCATCTTGCAAACACAAAGAGAATGCTATTTCATACCCTCACATTATGCACGGTGCCAAAGAGGAACTGAAAAAGAAGGATTCAGTGAGTCACAAAACGTCCGTTCCTAAATGAGGAATAAAATGAAGACTAGACTTTATAGCTCCAGTTACTATGCAATGTTCCTTCCTGTCGGAAAGCAGTTGTGTTACAGCAGCAAAGCTAGTAAAGACAACCAACCACCTGTAAATACAACCTACTGGTTGCCCTGAAACAATCTGTCACTTTATACAGCACTTAGGGGAAACAACACCTAATAAACAACACCTAGTAAAGCAAAGGAACATTCACTACAGTTAAAGGAAAAATGCCACTTACAACCGTGGTTATGACAGTGCTTATAAAATTAGAAGCACTAATTTATTAGGATATACAGAGCCCCAAATGACTATGTGATTGTATATTTACTAAGTTTTATCTATAAGACTAATGCATGGAAGTAAATCTTGGCTTTGAGCTTGGTGGGAAGAGTCTTCTGTTTCCACTACTACTTACTTCCCAGACACACACCACAACTGGGCACAAATCATCTAAGAGAAATGTTTATTTAAGTAGAGCTGGAAAAGGCAGGGGTTCTGGGGCTCAGGGAGGACTCCTTTCTTTCAAAGGTTTCTGTTGTACAGGCCTAGGGTAGAATGGAAAGGATCACAAGGTAAGGGATAGAAACAAAAAAAATTTCTTTTTTTTTGAGGAAGAGAGAAAACATTTGTGATTATCTAGAAAGAATAGAAAAGGAAGAGCTGTGGCAACAGTGAAATGTAAACAAACAACAATGTGGTCACAGGATGTAAAGTATGGCATAGGGAATATAGTCAATCATATTGTAATAACTGGGTACCAGACTAATCGGGGGATCACTTCATAAATTATATAAATGTCTAACCACTGTGCTGTACACCTAAACTAACATGAAATAATACTGCATGTCAACTTTAATTGAAAAGAAAAGAAAAGAAGGAAGGGAGGGAGGGAGTAGGAGGGAGAAGGAGAGAGTGGGGGGGAGAGGGAGAAAGGAAGGAAGGAAGGAAGGAAGGAAGGAAGGAAGGAAGGAAGGAAGGAAGGAAGGAAGGACAAAAGGAAGGGAGGGAGGAAGATAAACAACAACAGGCCTCATGATATAAACTGTAAGGAAGGTTCCTACCATTGAGTCGCTTGTGTCCTAACAAGCTGGGAGACCCTAACGAGGAGTGTCTGTGCTTCACTCACTGGACATACAGGTGATATAGATTATTTCTGTTAGTAATGAAGAGCAGGCTCTAGAGAGTGAAGATAAAACAAACTAGAGCATGAAATGAGTATCTGCACAACAGTCATATAAAATTACTTGGATATCTAGGGCAAATCAAGCATGTCATGTAAACAAATGAGTACCAGTCTAGCCTCCACTGTTAAAATGCAATGATTATTATTTCCCAGATGGCCAATATTAAGGTTTTATATCTGCACACTTGGTCCTCAGAGCAGGGCAGGACTTCAGTCCCCATTCCTCTCTCCTCTCCCTCTTGGCCAGGTACCTTTGAGTGGCACCAAAACTGGGAACCAAACACTGCCTCTCCACCCATCTGTTGCATGCCCCCCACTCAGGCGCTACGTCTACACAGTGAAAGCATTCTTTGGTAGATGCATTTCAGAGTTCTTCCCCAATCTCATCTCAATTCCCTTCTCTCTACCCAGCCTCATTAGACAAAAATAGGTAGTAAATTTAAGACACCAGACTGTTTATTTTCACTACACTGTCACAGGTCTATTAAATCAAGTGCTACTGTTCTGAAGTCCCTGAGCCACAGCTGGGAGCAGACTATTCAAACCCTTAAGATGGTGCACCAAAAAGGTGTAAATGAATTTCCTGCCTATGTCGTTTTGTAGAGTATACCTGAAACTGTAATTTACTGAAACTGTTATTTACATACAATGTTGAGCCGCAAAGATTCAAGAGTATACTTCAAACTGCTTTCTGCCAAGGGGACATTTAATGTTGTGACACAGGAAGTGATCTGATGCCTCCCCAATAGGGGATCCACCTTCCAGGAGAAAAAGGCTTTGGCGAAAGAGGTTAAACCTGCTCCCACCTTTAAAGGAAGCAGAGATTATAGCTCTGTAGCAAAAGATAATGAATCCCTCTGAGAGACGGGTATTGTTTAATTAATTAAACAAGGGGCCCGTTAGACTGAGGTGGCTCTAATGCTGTGCAGCCTACATAAGCAAACCAAAGCTAAGCTGGTAAATGCCTCAAGGGTACAAAACTGAAACCTAAGAACGAGCAATCACAAACGGCCAGCTAGACCTTACGCTCTAGCCAATCAATAATATCCTTTCTTTGCGTCCCCCCTTTCTCTACGTAAGTCTTTTCCCTGGCTCCTGCCAGGGGAGTGCTCCTACCCACTCTGGGTTTGCTGCTGTCCAATTATAATAGATTTTTGCTCAAAATAAACTCTTACAATTCTTAATATGCCTCAGTTTATCTTTTAACAGTTTATTCGAGTTAAGAGAGGAGCACAGACTATGGCTCACTTGTGACCAGGACAGAACTAAAATGTTGGCAGTGGTGGTAGACAGAACACAGACTGAATCTGTAGTGAGGGCATTTTTCATAGTTTTTCTCTTTTTAAATTTCCATCTTGACGACAAATGCAGGCTTTCTATGCAATTGAAGAATAAACAGACTTCTGTTTCATAATTATATGACTGATCTTATCTACTTCTCAAATATCAGCTTACCATATTTGATCATGTTTCTGACGATGACACTTTTTCCCTTCCGCAGTGATAAGTAAGGGGGCATGTTGATGCTTCTGACCCTATCATAGAAGCAGACATCTCCAGCGAGATGAAACAGTTGGGGAAAGGGCAGTGTGGACATAGGACAACAGATTCAGACAGGACCAGAACTGTCTCCTTAGCCGCACTGATGAGGGGTTTTCACCAGTTCCTTCGTGAGGAGGAACTGGAACCTGATATCAAAAGCCACTGTATGTCCTTTATAGTTTATTGTATATAATTATGTACCATAAACTGTGCAAGGTTTGCATTCCAGGGCGTAGGATCAGTCATTCTCGACAAATCCTTTTGTTGCCTTCTCTAAGTCCCAGCTAAGAACCCCTGAGGGCTTCTCTGCACAGGATCGAACTGACTACTGTGGGGCAGCTCTAGAGCCCAGGAGAGCAGCACTGCCACTGACTTCTACCCGGTGTGCTTCATGAGACATCTGTAGGCGAGTGAGCAGTAACCAACAGACACTCAGCTACACCCGTACATCCTGCCCACAGGGCCACAAGATGCCAGTGCGTGTCAGCATAACTTTAGGAAGATATATGGTTCTTTCTTTTTCTCCGGGGGAATGTTGGGGAACAGTGTGTTTTTCCAGGGCCCATCAGCTCCAAGTCAAGTCGTTGTCCTTCAATCTAATTGTGGAGGGCACAACACAACTCCAAGTTCAGTTGCCGTTTTAAATCTTTAGTTGCAGGGGAACAGCCCATCATCCCATGTGAAAACTGAACCAGCAACCTTGTTGATTGCTCACTTGAGCCATCCGGCCGCCCCTCTGGCAGCTCAGCAGCAACTCGTTGTCTTCAATCTAGTTGTGGAGGGCACAGCTCACTGGCCCATGTGGGAGTCGAACTGGCAACCCTGTTGTTCAGAGCTCACGCTCTAACCAACTGAGCGATCTGGCCGCCCCGGAACATGTATGTTTCTATCATTGTACTGCTGCAAAGTCACCACACTTCCATGTTAAGCTCTTCTTTGTTTCCCTTCCGAGCTTGGACCTCAAATGGTGTGTGGGCCCTGTTCCATGAAGGACCAAAGGAGATGAGGGGCTTCCAAATACCTAGGGAACCAAAAGGTCCCTTTCATTCCTTTTTGAAATGTATACATTTTCACGTGTTTGCACATACCCTGTTTCCCTGAAAATAAAGCCTAGCCAGACAATCAGCTCTAACGTGTCTTTGGGAGCAAAAATTAATATAAGACCCGGTATTTATTATATTATATTATAATATTATATTATTTATATTATATTATATTACATTATATTATATTAAAGACCCAGTCTTATATTATAGTAAAATAAGATCAGGTCTTATATTAATTTTTGCTCCCAAAGACACATTAGAGTTGATTGTCCAGCTAGGTCTTATTTTCACGGAAACACAGTAGGTTACCCAATGTTGCAAATATGGCCTGCAATGGTGATGAAGCCATTAAAGAAATAAGCAACATGGAAGTTATAAGCTCTCTCCAGAAAATCGTACACGGACATATACTCGGACATAATTTCAGGAGAGCCATGGGCTCCAAAAGCCACTCATTGACCTGAGGCTCAGAAGTCGCGATGCCAGGGTTCTCAATGGAAGTATGAGGACACCATAATCCTTTCCCAAAGGAATTTATATGTGCTAGTAAGTTCTCTGGTTGTCTGTCACACTGAAGGGTCAATTCCATTGACAAACATCTCCTCCCTTACTCTTCCTCTCCACTGATTCTCTTGGTTGCCTGGCTCAAGCCATATTTATACGTGAGTCCCTGGTACCAATAACTAATACACACAATAACACATTATGAATCATGAGCGTAGACCACAGTTCTCTATGTAGCCAGTTAAGCAGCGTCATCAAGACAAGCCAATGCAGAGAAGCAGCAAAGGACAGAATCATCCAGAAGAAGGGAGGAGGCTAGACGAGAATTACAGGGGAAGTTGGGGAAAGTTCATCTGTTGTTAAAATCAACAAGTACAATGTTGACAGTGGAGGCCCAGATGTCCCGTTAAGATATGTCCTACTTAAACAGTCTCAAAAAGTTGGCAACCATCCTTGTGGGAACCAACAGCGGGAACAGCAGCTGCAGTTAACGGATCAGAAGTGTCCTTTCTGCACATCTGGCTTCATCTTGATTATGTCCCTCCTCTGCTCACGTTCTTCTGGTAGCTTCTCATCTCGCTGAGACAAAAAGGCCTCAGGGCCCTACACAGTCTGCCCCCCAATCCTGAACTCTTTGACCTCCTCTGCTCTCCTGTTTGTTCCTTCTGCTCCAGCCACACTGGCCACCTCGCTGCACTGTGAACACACCAGATACACGGCCACAGGACCTTTGCATTTGCTGTTTCCTTTGCCTAGGACTCTCTCCTCTAGATACCCTCATGGTTCCCTCCCTCTCTTTTTTTTAAGTTTTTACTCAAATGTCACCTTGTCAATGAGGCTTTCCCTGATCATTCTTTAAAATTGCAACACCCCTCAAACCATGATGCATCCCCCTGCTTGTTTTACTTTTCTCCATAGCACCATTTCATATATTTTATTTATCTTTTGGCGTCCCTCAACAAGAATGTACGTTTCATGCAGGGAGAGATTTTTGCCAGTTGCCCTCACAACTGTCTCCCTGGGGGTTAGATACGGCTAGCACAGTACTTACCCAGGGTTGACATGGCATACAATAAAAATTATGTAAGTGTTTGCTGTTATTTTGATTTTTGTTTTAAACTTCATGACAAACTTAATGAGTAGTTTTTATACCAATTTTACAGGTTAGGAGACTGAGGATCAGAGTAACTTACTTAAGGTTACACAATAGTGGTCGGCAGAACCAGGATTCAAACCCAGATCTGACTCTATGTTCTGTGCACTCATTTCCCTCACTCTGCTTTGGGAGTCCTGGGATAGAAGAGAGGCAGAAATTCATTCATTCTGGAATAAGCTCAAAGCCTGAGAAGGCTCAGGCCCAAGGGGGTGGGAGTGAGGAAATAAAGTCTCCAGAATCCAGAGGCCTTTATACTGCATGAATCTGAAATGGCGTGTGGCATTCTGTTTACTTCCTAACTTCACCAAAAAATGTAATAGGGCCTGCCAATTAAAAAATGTTTTCATGACCCCAGAAAATCCATGTATTGGCGACATTTATTTTAAATAGTCATTCCACCATAACAGGAAAAAGAGGTAGAGCAGAGGAGTTTATTATAACAGCTGCTTTCATACCCAAAACAAGGTTTGGCTGTTTTTGGCAGGTTGTACTTTAGTAGAGTTGGCAAGAAGCTGACAGACTGCGTGAGTTTCCTTTCAAAAGATCATTTTGCTTCCTTAGAAAAATCCATGACTGGACTATCTAGTGTGAACTGCAGATGTTTGTTCCTCCTTTGCTCCTCTGTCCTCCTGGGGCTTCCATCCTACCTAGGCCTAAATGGGGGCACGAGTTTGTAGAGCAGAAAGAGTGTGTGGGCTTTGGAACTGGGAAGACCTTGGTTAGAAATCCAGTGCTTCCTTTATCAGCTGCTGAACAATCCCAGACTGTTCTCATCAGCGGGCCTGTTATAAGAATTGGAATAAGGCAAACGCCACTCCTAGCACATTACCGGGTACCACTGGCAGTTACTGTTACGATGTGGTTATTATCATGACGTTAGATGGCTAGAATCTTGCATTCCAATTTCCTCTGAGGGCTCTCCTGAGAGATTCCATCTTACAAAATGGACACAGTAGAGAATGGAAAATGCAACTCTGTTCCTGGGGACTTTAAAAAAAGTGACTTATCTGCAACCGCTTCCCTTCCAACCTGCAAAATGGGCAAGAAACGGGGCAAGGACAGACACCAGGATCCCCTACAAGTGTCACTGCTCTGGGGTCCAAAAGGGGGGGAAGGGAAGGGAGAGAAGGGGATCTGGTGGTGGCTTGGAAGGTAGGGCTTCACCAGGTTTTAAACTGGAAATCCGACAGGAAGCGAAAGGCTCCTGGCTCCTAGGACCAGGGTTGTGCCGGGCTGGCCTCCTGCAACACTGACTGCACAGCAAGTGCTTGAAACCATTTCAATGTTAATGGCTTCCAGATGGCCGGAGAGCAACCAGCACTTGGCATACGTGAGCCCAAGTGGTCTGATGCCCATCCGTCGGGCTGGTGGCCCAAGCTCAAAAAAAAGCCCACATGAATTAGAACAGGACCCCCAGCAAGCTTAGATTCCCCTGGCTGGACAGACACTGTGCGCTGCAGTATGCCAGTAATGGGCGTACCCGGTCTGCAGTGTCTCCCTTGGCACGGAAGCCACCTCCCTCCCCGCTCCAGCAATGCTAGCTCCTCAGCATCCAAGTCTGAGACCCACAGACAGCACAGGCCTCGTCGCACAAAGGAAATGAGCTTCCCAGAGCATCTGGGAGATGTGTGCTGGGCTGGGTTTTTCGACCCATGCTGCAGTGGAGGGAATCCTTGGCCATTGCTGGCAGCTTTGAAGACCTATTTTTGATTTCAAAAGCCTTTAATCCTATTCAGAGTTTGAACTTGGAGCACTTGCCTTCCAAAGAAAGACAGGGAAGTCAGTGAGCAGCACCAGGGTGTGGAGTCGAGGGGGCGCCCCCAGCTGTGCACGTTTAAACCCTCACTCCTGTGCTGGAACCTGGAGAGGAGTGGGGTTGGGGGGAAGCAGGTGAGTGGGTGGGTGGGTGGGACCTGTACTCCTTCCCTGCTGCGAGGGCTGTGGTTTGATGCAGATGTTAGAACACCCCATATCCCAAATACCACTTCAACTGAAAGGGGAACATATGATTGTACGATTGTAGCCTGAACCCCATATTTAGGGGTGATATTCCAAATATTTAATAAATACTCTGGCACAGGCACTAATCAATCAGAAGGTATATACCCTGGTGCTCCCCAGCTGGGCATCAGCCCTGCCTATATCCCGACAGAGACATTTAAAAATACCACAGCAATTACTTGTGGGTGGAATATCCAACACACTTTCCACTGTTGACACTGAGCTTTCACTGCCTGGCGACTTTCCTAGAGGGCACCCTGTTCCATGGGAGCCTGACCACACAGAGCTGATGGTACATCAGAAGATGGACTATATGCCCCAGTTCTGAATTAAAAACAAAACCGTTATAAAGGTAGACAGACGAATGACTATTTTAAGTTGCTCCCCTGTTTAGGGAAAGTAGCTGCAGGGACAAGTGCCAGCCAGGGCTTGGAGAATATTCTTCCATTCCTGTGAAACTGTGTAAAAACCCCAAATGTATTGCTCTGTGAACCAAACACTCAGAGGCAATTGCCACTGGTCCTTCAGCCAGATGACTAGCATCCGAGCCCTGAAGTGTGTGGCTAGTGAGGGAGAAAGAACGAGGCCAACAGCACCTAGTTCCTGCCCTCCAGGAACTTACAATTGAAGTCTTTGCAATTATTGTAAAGTTGTAGATAACTAGCTCCTTCCATATAGCAGTCTGCAGTGCTCTCCATGGAAAATTCTGTGTACCAAAAAATATACTAAGAGAACAATATTTTGTCTTGTTCTTTCAAGACTCTTCCAACACTATACAGAGGGTGCCAAAAAGAATGTATACATATTTTAAGAAAGGAAAAAACTGTATTAAAATTTTATTAAATTGCTCAATATAAACCGATAACAAAAGATGAATACAAGTCAAGTCATGCATATACATTTTTTGGCACCCCCAATATTGCTTCCTAATCTATTTTCCCTTTCCTTTTCACTCCTTGATTGCTACCCTCTCAATTCGCACCTTTCTTTCCTTCCTTCCCCATATGCCTGCTCTTCTCTGCTACCCCTTTCACTCTTAGTAGTTCTACTTCTTCCTCTACTTCTTCCTTTCCACCAGTGCCCTCAAGAACCTTACCTCAAAATCACCAGAAAGAATCCTGCATAACCTTGGGTAACAACTCAGTGGTGGAAATGTATAGGATGGTTTCCAACAAGATGCCCTCCCCAGCCAAGGGGTCGCTCTGTTTGGGAGATCAGATGGATGGATTGTTCAACCCCTTTATGACAACACTAGATCTTCATTAGGAGAAAAAGTTGTAACAAACAGAAATGTTCACTTATTCCTGACCAGGTCCATGCAACCTAAAAATTTTGGAAAAGTGAAGAAACAGAGGGAAACCGGAGGGGAAAAGAAAGAAATAAAAGGAACAAAGGGCAGAATAGAAAGACTCAACTTCAGTGATCACAAGTTATTCAGGTCAAAGTTCAAAATACTAATACTCTTTCTAATGTTCCATTAAGTAGTGGCCTCTCAGTGCCTCTGACAAGTGATTTAAGAGAAGTTGTCTGCTTCCAACGGGGCTCATGAATCTCCACTCATGATGGTTGGATGGACAGAGTCAAGAGTTACACAGTTGGGAAGGTGGTGCTGCAAAGGTCAGATGTACAAGGGAGGAGTTCATTCATCAACCCCGAGAGGCGGGCATGGCTGTGACAGCACACAGACCGGGAGCCATCTGGTAGCTTTGCTCGCAAGAGCAGATTAAGAAAGCACCAGCACAGAAACCACAAAGGAGAAGATGGTATTGTATTTCCGGAGGAAAAAGCAAAGATTTCTACCCAGAGCTGAGGTAAGAGCTTTACTTATTTTTTTTTTCCGACGACGAAGAAAGACTCTTACTTCCCTCTGATTTGAATTATTTTTAGCATACATGATTCAGCTTTGATGCCCAACGTGTCTGGCCATGTATTTCCCCCCGCATGAAATTACGCAGTAGCTTCCCACTGCCTAAAGTATAAAAGAAAAACTCCATCGTGTGACTTCAGGATGGGACCCCCACCTAACTCTTCTTGTCTTCTTCCTGCATCCCTCAGCTCAGACTCCAAAGTGCTTGTATCTTCCAGAGCACATTATACTGTCTCACACTTCCCTTGTACGTGCTTTTCCCTCTGCATGGAACACCTTCCCGTTTGCTTGCCTGTCCACTCAAATTTTACTCTTCTATAAACCATCTCAAAACTCTAGCTCCTCTGTGAAGCTTGACCTCTAGTGGGTTCTCTCTCCTAGATGCTCATTGCACTTGAATGCCATTTCATTATAGGAATTATCTTTTATTGCAATAGAGACTAGAACTCTATCTTTTCATTTTTTTTGTCACCAGTGCCTAGCACACTAGAAGTACCCCCCAACATATGCAGACTATTCAGATAGCATTCATTTGAATTCTGCATGTATACAATTACACACACACACACACACACACACACACAGAGTCATCACCTTTTGCATCTCTAGGGTTGTGGGTTCTAGTTAGGACCCTGCCGCAAAGTTTCTGACTGGGGCCATACGGCGGGGATGATGTGATGGAATGGAGTGAGTGGTATATCTGAAATCACGTGTGAAAACTGGAAATGAATGGCTTCAAGTTCTGAGAGACCTCGTATGCACAGTTCTCAGTTTTCAACTCAGGTAGAGCATATGGCATGAGAGGGGAGAGTAGATCAAAGTGAGTGAGAGCAGAGAGGAAAAGGTACCGGGTCTTGTGCAGAGTCTCCCACCTGGTCCCCATCCAGCCTCCTAGGAAAATGGCCCCTGCCTAGTGGTTCTATACAAAGAATCATATATTATTGTGATCAATTTAAGTTCTATTTTATATTAGCCCTTTCCCAAACAGCCACAGAATGTCAAAGGTGCTGGGATAAGGAGTTGAGACTTTTATAAATGTCAAAGCCAGCAGAACCAGACTCTGAGAAAGGTAAGTGCAGGAAAGGGCCCCTCGCATTTCAAAGTGTGTGCAGAAAAGTGCAGAAGTGGGTATTTATGTATGAAAGAATTTTTTAAAAAATAGTCCATTGTATTGAGACATAACTCTGCTCCCAAACCTCAATTTTCAATAGGTCTGGCCCAACACTGACAGGAGAAGAAATGGATATCTAAATCTCAAATGTTGTGCAGTTCTAAAATTTGGTGTAGTTTTTGTTCCATTAAAATAGTTCACCTGTCATCAGGAAAATAATTGCTGGATTTATGAATGTCAAGAACTCATTATTTGGGCATGTTAAACAAGCATACCAGGTCTGTGATCATCTAGAGATGTGAAAAAAGCTATTGCTACCATGGTGGGGGGTGGGGATGGGGGTGGGGTTAAGGGAGCCTTACTAGAAATTAGTACTGTGTTATAATAATCTTTAATATACTCATGGTGGAATTGGAATAGTACTTTCATTGCCACATACCAGGTACACTGTGGGTTAAAAAGGCATTACAGATGGCCAGAAAATAAAATACTATTCCTAGGGCAAAAACTATCTTTAAATTATCCAATATCTGCCTTAAAAATCACCTTTCCTCTTCCAAGTTAGGGAGTACCTGCATAAATCATTCAGACACTCTAATGAAAAAGAAATCCCTTTTTCTTTCTACTTTTCATGCTACTTTTCAAGAATATAGGATCAATTAGTGTCACAAATATATAATCTGACTTACTACTTTATACAGCAAATTGCTCAAAGGCAGGAAGCGTGTCTTCTAAGAGTTTTGTATCTCACCAAAACGGAGTAGGTTTTCCTAACCTAGCAAATGCATAGCATACAGAAACAGGATTCAAAAAGACTTTGTAAAGGCTGGAACTTGGGAGTGAACCCAATACAATGAAATTCAATAGGGATGAAGGGCCTTCCTTGCTTTAGCAGTATGGAGTGGTGGAAAAGAATGACCCAGATTTCCAACCTGACATCCCACTTATTAGTGCTTAGCTCCTCTGAACCTCAGTTTCCTCATCTGTAATATGGGCATGATTACATGCACATCACAGGATCACTGTACAAGTTAAATGAGATCATGCATTGACAATGAAAATGGTGAATGTGGCATACATTGGGCCAAGGTATTGTAGTTCCCTCTTCTTCTCTCCTAAAATGCAATTCCTTTTTTGGGGGTGTCTGCCTGCAGACAGAAAGCACAATTTCTGGTCTGTGCCTCCAGGCTGTGTTTTCACAAGACAGTCTCCACATGGGAACTGTGGTTTTCCAGTACTGCCTATGACATTGTGGGAAAATCCAGCTAATTCTGGAGTCCAAGATTCGGAAGCTCATTGCTATGGCACATCTACTCCACATCTTACCACCCAGCTTTTATCAGTTCGAAAGGCGAATTTTTTTTTAATTAAAAAAAGCAATTGTAAAATATAAAATGGGAGTAATGGCTTAGTAATAGCATGAGAGAAAAAGACCTACGAGTTTAAGTGAGTAGCAATTCAATTTGAGTTAGTGATCTGGCGCAGCTAATGTGTACTATGTCATGTGATGGGGGTCAGGAGGGGAATCATATCTCAGAAGGGAGATGTATATGACCCCATATCCCAACTCCCCAAATGCCTCATCATAACATCCTAGTGAGCAAAATAAAGCATCTGCCAGAAACATGATAAAACATGAAATGTAACATGAGCTCAGCTAGCTCAGCTGTGAAACTTAAATTATGATTCTATTGGTTTTATATCACTGTAAAAAAATTCAAGATCAAAACTTAGAAACTAAGCAACAAGCCTGAGTTCTGGCTTATTGGAGAGCCTATCAGTTCAATAGCAGGTTGGACCCTCTCCTCCCACTCTCATTCTTTCTCCACACTCAGACCATTCAGCCAGCAACGCCTCTGACTGGCAAAAACTCTAGAATAGTGGTTCTCAACCTTGTCTATATTTGATATACTCCAGAATTTTTTAGAATCTTGATGCTCAGACCACACCCCAGGTCAAAGACATCAGAATCTCTGAATGCGGGGTCCAGGCATCGTCTAGGAGATTCCAACATGCAGCCAAGGCCGAGAACTTCTACTTCAAAAGGCTAGTCTCATGCTACCCTGGACGATGGTACCAGTTCTGGGCCTCAAACTTGAGGAAGGTTGGAGAGAGGTCGGAGCCTGTTCAAAGAAGAGTGACCAGAACAGTGAAGAGTCTGGCCTCTGACATAAGTACAACTAGCAAAGGACATGGAGATGAGGAGATCCAGGAGAGAATAACTGGTACTTAAAATACTTGAAGCCCTGTCATGTGTAAGAGAAAATTGTTTTGTTTTGTTTTCCCTGCATTGTTATCAGAGGGTGGGAACTAGAGAGAAAAAGACTTCAGCTTAGTCTCAGGAAGAATATTCTTATAAGGAGAACTCTTCAAAGACTAGGAGGCCTTGAAGAAACTTAAAACCTATAGCTGAACACATGGAAACACAGACTAATGAGAGGCCCATTGGGAAGAAATTCTGTAGAGGAAAATCAGGCATCAGACAGGGGATTAGGCTGGATGACATTTCAGGTCCAGTTTAACGCTGTGATTCCAGGTGTCTTTGATTCCAGGGGCTAACCGACCAAATTACCAACTTTGCACAATGAAGAAAAAATTGTGTGTAACTCAGGAGAACAAATTCATTACAAACCTTACCAAATGGATAAACATGAGTGGGCTGGGACATAGGAATAAACCCAAGAAGACTGAAATGTCCCAAAGTTCTTTCATAATACCATACAGTTCATCAGAACAATTCAAAATATAGCAATAAAAGGCAGCTCCACTGAATGGCCTCGTTATGGCAGCTCTCTAGGAGGCTATCTGCTGATTCAAGTAGGCAGACACTCTGGAGGAGACCCCTGCTGTTTATACGGTTGTCCAAGTTAATTATCCCTATATTTTCAGATGAAGTGAATGGTAATCTGTTTATCTAGGTCAAGTATTTGTAGCTGCCTTTGTCCCTCGACAGTCATATAAAAATACATAGTGTTGTCCTTTTGCGCATTATAGGAAAAGATCTGGTTGAAAAAATAGCATCCATTTCTTTATAGGTTTAACACAGTAAGCCCCTATTTTTGAAGTACTCTAATTAGATCCAACTCTAAACAAGTGATTTAAAATGGGATTTTTAAAAGACAGAAAGAAATTTTGATTTCATGCCATACTTTTGTCTTGAGTTTATAAATATGTTTCCCCAAAGAGATAATGAAAATCTGGCCTCTGGCCTCTGCAACCATTCCTAAAAGTAGTAATTTCCACTGCACAAGGAAAAATGCATGGAGCTACCACAGGCAGCTAATAAAGTGCTAGTGTCGGTTACTAGAACAAAGAGGCGTGTCAGAGTGGAGGAAGAAACTTTATATGTCATAATGCACATGGGGAGAATGTGATTTAATCTGCAAAATAAAATCTTTGGAAGAGTGAGGTGCTTCCTAATGATATTTACCAGATGTCGTTTAAGGTTGATCTCCTTTTGGATCATCAGTCAGAGTGAGGCGGGGATAGAGTGAGAGTGGATAAACCCACCAGTGGAGAAAGTGAGGATTACCAGGGAATCTGCTGTGGGTGGGGCTGGGGGAGGAGGCCAGGCTCTGGCTTGGCCCACTGAGGAATGGAGCCTTTAGGGAACCATAGAATCACTGAGCAGCTAGAATTAGAAACTTCCCTTCTACCATGTCCCTTTGAGGCACTTTTTCTGTACTAACTAGATCCAGTGTATCTAACACTCCTGATTATGCACTACACAAGGCACCTTCCATTCAGCAATGACTGGAAGACTAAGATGTGGTTGCTGCCATCTTGGAATCCCAGAATGCCAATGCTGTAAGACCTCCAAACTCAAAGCACTGACTGTGTGCCAGCAGCAGCAACCTCGCCTGGAAGCTTGTCCGCAGGCCTCTCCCCAGACCTGCTGAATCAGAACCTGCATTTTATCAAGATCCTTAGGTGATTCCTACACTCATTAAAGTTAGAGAAGCACTCAATAAGAGACCTTAGAGTTGCTGTCCTCTTATTTAAAGAAAATTTAAATTAAGACAATTTTTTAGAGAACCTTTCGAGTCACAGCAAAATTGAGGGGGAAGGTACAGAGATTTCGTATGTATTTACTGCTCTCACACATGCATGGCCTCCTCCTTTACCAACATCCCCACCATAGTGGCCCATTTGTTACAACTGATGAACCTACACTGACACATCATAATCACCCCAAGTCCCTACTTCACATTAGAGTTCATTCTTGGTGTTGTACATTCTATGGCTTTGGCCGTATGTATAATGATGTATATCTGCTATTATAGTATCCCAGAGTAGTTTCACTGCCCTGACAATCCCGTGCTCCTCCTATTCACCCCTCCCTCCCCCATAACCCCTGATAACAACAGATCTTTTTACTGCCTCTGTACGTTTGTCCTTTCCAGAATGTCATATAGCTGGAATCACACAGTAGGTAGCCTTTTCAGATTGGCTTCTTTTACTTAGTAATAATATGTATTTAAGGTTCCTCCATGTCTTTTCATGACTTCATAGTTCTTTTGTTTGTTTGCTTGTTTGTTTGTTTTTAGTGCTGAATAATATTCCATTGTGTGGATGTACCACAGTTTATCCATTAACCAACTGAAGGAGATCTTGGTTGCTTCCAAGTTTTGGCAATTATGAATAACGCTGCTATAAACATCCCTGTGAAGGTTTTTGTGGGGACATGAATTTTTAGCTCCTTTGGGTCAATACCAAGGAGCATGATTGCTGGATCTTAGGGTAAGAATGTGTTTAGTTTTGTAAGGATAACCTCTCATTTTAAAGATACAAAGCTGAGGTCCAGAGAAGTTAAGTGATTTGCCCAGTCACACCACAAATTCAGAATAGCCACGTCTTGAACAAACATTTTTTGATGCTTCATGCGGAAATACATGTTGTTATGGGAAAAGAATAGATATGGGAAGCAGGGAGAACTGAATTTGGAAGCTCTGTGCCTAAGTTTCCTCACCTGCAGAAACTAAGATGCTTCTATTGCCCTAGTAGTATAATTATGAAGATTCAGTGAAATAACATCCCTGAAAGTGTCCACAGTGCTCAAAAAATTTAACATCCAAACATTTTTCCTGTTGCTACTGGCATCTCCTAGGGACACAGAGCCTCTGGAAGAGGCCAGGGATATGCCTGACCCAGGCCTGAAGGGTTCTCCACATCATGAGGAGTTTTGTTGGGTAAAGAATGCAGAAGTCTACTTCACGTACTGAAGGTGGTGCCACGTTGCTGCCGTGTTCTTTAAGACTGTTGTTTATGCTTTATATAGATCCCTGGATGTTTTCAGTCCTGTTTTCTAACACAGTGACATGCTTGCTTTTGGCAGATTAATTGGTAGAATTGTCAGCACAGCTGCCTTTTATTGCCAATAAACTTGGGTCCCTGTGAGCTGTGGCCTTAATTATTTGTTATTCTTTTTCCAAGGGGGATAAGGTATGTCCTGCTTTAAGCTGTTCTCTTGCATCAGAACAAGAAAGTGAAGAATGTACTGAGGAATTTATAATATGGCAGTGACTAGGAGTGCCTTAGAAAAAGGAAAATATTAGCAGAGGCTATAGCACCCTTATACTGGCCAAGAGTTTCTTTTCTTTATCCTCTCATCTGCTCTTTCTTTTCTTCCCCTGCCATCCAAGAGGCACACAGAAACATCTGCCTCTAGTCTAAGCCTCATGATAAAATTTCCACCAGTAAAATACTGTGATTTCCTTCTCCCCACTTAGGGAATGTTTGAAGGCTCCTATGCCATAGTACAATCCTTCAGTGATGTTTTCCTTTGTAATATTTGAGAATTGGTCAATCTCTCAGAGTACATTCATCAATTCAGAAACAACCATTTACATCTGACTGTGTTTTCACAGTTCTTAAAAATAATATGCTCTAGGAAAATTCAGAATCTTTGACAACATTTTCAGAGTTAAAAAATTGTTTTGATGAGTATAATCGCTGTATAAAACATGTAGTCTTTAAAAGCTTCACTAACTTTTTGGGTTTATCAGTGTTTTTCCTTACATGTGACAAATTTAATGTCTTATAAAGCTGGATCCTGCTGACTTTATGTTTTTACACTACCAAAAAATATTCAGTTCAGCCAATTATTAGCTCTCTCCAGTATTGGGGATCTAGGGAAATCAAAGGAAAATTTAATCCATGGGGAACACAAAGGCCAATAGTTTCAGTATCTTCCCCACAAAATAATTTACCAGATCTGCTGCTAGGCACACAGATGTGAGTGTCACCTTCTCCCATTTCTACCTTCTAGTCAAGGGGCTAATGAACTGTAAAACAGTCTCTACTGAACAGCAGGAGGGATAAGGAACAAAAAGAACTTGGTAATAAGCCATTTACATAATTGGTCCTTGAAAAAACATCAAGCTTAAATGGTAATTTTTAAGGCTATTAGTATCCCTCAGCTTCCACAATGGCAAGACACAGTATAAACTACGTATTATAGTATTTTATTATAGTCAAATACCACCTCATTTTAAATAGAGGCCTTGTAAAATTGAACTAGATTGATGTCTTAATCAGAGTTATCTGTATAATCTCTAACTAAATCTGCCTAATTGGATCATCGGCAATGACTCTTTTGGCCATTAGTCTTAATTAGCATGGCGCCACCGTTACCGCGCATGCTCACGTGGCTTCCAAGTAGGAGCTGGCATCATCCCCCTGCCTCTGTATGAGGAATTCACTCAAAGTTTTTGTATGTTTGTGGGTCTCCCCAAATGCCAAAGTTTGTAAACCCCAGTTTTAATATACTGAAGCCATTTCATTAACTACCAGTGGCCACCCATGTCCGAGAGTACGTCACAGACATGGACTTAAATAGAGATCAAGTTGGGAAAACAACTGACAGTATTCCTGGCAATGATGGGCTACCAACACATTAATGTCATGTTAAAGCCAGCTTCTGCCACAAAACCTGACACGTCAGCAATTGCAATAACTGAGTGTGCTTATAAAATTCTCACCTACCATGGCTTCCTTACTTTCAGGCGAAGGAACCCTTGGGAGAGCATATGCCGTCTTTCCCCAAACCAGGGTCAGCTTTATTTACATTTTCAACACAGCAAGAAGTTTATATTTGGAGTCCTCCTGCCTCCATCTCTGCATTGCTCTTCTTTCTCCTCAACATCCTTTCCAGGTCCCGACTATGCTCACGTGCCTGCCAGCTAACTGAAGCTCCTCACTTGGTGCTCCCCTTCCCAATTCTCCTTGGTTTCAAATACCTCTTCCTCTAACCAACAATCCATCTCCTGGTCAGTGTGTAAGCCGGGTGTTAGAAGGAAAGAAACCTGACTGCATTATTCACAATTTAGTGTGAAGATGGAATAATTCACCAGGACTCTCCCAACGGTATTAACAGTTGAAAAAGTGAGCTTATTGATAACTGAATTTATAATTGATAGACTTCCAGCCATTGTAACTTTGGAAAGGAAGTTATTTCAGGCAGAATTAGGAAAGAATATTTGAAAAGCAAGAGTGTGTGTGTGTGTGTGTGTGTGTGTCTCACACACAGCCATACTATAGAATATAGTTGTACCTCGATTTTCTAGCACGATGCGTTCCAGAAGACCATTCGAGTTCTGAAACGTTCAAAAACAGCCGACAGCTAGGCCTCAAGATCTTGCACTCAGCGGAAGCTACATGACATGTTCAACTTCCGAAGCATGTTCAAAAACTGAAGCATTACTTCTGGGTTTACAGCGTTCGTAAACCAAAATGTTTGTCAACGGAGATGATCGAAAACCGAGGTACTAGTGTACTAGGAAGCAATGTTTTTAAATGACATAGTGCTATATATACTAAAATGGAAACTCTCCAACATACTGTAACAGCAAGCCTCTTTTGGGCTTCCTAAATCCAACCACGAGGTTACAAATAAGGTCATCCCTGGTCCTCCACCACTAATTCAAAATAATCATGCCCTCCCTTTACCTTGTTCCCTGAGAGAATCAACCTCACTCAGTGCCACACACAGACTCAAGCCTGAAGAACAGAGCTGGAAACTTGGCACAGAACTTCTTTAAAACTGCTAATCCCTGAGTCCTACCCATGGATATGGAAATCTCATTCGTGGTCAAAAATTACACTCACAGATCAGGTCACAAATGCAAATTCATTTTCTGCCATGGTAGCCACAAACCTCATCCACAAGCTTTCTACTGACTGGCTTTTATTCTAAGCGAAAGGCCAAAGATAAGATTCTGATGGCATTTTTCTTTAAGCTTAAAAGCACAAATAAAAACAAAACATTGAGTGAACACACTGCCAGACTCATAATTCACAGGAAGGATACCATCTCTCAACCTGAATCCATTCCCAACTACTCCTAAGTGCTTTGTCCAGCAGGGGGCTAAGCAGCAGAGTGCTACACCTCCTAATCACATCTGCACTTCCCAAGAGCAGGCCTCTCAGGTGCTTCCAAAATCTGGGAAGGGAAGAAGCCAGTCCTGCTGCCCAAATGTTGGTTTGTTTCGGACACAGAGATGGCCTAGGCCTCTCCTCCTATAATCTATTTTTGAAAAAGAGGCAAAGTGAGAAACTTGAATTAGAATCTTTCAAAGAACAAATTGCTCTCTGGGACTCAACGTTTATGAAGGTGTTCCATTAAGTATTTCAAGGCACTAACGATCACTTGGCAAAGACTCTTTTCTGTGCTCAAAGATTAAAAAGGTAGTAATAGAGGCAATAACTCCTTTGGTGCACATGTTGTAATCCCCAAGAATTAAGAAAGCTCTGTTTTCCTAATGTCCTTGTCACTTTTAGCAGCAGGTCACATAAGACACTGGGACACTCCTTGCCTGCTACACTGGTGGGACACCGTCCCTACCACAGCAAACCAATTTTTGTCAGGAAATAATTGTGCAGGTGGCTAGGGACAGCTGTTTGTTGAAAGGGAACTGTTCAACTTTCTTTTTTCTTTCTTTAACCTGAATTTCCAGTTTTATTGAAAAACCATTTCTAAACAATGGGTTTTCCAAACCAGTCTTGGGTTTGGCTGTCAGAGGATCTTGTTCCCACTGACTTCACATGAAGAGATTCAATGTGGGAGGTTGGAGAGAAGAGGCTCTTTGGTGTGTAGCTACTTTCATCTTGTAGACCCAGTCTCTGTAAACTCTGTGTTTTGAACTTAAAGAGACTTAGGAGATGATGCATTCTCAGTTTAGGAGTATGTGCAGGTGCCAGAGAAAACGGGTGAGTGTTAATATGTGTGCCCAGAGAAAAGAACAGGAAAGAACATTCTGGATCATTTCACCCTGATGGATTTGGGGATGGGTTGCTTTGGGGAACATTTGGCAGGTGATTGCATCAAAAGTATCCCAGTTTTTCAATGATACATAACACGTATCAAGTTATGGTCTGCCTGTTGTACTGAGATCTGCAGTCTCCTCCCTGGCTAGAAATTGGGGATACAGGTGCTGTGTTGAGATCACCTCTTCTGACTGAGCCCCTGTTCCCCTGGTTAATAAATACTTCTCTTGACCTGGAGGAGAATCCTGTCTTTGAGAACACCAGTTGACAATTTAGTGCATTATGCCAGAGGTGGCATCGATGTCTGCATTTTACCTCTTATTTTTGCATTTTCAGGGGGAACCAAGAGAAAACAGTCTATACCCACAATTCTCCACTTCACACTGAAATAACTAGATATGAGTTAGCATGTTAGATGTTCAATGAAAAAGTAGGCAAGAGGTGGCAATAGTTTATTTTTACTTAAGTAGAATACTTAGAAAAGCAATTATCACAACATACAGAGTTCAAGTTCATCCTTATATTTACTCTAAGTACCTTTGGGAAGATTTGGTCATTGAATATCAATATGTAAGATTATTTGAAATTTCTACAATATTGTGAAACTAATCTTGCATTACATTGAGAACGTCCACATCCACACACTCATATGTGGCAACACACTTGGAATGTTTGGTAAATAGAAGGTTGAAAGAACAAATCCTTGGATTGTCTCTGGCCAGTGTATACTTGGGGCTGTCCATGGGATCCAGGAACTAGAGTGTGCTTGTCTTCCCATGAATAGATCCATCACCTCAGCATTCCTGCCTAAGGAATTAACATTTTTTTCTGAGTAACTAGGGATGGGCAGCCTTCCATACCTCTAGTGTTCGGAATTTTTCCCAACAGCCACTATTGTGGCCTGGTGGCTGATGAGCATGGTTATCAAGACCTACAACTCACTACTCCTTTGGATAAATCAGGTGAGCCTGGAAAGGTAGAAAAATAACTGTACTAAAGTAAAAAAAACTGGGTTATGATTCTGGTTCTCCTACCCCATTTTCATGCCAACTTGATGAAGCCTTAGTTTTCTCATCTGTATGATGGGATAATACCAGTCCTGCTCAAGATTTTTATGCAAATTCAAACTAGATATTAGATGGGAATGAGAATATATTTTACGAATCATACAATGCTGTATAAATATGTGGAATCTGTTATTTATGTTTGGTGAAATTTACATTCTCTTTTAGCTTAGATGCTATTTGGTGAATGCCACAAGACTTCTGAGACAAAAACCAAACCAAACCAAACCAAACCAAACCCAAACCAAACCAAACCAAACAAGGCACATACATACATTGGTCTGTTGGACCCAGGTTTGTGCTGCACACAATTACTTTAGCTGCTAAGGACAAGGGCCAAATCTCAAAAGATACTCTGCCCACAGTTTTACTAGTATAATGTGAGGGCTCTTTATACACCCATCTTCAACCTAGATAGAGTTCACAGCAAGACACGTGCTATCAGGGCAGGAAGCAACCCAGCCCTAATACCAGGTCAATTTGAGCTGAGCCATGAGCTTGCACTATTAGTCCAAGATGACCAATTACTTTCCTTTCACGATTAAACATGTTTGGAAAAGATTTTTTTCTTTGTTACATAACCCAAAGTTCAAACTCCTTTGTTCTTGAGGTCCCTGCCAATGAATAGAAGCCCAAGTTCACTGCCTGCTGTCCAATACTTTTTAAGAGTCCCGTTGTAAGAAATAATATTCATGGATGATTGCCTAAAAGATATGAAAAACTTCTATTCCTCTAGATACCCTAAACTGTATCTCTACATCAAGCCAAACAATCAAAAAGCAGCAGGCTTAAGCTGAATTGTTCTGGCCCCGTGTAGCGCTGCTTTTACTGAATTACACTTTGGCAGTATGCCATTGGCTTTCATTGAAGGACGTTACAAGAAACAGTCCTATAAAAATTGCTAGTGTAGGAATATTGTTGATATTTCCACTGTATCCCCACATTGAGCCTTTGATGAGAATCAACAGAGGAATTTCCCTTGGCTCTTAGTTCCAGCAAAAGCCTGTTTCTCCTGAGCAACTGGTTTTTTTTCACATGGGCACAGAAAGGTCACACTTCCCTTTTTGCTTTGGCATCTAGGAAGCTCAGAGTCAAAATTTTGTCCCACCTCTAAGAACTCTGCACATAAACTGCACATGAACAACTAACTGTTCATGGTCTTATATTATTTTTCATCCCTTATATTTCCGACACTTTAGCTCTGCATAAGGCTCTCCTAGATCCCAAACTGCCTTTCCGGCCTTGTCTTTTGCCACTTTCTAGCATGAATCAATGATCCAGTCACACTGACCCGCATCATGCCTTGACTCTGCCATGCATGCGCACATTGTTCTGTTTTGCGTGTGCAGGTTCCTCGGCCTGGGACACCCTCTGCCTGTCTCTTAGCCAAGTGAAATCCTAATAGTTCCTATTTCTGTTCCTGTGTGGCTTTTCATCCATAGCACCAGTGTAGCACTGACATTCTAGTAGATTATGCACACATCTGTGTCCTTTGCTGGATCAGAAACTCCTTGAAGGCAACACCATTTGCATTTATCTTTGTATCTCCAGTGCCTAGCAACAGTTCCAGACATGTATACAATAGGTGCGCAACAAATGTTTGTAAAATTAATGAGTAAATGAATATTCCTGTTCCAGCATTAGCACACAGGACCCTTGGGGATGCTTGTTAAAGAGGCTGATTACAAAAGTCATTTCAATATTTGCATGGGCTTCCTGGCAGTGGTTGCTGGAGGCACAGGTGCAGATGATGGTGTCTTCCGGTATTTAGGAGACTGGGCCACATCGGTCCTTCCTCAGAGCAGACCCCAATCCTCACACTTCCTTCTGGAGACAGGAGTACTGGGATGCTGTCCTCCCTCCCCCATAACATTTGCCTATGGCGTTTTATACAGTTTCAATTCCAGCTGTTTGCCACTGACGAGGCTAACACCAGAAGAGCAATCAATGAAGCTCAAAACATAAAAAGGTGTACCTGATTCTGTTTTGTGACTCCATAGGACAGGGGAGAAGGGCCCAGAAAGTGGAGGGTGGTAAGCAATCTTGTGTACTGGGGGCATGGAGGGTGTAAACATGCATGAGTGCTGAGGAAAATTAACACCAGAAACCAATTATTCAATCAATTTTCCAAACACTGGGGTGGAAATAATGCTACCACTGCCTCCTTTATTCTTCCAGTGCTAGAACAATGTGTTTCTCATTGAAGAATCCATTCGATTATGCAATAGAACACGAAAGCAGCATCACAGTGTTTACAGCAGAATGTCTCACCAAAACATATTAAAAAGGCATTGGAGAGTGATGGTCAATACAGTAAGCATTAACTTTCTACCTTGAAGGTTTCCCATTTTTGCTTCTTGCTGTTGGTCTTTCCTTGAAACCTTACAGTACAACTAGTGGGATTATTACCGTTTCGACAGGAAGACCATTAGGTCCAACACCTCCATTTTACAAATGCACAAGCTGAGGTCCTGTCAGATACACTGACTTGACCAAGGCTACAAAATCAGTTGGCAGCCGAACCAATACTCGGTTCGCAGCCCACGGTTCTTTCCAGGATACCATGCCAACTGCCTCTTGGTAGTCATAAAACACAAACTAAGTATAAATAACCAGAAGCTCCTGGGAGAATAAACTAGTCAACTTGTTTCCACGTTGATGCCAACTTAGTAAAACAACAACAAAGACACCTTGTATTGAAGGGCTAACAAACTGAGCTAAAGGTTTGAACAAGTGATGAATGGGTACAGGGACTAAAATTGCAGAGATGTTGTATCTTCAAGCTTGGCATCTGGGACTGGTTCTGAGAACACTCAGAGAGCATAGCATCTGTTGACCCAATTGTTGGAAGAAGGAGGTGAATGAAAGCCAAATGTGGAAGAATGCAGCAGAAATCTAGGACTCAGACCTTCTGCTCTGCTGACAACATGTTATGTATGTCACTTGGCAACTGGGACATGGCGTGCATCAGCAAAAGACACTCAGGATGTCTGCAGTTGAGTTGGGAGGACACAGGGCCCTACAAACAGTTCACAATTCAGTTGGGAGTGTCATAAGGAACACAAGGTTGCTGGTGCATTATAGTTTCAATTCTGGCACAATGTCCCATTTTCAGGGAGCCAAGAGTGTCTACACACAGCACAAGGGAAAGGCTCATGGGAACGTGTACCAACTCAATCACAGAAAGAGCACTAGAGATTTTTCAGTTTCTGATTGCCTTTTTTAAACAATAAAAACATGGATAATAATCCTTCCCAGAAAAATGTGAGGTTAAAAGTTTAATCTGAGTTCACAGCACACACATTCCAAGGGGGCACTGTACTTGGGGAAATTACTCACCTAGAGTTTATATAAGTTCCGAGGCGATTAGAGTCAGCCGACAAATTGGAGCCAGAACACGTTTACATTTAAGGCTTAAAAATGTAGATTCCTCTTACGGAAAGAAAGAAGGGGGTGGAGGGAGGAAATCACCCACCACCCAATGTTTCTGGTTAAGGGACCAGACCTCATTAAGTGTCAGTCCATCATCTCAAAGAGTGTGGAAGAGGCCAGTACATGATCCCCCCATCTGTCCCTCTTGAAAAGCACACGTCACATCTGCTTGCTATCAGCATTTATCTCGCAGCGTGCGTCTGACTCATTTGGAAAACTCAAAGCACATGTTTATTCCTGCCGAGGAACCAGCCATTACTGTGCAATTTACAAGCCCTCTGCAGGCCAGAGCACACTACCATGGAGAGCACTGCCAAGGGGCAGCTCTGGGCTCTAGGTGCTGCTTGGTTGGATTACTTTGCTACCAGCTTTGTAAATGGAAATGACACCCCCTTCCACCTCCAGTGAGCTCTCTTGTCACTTTCCAGCCTGAGTCACCACTAACCTTTCTACTTCTTAGCCAGTCAAGGTGGGTGAGAACCCCAAAGCGAGTGCGTTTGGGAAAGATTGGCAGCAGGTAATGAATGAGAAACACACGGCTGGCTTGTTAATTTCTGGAAACGAACGGTATTTGTGCAACAACTCAGAAAGTCTTGGTCACCAAACAAAATTGATGTGCTCTTTCTTTTTCTAAATGCTTGCAGTCTCTGGAATGGAGCTTGGTGATTGCAAAACGTTTTTCACATTGGGCTTCTCTCTGTCACCTAATCTGATTTCGAGCGGCTTGTCTAACAACACTGAAAGTGAATGCACGTGAACCTACTTTACCTGGGCCTACACAAAGCCACATTCTGGTTGAAAAGTGAAAATTCATCAGTTAGTGTTTTGTTCGTTGGATCTTTTTTTTTTTTTCTGATTTTGGTTCTACTCTGCCAAAATTCACAGCAAGGCCATGGCCATGGGTTGTCCACATAGGTGCCTTTGTGTGAGTTAGAAAGGTGCCCCCTCCAGGAGGTTCAACCCTTCTGGGAGCCTATCTACAGAGGAAAACCTGTACAACTGAATGCTGTAGTCTCAGCAAGAACTAATAGGCCCTTCTTTCCACAAATCATAAAAAATGATGGAAACTCCAAAGTCTGTTCAACTTAAATAGAAAAGGCCACATTAGGATGATTAAATGCAAGACGCCAAAGGTTTGAATCAAAACCTCTGTATTCTCTAAACGCTGAACCACACAGAGGGCTGGCATCAGTGGTTTGTACCCGACAGGCCTCCATCTGGCCAGATGTCCTTATAATATTCAGATTATTCTAGAACCAGCTCCCAAATGGAACTTGTTCCTTTGGTGAGTTTGTGTCTACTTTCCTTGGGTGCTTCCTTAGATCTGTGTATCGCTGGAAAGACAGGGAGATTCCCATTCTCCTGGTTTGTACAGTATGTCCTCTTAAGTTCTTCTTACCACTGGCCTCTGTCATCTCTCAGGCTTTGTTTGCAGGCAGGCCTGTCTTCTAAGGCTACCCTTACCTTTGAAAATGCCACCAAATTTGACCATCAACCTTAGTAGAAGCCACTTCCTAGAGCAGTGGGTTCCAAGCTTTTGAACATATATCCCCCATCTTCTTTATTT
Source organism: Rhinolophus hipposideros (assembly GCF_964194185.1). Taxonomy (NCBI): domain Eukaryota; kingdom Metazoa; phylum Chordata; class Mammalia; order Chiroptera; family Rhinolophidae; genus Rhinolophus; species Rhinolophus hipposideros. The sequence continues at coordinate 43,096,562 of NC_138063.1, forward strand.
ATTCTTTGTTAACATATACATTATGTACATAAAATACTATTATTACTTAGTAGTTCAAGGCACAAAACATAGTGAGATTTATCACAATTACACGTGTACATTTGATCCATGTTCCCCTGTGACATTTTAATAATTTTGAAGGCTTTTTTGGCCAACTGCTTGGCAAATCAAATTAGATTGTCACTGTTTCTACCTTGTAACACTGTAACCTTGTAATGTGGTTGGCAAACCTTTTGCGGTAGGAGTAGAACTGCTACCTCTTCCACTTTTGTGTTTGTTTTTTGGGGGGGATTCTATTGTTAGAGTGCTATCTTTAACCTATGGTTCCTTTATAGGATTCTTTTAAAGCCACATGTGCATTTCTGTGAAGGTTAAAACTAGATAACACAACTGGTAAATCCACTTAACCAGGTATAAGAAACCAGGCACAGAATACTCTATCTTTGAATCTGAGAACTTGGAGACAAAAGACTGAAGACTGACCCATTCATTCACTTAGGGTTAATACCACGTCACTCAGTCAGGGGAAAAATGCAGAGGCTTTGGGGCTGCAGAAAAATGATAATCTCACATCTACGTCATTTCTGGTTTAGAGCACTTTTTAACAAGGGAAGGGAAGTCGCAGATACTAAAAAAAAAAAAAGAGAAAAAAAGCCTGTCTTCACATATCCTTCCTCCACAGACACTTCAGGAAAGCATAGGAACTAGAGCATGGGAGAGAGATACGCTGTTCCTCCTACCATTAGCCTATACTGCCTCTCATTCAGCAATAATGATATCTACAGGCTTAACATCTTCGATAAATTGATACTGTCATTCCATTCTGGGTTTGAGAAAATTAGAGCTGCTATATACATTTTTCAATTTCAAGGGTCACAATTTCTAGTTTTAGAGGAATATTGCTACTTTATCCAAGACAAGCAAACACCGTCAGGATGAAAATTAGCAGCAAATTCCCCTTTCCACCCACTTCTATGGGAAAAACACAAGGTCAGTGGATTTCTCCAATGTTGCCAGTGAAGACTTTTCTCCAATGCTTGAAAACCACCAACGCTCTGACTCAGGTTTCCTCTCTATGCATGAGCCTCTTTCTGAGGGCAGAAGCAGCTCTGAGTTTTCAGTCACCCTGACATAGGGAAGGAGGTCTCAGAAACAGGTTGGGTAGCTGACGGTGGCAAGGCCAGTTGCAGGAAAACCTTGCAGGTAAAAAAGAAGATTCAAACTGTGGAAGAGCAGGGGAAGTAGTTCATAAATGAAGTCTTAGTTAGCGTATACACTGCGCTATCTGACTTAGTGGTGCCCATAATGAAGTTTAAAGTCAATAATTATATAAAGAACATGAAGAAAACTGACACTGAAGCCAGCCGAAGGATTGGGATATCCCAAATCTCCAGGCTTTCCTGGATGTGGGAGTGGGGGTATACGTGAGCCAACAACTTTGACCCCAAGTCCCACATGCTGCCTCTTTTTGAGCCTGTTGGAAGTGTTTATATCCTGATTCTAAGTGCTCATGGACTTAAATAACACAAGAAGGAAAGAAGAAATTAAAAGCCGGTTTATATGTAATGTCCAGAGCTAAATCCTAACCTAAACATATCTAAATTCCTCTGATCTTGTTACCAATTTAAGACAATAGAGTAGGTCCAAATAATGCCAAGCATTTCAGTTTTTCAGGGACACCAGGCTACTTTATCAGCAGCTTAAGGCACCACGTATAAAAAGCAAAACCAACCAAATAAAGCAACAAAAAAACAACACCAAAACACCAAACTTGAAATGCCATCCAGAAAAATGCACAATGGAGTCTGAAGTTGAGGACATTTTCTACCCTGCTGGTCTTGGGCCAAGCAGCTATTTGATAGACTGAAATTCAGATGGTGTGTGTGTGTGTGTGTGTGTGTGTGTGTATGTGTGTGTTCGGGGGAACCACCATCTTTAGACACCTGGTGTGTGGAGCAGGAAAGTGGCTGAGAGAGCGACTCACTCAAAAGGGTACTTCTTACTCGCCAGCGGGCAGGTCCTGTTAGCTGGAGTCCTTTCTTGTCAAAGTAGCCCAAATGGCAGGCCATGCTCTGATATCCCATGCCTTATCTCTCACTAGTTTACTCATCCATGTAGCAAACATTTATTGAACTCTTCCTATGGGTCTGGCCCTGGGGATATACACATGAATGGAACACTCATGGCCTCTACCTTCATTTGAAGCTTTCCCTAAGTCTCTCTGGCAGGTTGTTTGCTGAGTTTTAATCCTGGTTAAAATGCACATGCTGTGGGGGCAGAACTGTACTTTGTGCTGTCGGCAGTTGTGAGCTAAGCAAAGTTTTTAAATTCAGGCTGATGCTGATTTCTTGGAAGGAATGGGTCTCTGCTCCAGCCTGGGGCAGATGTGTAGTGAGAATCGTGGTGGAGCACTTGGGAAATTAATTTTCATCTGTTTCACAGTTTGCTTGGGACTAGCCCAACCTATAACAGACCCTGTTCTTGGCTCAATCCTCAGACAGCCCTTGTTAAACGGTGAGTGTGTGTATGGGGGGGGGGGCGGGGGGGGTAAGGAGGAGACCGACGGGAGAGGCTCTAGTTATTCAGACTCTACAGGAATTCCCATGATAACAGCTTTAGGGAGGACTTTCAGCTTTCTGTTAGTATAAATAGCTAACCCTTTTCATCTTCATCTGTTTCCCCAGTATGGGTATGTTGGTAGTGCTAGGGAGAGATGAAACTGCAAAAAGACAGTGGCACATGGGTATCCAGAAGGTGGAAAAGGCCCAGATAAATGCTAACCTGGACAATCTCTGGATACTGGATAAAGAAGCACAGGTATGCTCTCACACATGGAGCAACTTTTAGTCTAATTCATGCTAATGTGTGTTCAACAGTTTACAGGGTAAATAGATCCTTTTAGTCTGTCATAGGTTCGTGCACTTGGAATGACCAATAATGTATACTTAAATATGTAATAAAACTTAAGGGAAAAGAGGGTCCAGGGCGTGCAGGGGAAATGAGCTAGTATTATTCCTCCAGCATGGAAAGGCCATTGTATTTCATATATGATTTGACCATGCTTCAGCAAAGCAATTTTGGCTTTAAATGGCACATTTCCTTTCTTCTTTATTAGGCTTCCTTCTGAAGGGTTATTTCACCCCAGGTACTTTCTTACACTGAGTAGTATTTCAGCTGTATCGTGCAAACCCAGAGATCTCAGTAATATTTGGTATGTCACTAGTGGTCAACAACTGGCAGGCTGTGCTTCTGGAATCCTGAGATGCATACTTGAGTCTGTGATGGATGTTTATAACTGTCGGAATGTGTCTTCAATCACTGCAGAAATGCCTGAGCACATGGCTGTCTGTTGTGCAATGTAAGACGTGACTGACTGTTTCTTAAGATGGGCACTTGTGCCATTATTTATTATCGTTCTGGTAACATTTACTATTTTGGAGGGTTTGTTGTTCTGTTTTAAGAAATAACAATTTAAGTACTTTCTTTTTTTCCTTTAAAAAAAGCAGCCCAGCCCAAACCTTCTTTTCCTGAGTTTTGGAGCAAGGCAGCATCTGGGAACATATGGTTTCAGCTTCCTGAAAAACAAACTTTTCTCCCTTATTTTGTTAAGATGCATTCTTTATCCCTAGTGAAACTTAGAATAGATTAGCCAATGAAATTTTATTTTATTTCCTTGGGACTTCTCTAAATGGGAACATCAATCTCATTAGAACCACAGAAGGGCTAATGGAATGTAACTGCCTCGCACATGAATGTCTTCTGATCATGACCTAACAATTCTCACCTAGGAAGTGCATATGCTCTTTCATTTAAAAAAAATTTAATTGGGGCATTTTGGGGAACAGTGTGGTTTTCCAGGACCCATCAGTCGTTGTCCTTCAATTTGGTCGTGGAGGGCGCAGCTCAGCTCCAAGTCCAGTCACCCTTTAGTTGCAGGGAGCACAGCCCACCATCCCATGTGGGAATTGAACCAGCAACCTTGTTGTTGAGAGCTGGCGCTCTAACCAACTGAGCCATCTGCCGCCCTACTGCATATGCTCTTTTCAATACTATCTACATTCAGGCTTGCTTCAACCTTCTTAGTATTTAGGTGTCTAAAATTCATCATTTATGAGTGAAATCAAGCATTTTATTTGCATAATAGTGCTTCATGTCTGTAACTACTCAGACTGGCTGATCTTTTAAATAACTCCTCTGTAAGATCTCCAGCAACTCTGTCGCTCAAAGCAAAGCAGTTACCTTTGGCTTCCTTACAGGGAGTCAACCCTTATTCCAAGGGAAACAGACCAGGTTTTCAAAAAGCCAAATAGTCAAACACTTGGCTCCTTAGCTGTTCATGAAAATATCATTATTATCAACAGAAAAGATACTTTCTCATTGTCACCAGTGTTCCGAGATTGTCTTGGGCTAAAAGTCTCTGGGTATAAGAGGCAGGGCCAGTGCCAGCATTGGCTGGAGATTCACAGTGCATCCTCTTGGCACCTCAACATTCTTGTTTAGGAAGTTGGGCTATCTTATCCCTTAGGGATACTCTACGAAGCACAGCAGGTCCTCAAATAACGCTGTTTCATTCAAGGTCATTTTGTTATCAATTGATGAGAAAAAAATACTGATTCCTGGCTAGGGCCACTGTCTGTGTGGAGTTTGCATGTTCTCCCCATGCCTGTGTGGGGTTTCTCCAGGTGCTCTGGTTTCCTCCCAAAGTGTGCATGTGATATGAACTGGCGTGTCTAAACTGTCCCAGTCTGCGTGTGGGTGTATGTGAGTGGCCCTTTGATGGAAGGGCAACCTGTCCAGAGTGGGTGCCCACCTTGTACCCTGAGGTGCCAGGAGAGGCTCCGGCCACCTGCGACACTGACCTGGAATGAACGAGTTGGAAAATAATGATCTTACTTGTTTTAGTATATGTGCTGCCGAAGCGAGCACGATCTTACTTGTTTTTATTCATCCTTCTTGAATGCATGTATAGCTCACGTTTATTTCAATGTTTAATATTAGAAGTGTTTAGGGTCTTTATTTAGAAGTTTGGTGATGTTTTTGTGACCAGAAATGTGCCGTAGGAACTGGAACTCTTATTTCTATCCATTAGCCTATGGTAAAATTGGTTTCCTTATACATCGTTTGGCTTAAAGTCACAGTTTCCAAGAACCTATCAACAATGTTAAATGAGGACTTACTGTACCTCAAGGGAATATGCTCAAACACTTGCTTCAACATAATTCTTGTGGGCGTAGCAGTGGCCACATCCAGTTCCATGAGGATTCACAGCCGGCTTCAAGCCCTCCTTCCTCAGGGTCCAGGGACAGTAAGGCTGAAAACCAACTGTGCTACATGATAACCTGAAACTCAGAGGATCTGAGAGAGTCTGAAGGGGACATGCAGCTCCCAGAGGAGTTAACACGTGGCTCTGCCACAGACCTCCATTTTAAGATGTTAGAGAGAGAGCTATATGCCAGAAGGCATATTTAAAGCGCTCTTAGTCAAACTGTGGCATTACCATAGTTGATGGTTTTCTCACCAGTATAGCGGGTATATTCAACAACCTTCAGAACCCCTTCCCATTCTCATTTGTGTGATTTTGTAATTTTATTCCAGTCAGAATTATACCCTACCAGAACCTGGTAGAGTAAAACTGCAATATAACAGTATAAATGAGGGTGCTTATGGCAGGACACCATGGCCAGATGACACAAAAGCTAACCAGAAGTGAGGTGAGACAGTGATTTCCCTTGTCTCCTCTATTGCAGTTAAGAAATCCAGCAGAGATCTAAAAGACCCCGAAGTCTTGCCTTTTGAAATGTTCAACCTTCACATAATAAAGGGTCGTAACAGTAGTTGAATTAAGGCTGCCTGTGCCTCTGGTGTAACGATCCTACACCCACCCTGGGCCGCAGTGAAAGTTTGTTCCTTGCTTTCAAGTGTATGTTTGGGAGCCTCTTGGTGAGTCAGCATGTACACAGAAGGAGGAAACACATAAATTGGGCACAAATTGATTAAGCAGCCATGGCCCGAGTTACCGATTTGGGAGAGGGTCTAAAGAGGGTCACAGGACATGTCTTATGGTGTCCGTGTTCCCGACACTGAACCATCCATATTCACTTCTCCTTCAAGGGTTAAATTACTGTGCCCTTCCAAAGGGGTTTTTGACTTCCTATTTCAGCACTCAGACGAATGTTAATCCTACTGAGAGGACTTTTAAATACTTAATTCATGAGGACTAGACTTTCAGAAACAAGGACTAAGAGTTCTGTGTGACCAGCTTATGAAAGACCCTGACGATAGGGAGGACTCCAACTGGACCAGGGCGCCACTGGCTGGGGGATCAAGGCCTTCGGGAGACAGACTGGCAACTAATAGCTGAACCCACTTTATCTTCATTACGGTTTATTGGGTATTCATGGGAACAGAAAATTGTATAAGGTCCTGACTTATCACAGGGTGTGTTTTGATCATTCCCCAGATCCCTTTGCTGTCTTTATACAGACCCTGGGTTTAAAAACAAAATAAAACAAAAAACACCCCCCAAAAACCTCTTTGGGTTTTGTTATAAATACATATATGAACTGGGTGAACATGAGGTAATTAGAAAAGACAAAATTGTGACGGCCGCAATGAGAAAATCCAGGCTGGCAACCTCTGCCCCCCCTTTCAATACACGGAATACAGGCAGTACTGGGTGTGCTGACACTCAACACACACTCATATGCACAAAAGAACAGCGTGTTAAGCAAAGGGTGTTTTGTTGTTGGCGTTTGTTTTACTTTCAATGACCCTGTACTGTCTGTCCAACCTTCTGAAAAGACAGCTTTGACAGAAAACACATCAACCTAATTCCTTTTGGAAATTTCAACCCAAAAGATAAATGGAGATATTACAGTTGTATTGCCCGCCATTAGCGAGCCAAAAGAGAGAGCTGAGGAAATTATCCAGTTTCCACAGCCATTCTCACCAGGTCATCGGGCAGCCTTCTGATTCACCTGAAGCCAAGTCAATCTGGAACAGGGATGGCTTACGTTTTGTTCTCACATAACTATTGTACTTTAAAAAAGAGGGGTTGGAAGAGGTTTTCTTTTGCTACTCTGAAAGTGGAAGAATTCCAAGATCCAACCCAGGGCATCTTCCATTTCCCCAAAATGTATTCCTGGTTTGTTTGTTTGTTTATTTTAGGTAAAATGAGAATAGCAAAACCATCTGAAAATTAAGCATGAAATGGAAATTATAATGCCTTTATCTTCACACATGGCAGCACCGATGTACGAGTGTAATATAGTAATAAAAGCATTACTAGGTGAACTTCGGTGACTTCTTTTGATCCCATGAAATCTGTTTATTCTCTTGAACTGGAATAATTCCTGTGGCTTTGTTTATTAACAATTGTTTTTCAAACAATTGGAAAAATGTAGCAAAAAAATGATAAAACAGGAAAATTATTCCTCTGCCTGCTATTTACAAGACACTAAAATGAATTAAAATTTACCCTAATAATACAGAATCCCAAAGTGCCATTTCATATGTTTAAGATATTATCAGTGTGATAGAAATTTATGGGGAATTGGCTTATGGTGTTATAAACCAAAGATTTTTGGAACAAGTCATGAACTTGTGTTACTGAATAAAACAAAATATTCAAAAGACAGGATGGAGCCACATATTAAAGTAGGATGAAGGACGGGACTGCATAAATTGAGTGAAAAATTAGCCACCTCTACACTGGCTTTTCTACCAGGTTAATCCATTCATGGCCACATGGCTGTTGGCCAGTACAAATGATTTGCAGATATGCAACGTTGGGGACTTCGGGTTTATTTTCCCTTCTCCCTCTCACCCCACTCCATTCCATTCTCTTCTAGCTACCTCTGCTGGGCCTCTGACCCTTTGGCTTTACCCTCTTCTCTGGCTCCCTGCTTGCCCTTTGACTAGCATGAGGCGTTGGCACAGCCCTCAGTGCTCCCTAGGATTAGCTTGATGAACCTTCTTTGGTTCCTCTTCTATTTCTTTGAGTCATCACCTCCCCACTCAGTGCTGGGCTCTAGACCTCAAGTTCGGCTTTGAGCATCTAGCCGACACCCTGAGCAGACTGACTGCAGACCACCATGAGAGATGACTGGACTACGTAATAGTGGGCACCTAATATTAAGAAGCCCTCACTCCCCAGACTGCTCTTCCTGTGACAGCACCATTTCGGTGAAGGCTATGGCTTTAGTAGCAAGGCAGTGTGTTCCTTGATATCACAGCTGCTCCTGCTGGATGGCACAAGTATGAGGGCCAAGAGTCAGGCCCGAGCTAGCTATGGGGAGCACAGGAGCGGGGATGTGAGCTTCTTGTGGCTGAGCCACGTCTGCCCAGCACCAATATGGCTAGTTTTCTTTGTGATGTCTCTAGGAACATAAATGATGAAAAACCTTAAGACAGAAAAGGTATTTAGAAGTCTTCATTTAAAAGGATGTGTATAAGTTAGGGTTCTCCAGAGAAATAGAACCCATAGGATGTGTAAGAATTGGTTCACACAAGTTTGGAGGTTGAGAATTCCCAAGATCTGCAGTGAGCACACTGGAGCCCCAATAGAGCCAAGGGTTTAGTTTTAGCTCCAAAGCCAGCAGGCTTGAAACCCAAGGAGAGCCAATGTTTAGTTGGGTCTAAAGGCAGGAAAAGACCAATGTCCCAGCAAAAACAGTCAGGCACCAGAGGGTTTTACTTGAGGGAGAGTCAGCCTTTTTATCCTATCCAGGTCTTCAACGCATTCTGATGCCCACCCACATCAGGGAGGGCAATCTGCTTTATTCAGTCTACTGATTTAAATGTTAATCTTCTCCAGGAACACCCTCACAAACACACCCAGAATAATGTTTGACCAAATGACTGGGCACCTCGTGGCCCAGTCAAGCTGACACACAAAATGAACCATCAAAGGGAATGATGTTAGAGATCAGAGGAAGCAATGAGACTGCAGTGTATTAAATAAACCTGGCTGCATCTCCGAATCAGCTGGGGCTTTAAAAATAGGTGCTTGGGCCCCATCCTAGACCAATTATCAGAATCTATGTGGGGTGGAGCCTGACATATTTTTTAAAAGCTCCCCAGATGATTCTGACAGGTAGTTAGAATTGTGAAACTCTGGACTAGAAGGAAAGAATACAATAAATGTCCTGACAAATAATAATGAACAGAAGGAATCCAGTTACTGGTGCTCACCTAGGAAACGTTTAATAAGTCTTATTCAGAATGCGAGAGGTTAAGCCAATTTGTTTGGTTTGTAGCTTAAGAGGATTTTTCAATATTGTATGGGTTAAATTTCCTAGAAAGGGCACAGGTTTGAGGATCTAAAAATTTATGTCCAATCCCAGATCTGTCTCACAGTTATTTAACTTTTTGGAACCCCAATTTCCTAACTGGTAAACTAAGGATAATGATCACTGAGACAACACTAGTTAAAGGTTAGCACAATGCCTGATCCCTGATAGGATACAGCAAATGTCAGTCCATCCCTCTGAACTCTGTAGGGATCAAGCAGTATCGAAAGTTGAGAATAAGCAACATTCTTATCATACACATATCCCATCTATGTTTTCAATAAATAATACATCACATACTGCATTCCCTTTAACATTCTTTCTTTTCTATCACCATCTTGTACCAAAAACTCATGTAGTTCATAAACAGAAAAAAAGTTGTCAGGTTTTGAACGTGGAAAGGAGTGAATGCAGGATTAAACTTGAATTATTCACAGCTGTCTCAAAGTTGAAACTCCCCAAAGAATTCAAGTATTGCCAAATATTGAGAAAAAGAAAAAAAATGGGGAAAGTAAAACAGAAGATGGGAAGAGATTTAAGCTTATTTCTTCAAGTCAAATTTCAAAGACAGGAAATAGGTCTAAACTCATTCACGTGTGTAGAGCTCCTTAAGAAATCATTTGGCCACAACTTACTTCACACTAAAATAGGGGTTGAAATGCCTGACTTAAGAAACAATTGTGTTACACAATTATCATCAGCTTGTTAATCTTAAATGAATCAATGATTTTTACAACTGAAAGAATATTATCTGAATATTCTGTTTGCAAGATAAATGTTTAGGCTCTAAAAGAAATGTCTCCTTCCCTCCAAATGCAAGTATTCTTATAAAGAGTGCCAATGAATTTCTTTACTTATGATTTTGTAGGTATTTATTCACTTATGTAATCAGTCTATTATATCATGGGCACACTTTATATAGGAGTACTGAACATGTTAACATGGTGGAATCATTATGGGGACAGAGCCTCAGAGAGCAGTTTCCATTCTCTCGGCCTCACGTGGAAAGGTGCTCACTCGGGTAGTAAATGGCCATCAACTGTGATTGGATGGCCAGCAGCTCTGGCTAGTTGGCCATCAGCTGTAACCAGTGAGCCATTGGCCACTAGTATAACTGCCGCGGCTGCGCTGGAGTAGAGTCGAGGAGAGTCGGTCGGTTGGCAGAAAAGCAGACAGCAGGTCGTACGTCGTGTGAATCCAGCCTCCAGTGAAACTATAGTGGTATGACTCCCCTACCTATGGCTCTGTGGGTGTTCCTTTTTGGCCTAGCTACATCCGGCGTTCTTATTTGGGGAGCAGGAGCAGAGACCCAGCAGGCCGCCCCGCATGACAGTCATTCACTAATTTGATCTTATAGGTATTTATTAATTTCCTACTGTACGTATAGGACTTCTCTCTATGCAGTTATAACTATATTTATACATAACTAGAAAAATATGAATAAATTTCACCTCACTGAAAACTGATTTAGAGTGGCATGGGATTTACTAGGTCTGAACATGCTGAAGAAGCAGGAACAACCATATTGGTGCTAACAAGCTGACTGAGGCATGTGGTGGGAGAAAAATGTGGGCACAACTGGCTTCAAATCCTGGCTCTGCCAATTACTAGCTGTGTGATCTGGAACAAGTTACTTAATTTCTCTGAACTTCAGTTCTTACCTCTGTAAATCAGGGTTAATAATATCCTCCCTGTAGTGTTATTCTGAGGATTAAGTGAAATTATACATAAAGTGCCGAGCACATGGTAGACACTTTCCCTCTTACGTAAATCCTAGAAACAACTGTTTCCTGCAGGTGGTTTGGTGTCCTTCTGGTTTGTTAAGTGGTGCCTCATGTTCATAAAATATTGAGCTTGAAAAACCAAGCAGCCTAAAAATTAAAGCTCCAGGGCTTCCAATTCCAGGAAGATGAAGTGGATATACTTTCCCCTATTTCTCCTGCTAAGTATTATTAAAACCTTAGATATCAGATGTAGAACAGATATAAGACTCTAAAAGGTGAAAAGTAGAAGGCAGACTATCTAGAGATCACAGGACCCACTGAGCAACACAATGATGAGCTGTTTTTTTCTTTTTGTCTCTTACAAGATCAGACAATTAAGTTTGCGAATTCATCCTAGAAAAAGTGCTGCATACCTCATTGCTGAATATCACTACAGTCACCTTTGAAGTACTCCCCTTGGGAAGCTATGCACTGACTCCAGCACCTAGTCCACTCTTCAAAGCAATTAAGGAACTCTTTTCTGGAATGGCTATCAGAGCTGTCACTGTATTACCCTTGATGTCCTGAATGTCATCAAAATGCCTTCCTTTCGATATTTCCTTTATCTCCGGGTAAAGAAAGAAGTTATTGGGGGCAAGATCAGGTGAGTAGGGAGGGTGTTCCAATACAGTTATTTGTTTACTGGCTAAAAACTCCCTCACAGACAGTGCCGTGTGAGCTGGTGCATTGTCACGACGCAAGAGCCATGAATTGTTGGCGAAAAGTTCAGGTCATCTACCTTTGTCACACAGCCTTTTCAGCACTTCCAAATTGTAAACTTGGTTAACTGTTTGTCCAGTTGGTATAAATTCACAATGAATAATCCCTCTGATATAAAAAAACGGTTAGCAACATCATTGCAACAAGTTCGCGAACATAATTGTCAGACCTCGTAGATCCCATACTTAGATTTAAAGAAGCCAGCAACCTGGGTACAGACAAAAAAGTACAGATAAGAAAAGTCCCCCCAAAAGTATGTTCTTTCAAGGAAAGGGGCGTCCTAGCAAGGTAGTAAACTTTAAAATAATAAATGCTGTGCTCCAGACAAATACCACACAAAAAGTTCGTGAACCAACTTCCACCTATGTCAGGAAAGCCCAGGTATGGAGCCTACATGTCCACCCTCATGAAACTGTAATGTGGTATCAGAGAACACCCAGTAGAGAGTTAGGACTTCTACTATAACCTAGTGATAACAAGGCTACCACCACTATGGTATCATAGGAGACGAGGTGGAGAGCTGAAACTTGCACCCCTGCCCAGCAAGGATGCTTAATAATGAGCAATGATGATATTAAGCAATAATGACACCCTTCAAGTGTTATGGAGGCTGAGTGAGGGAACTGGACCTCTGCCTCCACCTAAGCAATGAGGCAGTGCCCATCCCTCCCCTGCCAAAGTCCTGTCAAAGAAAACCAGCTTAGAACAGAAGGTTTCAATAATATCCAGTCTCATAGAATAATGTGAAAACATCCCTGTTTTAATCAAAATCACTTGTCATACCAAGATACAGAAAAATCTCAAACTCAATGAAAAATGACAATCAATAGATGTCAATACCGTGATGACAGAGAATTTAGGATTACATGACAAGAATTTTAAATGACAAATTGCTTCAGTGAGCAATTATGAATCTGTTTCAAACAAATGGAAAAAAAAATAGAAAATCTCAGAAAATAAATAGGTGCCGTAAAGAAGGTCATCTATTTTTAGGTCTATATTTAAACCTAAATTTCAAATAAAAATGTAGAACTAAAAAACCCCATAACCTAAATAAAAAGCTCATTGAAAAGGCTCAAGAGCAGACTGGAGGAAACAGAAAAGAATCCAAAGTGAAATTCAATTTCCAGTCAAGGTGGCAGAGTAGGTAAACACTGCACTTCCTCCTATCACGATCCTAATCAATATTACAATGAAACTACAGAACAATCACCATTGAGAATCGCCTGAAGTCTAGCTGAACAGAAGCCCTACAACTAAGGACATACAGAAGAAGCCACCTTGAGACTGGCACAAGGTGTAGAGATGTGAAACGGGCTGGTCCCACATCTGCGTGTGACCATTAAAAATTGGGAGAAATATCTCAGCTGTGGAGGTCCCCCCTGGAGGGGTCCCAGATGCACATCAGGCTCCCCAGCCCAGGGTTCCAGTGCTGGGTAGAGAATTCCCCATAACTTCTGGCTGTGAAAACCAGCAGAGATTATGGCTGGGTGAGATGGAGGGCTGCTAGAGTCCTAGGCATTCCTCTTAAAGGGCCCGAACACAGACTTACTGAGGACTGACTCACTTGCGCTGAGCTTCAGCACTGGGGCAGCAGCTCAAAAGGCACCAGGGACATATGAGGAGGAACTAAGTTCTCTGGCTTCAAGGCGATGGCTGGAGGGGCAGCTTTCTCCCACAAAGAAGTGCTGGCAGAATCCATTGTTTTTTGTTGAGTCCTCCTCACTCTAGGCATGCAGACACAGGCAGTTGCCATATGTGAGTCTCCTAGCTAATCAACCTAGCTAACACTGTTCCTCTGCCTTGCCCTGATGACTCCATAGAACCCACCCCACCCAACTTTCAGGCATACCCAAGCCACTTCCAGTGCCTTTTCTATACAAGCAGCCTTTCTTGGCTCATCCTATAGACGTTTCTAAAATCTCTCAAAGGTTCACAAAACTCAAACAAGCAGCATCTGGCTTCAGTGTGTCCCGTAACTCTTGGTAAGCCGTCCCAAGCCTGGCATTAGCAATAGTTGGCCATGGTTCGAGACTTGGCCTCTCAAGGAACCTACAAGCCCAGTGTGGGTGGCTCTGGGCAGGGCAAAGGCTGAGGCTGAACTTGGCCTGTGGCAGGGAACCAAGGGCTGGCATGCCCACTGGCCAACTTCAGACCTCGCTGGAACATGACCTGGCACCTCCAAGGATGACACACCCAAAAGGCAGACTGGGCAGGCACCAGAGTCCTGCTAAAGCCAATCCTGCTTCGTGGCATCAGCCAAGCACAACAGCTCCTGCACTGTTGTCACTGTCAGTCCTCAAAAGCAATCAGCCTGAGAGTGAATCCCTCTTCCTGATGTGCAAACAGCAAGGCTCACCTACAACAAGAGCGCACACAACCCACACAAGAGGCACTCCTGGAGCACCTGGCTCAGGTGACCAGAAAGGCTTTGCAACTGGGCCCTACAGTCCATCCACTACATGAGGTTGCTCTACTAAGACCAGGAGACACAGCAGCCCTACCTAGTACTCAGAAACATACAGTTAGGTATCCAAAATGGGGATACAAAGAAACATGTCCCAAATAAAAGAAGAAAACAAAACTCCAGAAAAAGAACCAAAGAAGCAATCTACCAGACTCAGAGTTCAAAACACTGGTTGTAAGGATGCTATATGATCTCAGGGAAAACTTCAACAAAGAGAAAATAAACATAAAAAAGGACAGAGAAACCATAAAAAACAAACAAACAAAAAAAACCCAGCCAGAAGTGAAGAATACAATAACTGAAATGAAGTATGCACTAGAAGGAATCACAAGCAGACTGATGAAGCACAGAGTCAAATCAATAATTTAGAAGACAAGGTAGCAGAAAACACCCAAATAGAACAGCAAAAAGAGAAAATAATCCAAAAAAATGAGGATAGTTTAATAGAACTCTGGGACAACATTAAGCATAACAGTGTTCACATCAGGGCACTAGAGGTAGAAGAGAGAGAGCAAGGAACTGAAAAACTATTTGAAGAAATAATGATGGAAAACTTCCCTAACCTGGCGAAGGAAATAGACATAGAAGCCCAGGAGGAGCAGAGAGTCCCAAAGAGGAAGCCAAACTGGCCCACACCAAGACACATTATAATGAAAATGCCAAAGGTTAAAGACAAAGAGAGAAACCTAAAAGCAAGAGGAAAGCAGTTAGTTACCTACAAGGGAACTCCCCTAAGACTATCAGCTGATTTCTCAACAGCAGGCCAGAAGGTTTGGCAGGAAACATTCAACGTGATGAAAAGCAAGGACCTACAACAAAGATTACCCAGCAGAGCTATCATTTAGAATCGAAGGACAGATAAAGAGCTTCCCAAGCAGAATAAAGTCAAAGAAATCGATGCCAACATGCATCACAATTAAACTGAAAACTAAAGCCGAAGAAAACATCTTGGAGGCAGCAAGAGAGAAACAATATTTTACCTATAGGGGAGAAACAATTCAAACAATAGTGGCTTTCACATCAGAAAATATGGAAATGGTGTGGATGGTTGGCTCAGTTGGTTAGAGCACAGTGCACATAACACTCAGCTCACTGGTTCGATTCCCACATGGGTCAGGGGGCTGCACCCTCCACAAATCAACTGGATTGAAAGCAATGACTTGACTTGGAGCTGGTGGGCCCTCGACAGGCACACTGTTCCCCAATATTCCCCAATAAAAAATTAAAAAAAAAGAAAATGTGGAAATGGAAACAATATTTTTCAAGTGCTGAAAGGAAACAACTGGTAATCTAGAATCCTACACCTAAAAATATCCTGTAGGAATAAAGAGGGAAACGAAGACATCCTCAGAGGAAGGAAAACTAAGAGAAGTTGTAGCTAGCAAACCTACTCTCAAAGAATAGCTAAAGGAAGTTCTCTAAACAGAAAAGAAAAGAGAAAAGAAGAAACCATGGAGTGTCAGGAAGGAAGGAAGGAAAGAAGGAAGGAAGGAAGGAAGGAAGGAAGGAAGGAAGGAAGGAAGGAAGGAAGGAAGGAAGGAAGAAGGGCGGAGAGGAAGGAACAGTAAACAAAAACATAGGTAAGTGTAATAGAGTTTTTTCTACCCTTGAGTTCTCTAAATTATCTTTCAAGGTAAAGCAAAAATTTTTGACAAAGGTGCAAAAGTATTCAATGGAGCAAAGATAACATTTTAAACAAATGGTGCTGGAATGACTGGACATCTATAGGCAATTCTCACACTTATATAAAACTTAAAATGCATCACAAACTTAAATATAAAACATAAAACTTTTAGAAAAAAATAGAAAATGTCTTTAGGATTTCCAGCTAGGCAAGGAGTTCTTAAACTTAACACCAAAAACACAATACATAAAGGGAATAGTTGATAAGTTGAACTTCATGAAAATTAAAAACGTTGACTCTGGAAAAAAGTCCTTTTAAGAGGATAAAAAACAAATGATAGAATGGGAGAAATTATTTGCAAACCAAGAAAGAATAAGTAGAGAATATATATAAAGAACTTTCAAAATCTCAAGAGCAAAAAAGCAAGTAAATAAATCCAATTAGAACATGGGCAAAAGGCAGGAGGAGATATCTCACTAAAGAAGATAGAGATGGCAAATAAGTATATAAAAAGATAGCCAACATCATTAGCCATTAGAGTAATATAAATTAAAACCACTACACACTTATGAGAATAGCTGAAATAAAACAAAAATTGTTGGGGCCGGCCCAGTGGCTCAGGCAGTTAGAGCTTCATGCTCTTAACTACGAAGGCTGCCAGTTCAATTCCCACATGGGCCAGTGGGCTCTCAATCACAAGGTTGCCGGTTCGACTCCGACTCCTCGAGTCCCGCAAGGGATGGTGGGCTCCGCCCCCTGCAACTAAGATTGAACACAGCACCTTGAGCTGAGCTGCCTCCTGGATGGCTCAGTTGGTTGGGGCAGGGGCTCTCAACCACAAGGTTGCCAGTTCAAATCCTCAAGCCCCGCAAGGGATAATTCCTCGAGTCCCGCAAGGGATGGTGGGCAGTGTCCCCTGCAACTAAGATTGAACACAGCACCTTGAGCTGAGCTGCTGCTGAGCTCCCAGATGGCTCAGTAGGTTGGAGGGCGTCCTCTCAACCACAAGGTTGCCGAGGTGGGCTGTGCCCCCTGCAACTAACAACGGCAACTGGACCTGGAGCTGAGTTGCGCCCTCCACAACTAAGACTGAAAGGACACAACTTGAAGCTGAACGGCACCCTCCACAACTAAGGTTGAAAGGACAAGAACTTGACTTGGAAAAAAGGCCTGGAAGTACACACTGTTCCCCAATAAAGTCCTGTTCCCCTGCCCCAATAAAATCTTTAAAAAAAAATTGTTACACCACCAAATGCTGGTGAGGATATGGAAAAACTAGATCACTCATAAATGATGGTGAGAGTATAAAATGGTGCAGCTACTCTGGAAAACAGCCTGCCAGTTGCTTCAACAACTAAACATATAACTTTTTTATAACTCAACAATTGCACTCCTGGGCATTTATCACAAAGAAAGGAAGATATATGTACACACAAAAATCTGTACATGTATGTTTATAATAGTTTTATTCATAATAGCCCCATACTGGAAACAACCCTTATGTCCTACATGGATGAATGGCAGAACAAATTGTGATATATCCATTCCATGGAATACTACTCACCAGCAAAAGGGGATGAAGTACTGATACATGCAACACTCTTCACGAAGCTCCAGACAATTATGTTCAGTGGGGTGGAAAACCTAACCCTGAAAGGTTTTGTATTGTATACTTTCATTTATACACCATTATTGAAACGACAAAATGATAGAAATGGACAATAGATTAGTGGTTGCCAGGGAGTAAGGAGAATGTGGAGGGTAGTTAGTGAAGCTATCTATATAAGGAAACTGTGTGATAATGGACATTTTTCGTATCTTGACTCTACCAATATCAGTCTCCTGGTGGTGACATTGTACTATAGGTCTGCAAGATGTTACCATTGGAGGAAACTGGGTAAACGGCACACAGGATCATTCTGTATTATGTCTTACAACTGCATGTGAATGTATAATGATTTCAAAACAAATTTTAATTTAAAATTTTAATTAAAAAATGTAATGCTGCAGACTGGTAAAAGAAAGGAAGCAAACAAAAACCAAACCCTATGGAAACACAGAGTCCTTACTTAGGAACTTGTTTGATTTCTTAATGTGAGTTTGGGAAATGGAGATCTAGAAGTAGAGTGAATTGCCCAAGAACAGAGTTAGGACATGGGACTCCGACCACCAAATAGTCGTGGTCCCAGGCACTCAGTTTACTGGCCACAGCAAACAGATGTGCTCACCTGTAATTCCCTAGGAGGGAATGCAGGAATTATTTCCTTATCTGAGCACAGAATATTTCACTTGGATTATTTCACTGCTTCTCTGCACCTAATAAAGTTACTGTCACAAAGACGAGAGAGTAGCCTTGATTTTCAAAGGTTGAATTTAAAATGCAGTTGTGCAACTTTGAAATGAAGTGATTATTTATGATAATTTCTCTAGAATTACATGCAGTATAGAGACAAGGTGAGGACAATAGACATTGGCATGACAGTTTATAAACACTTATATTTCATTATTTCACTTGATCATAGCAACAATTCTGTGTGACGTAGGAATTACTGCTATCTCCATTTTATGGTCAAGGCACCGAAGGCTCAAGAAAGCTAATGACCAACCCAAAGTCAGAAAACTAGCAAATTATAGAACTAGGGTTCCTAACTAGATTTTCTATTCTGGGGTACTGCTGCCTTTTCCTCATATTGTTGTAATATTCTGATACTGACCTAGAGATTAGAGAGTACCTAAATATTAATAAGTACAAAGCTACCTCCATCCTGATGTGAATTCCACTCTCTAGACCAAAATTTAGGCCTAGCTCCTACCATCCCTTCTGCATACCTTTTCTGCACCACCAAATCATTTGTACAACATGCGCTTATTTTTTGTGGTTAACTGAATTATAATT
The DNA here is from genome assembly GCF_964194185.1 of Rhinolophus hipposideros. NCBI lineage: Eukaryota > Metazoa > Chordata > Mammalia > Chiroptera > Rhinolophidae > Rhinolophus > Rhinolophus hipposideros. Next base: position 43,115,322 of record NC_138063.1, read on the forward strand.
ATTTGTTCGACTTTCTTATACTAATCTTGTATCTCCTACAATAACCACTAACGTGACTTGTTTGTAAAAGTTGCTTCTCTTGGCTTGTATATACACTGCGCTGTCTTGTCTGGTGACGCCTTCGAAATTTAAAGGTTCTTGGATTGAGATATCTAGAAGTTCCTATAAGGCACTGGCAAGCAGGTTTGTGTCACCAGAGAAAAGGAATTGGCTCTTCAGGAACTAAGGGAAATGGAATAAATGCACAGCTTTTCTGACTAAATATGCAACAACATAAGGTTTATTCAGTTGCCTGTCAGAGTGACATACTCGTATGAACCTAATTATACTGTAATTCATGTCTGTGTTTCTTTAATTACTCAATACTCTGTATTCAAATATGTTAGGCTTAAAATAAGTTGGACTGAAGAAAAATAAATGAGAAATAATAATAGCACTAACTCCTGGTCAAGCTACTGATTTTCACTGTCCTCAAATGAGTTATCATCATGCTAGTAGATGTGGGTGAAATATTTGTGGGATGGGGAGATGACTTTTAAACCTCTCTGTCTGGATTCTCCAGTTTTTATTTTCTTCTTTTCTAACAGAAACCCAAAGTTCCAGCAGATCAAAATTCAAGCCTGACATGTTATGTGTGTTCAACCACAAAAAATTCAGTTTGGGAATTGTTCCATCAAAAAAGGAAGAGCAAACTGAAAACAGCAAAGACCAGCCAGGAACACCTAATGAAGTACTTATCACATACTGACTATTGTGGGTGATTGAAACATTAAACAGAACTGGGCTTTATGAGATTATCTGATACAGAGGAAAGAAAGAGAAGGTCAAAGGTTGAAAAGAGATGTGATGGGAGAGTCGCAGCCACAATATCTACAAGTTATAGGTCTCTCAAACTGCTCTCTCAACACTTTGATTAAATGTCTTATTATCTCCTAGAGGAATTCTGTGACTCATTGAAAGTGGCTTCTATGCCTCCTCTCTGGTGGGGAATCTCTTCCACTACGAACAGGGTGGTAAGTTCGTTTCCAGCCAATGATAAGGCTTTGGGACTTTTCCACAGCCTGCTGTGCTCCCTTACACAGCAGGGACACTGTTCACATGCTTCTCTTGGGGGAGAGGGTCATGGGGAAACACCAACTAGAGAAAATCAAAGTCCGATAGGTCTCTGTCCTAAAGTTTAAATAATAATAATAATAATAATAATAATAATAATAATAATATTAAATTACAAGACCTGTCTTGCCCTGCATTCTGGACAGCACGAGATGAAGTTTGGCAAGCTAATGGTGGTAGGGGGATGCAGAAAAGGAAGAAGAGAGGGGAAGGGCATTCCAGGCAGAGGGTCCAGCCCATGCAAGGGAATGGCTACGTGGGCAAGCATGCCAGCAAAGAACAGCAATAACTAGGAATGGTTCATTAAGTTTACATATATTTGTTGAGCACCTGGGCCAGGCATTGTTCTAAGGATTATAATGGTGCCCAACCCAGACAAGGTCTCTACCCCCATAAACTTGCCCCTGAGATGGGCATGAGGAAGAGACACACAGTAAACAAAGTAACATGAAAATATCAGACAGTGATAAATACTACACAGAGAACTATAGTGGCTGCTTTTAGATTGGGTCCTCAAGGAAGTCAGGAGGTGATTATTAAACTCAGATCTGAGTGACAAGGAACTAGTCATACGAAGAACACTGGGGAGAAGGAGTAGCTAGTGCAAAGGTCCCAATGCAAGTGGGATCTTGAGAAGAGAAGAGGCCAGCATGGCAGTAGAAAGAAATGTGCAGCTAGGAAATGTGCTTGATAGCCAACATTCAGAGATATTGCTTACATCTAAATGGAAAAATAGACCTGTTCCTTAATGTTGCTTCAGCTTGAACAAAACTCTAAATAATTTTTCCTCATCTCACTGTGACATCTATAGATGTGAGATATCTATCTACCTAAATATTCACTAATATAGGTTCAAACCTGGGTTCTAAACTCCTGCCTGGTCCTCACCATCAATCAGCCTGGCTCCCCTTCCGCAGAAAGTGGTCATAGATGAGCCATGTTCCCAAGGCCATTGTCAACATGTCTATCTAGTAACATGAGCAGACACCTGTCTTGCCCTACCTTCTGGCCAGGAAGAGATGATGGTGGGAAGTAAACACAGCAGAGGTGCTGAAATAGTGGACCCAAGTTCGCTACTATCAGCATGATTAAAAACGGAGAAATTTCATTTCTCTGGCCTGTGGCTGTCAGCAAGTCAAGTTCCAAGAAACACTGGTCATTGCTGTAGCAACTGATTTCATTTGCATCAGGAAAAATCCTAACAGTACATTAGTTCTCCGTGGAGACAGGGTTGAAACTGCCTGTGATTAGAGTGTTCCCCATTTCCTCTAATGATGTCGCTGCTGGCCTGATCTGTTTCCTTTCTCTAACCACGCTGGGTTATTCAGTCGTCTGAGAACTCCCATTTTTGTCCCTGAAGAGGATGGTCTCACCCTATACCACTTGTAAGCCACTTTTATATACCACTTGTACACCACTTTTATATGCTTTTCTGAGCCTTCAAAAGCCAAGAAACTGGGGGTATGGCGCGGGGGTCAGAGAGTGAGCTATCATAGGATTTGGAGTTGAAGGTTCTGGGCATAGGCACTAGCAATACCAGTTAGCCATGTGACCCTTAAGCAGCTTACTTAACCTCTCTGTACTTCTGTTTTCCCATTTGAAAAATGGAGCTGATCTCTCATGAGATCAGCATGTGGAACAAAGTAAGTAATAGGTATGAAAATACCTCGTAAATAAAAGATCCACACAAACACCAAATATTTGCCCGAAGCAAAGGATCTTTTCTTCATTTCAGGAGATAAACATTCAAAATTACGATATTTATTAAAAGTCCTTACCATGGTCTTTGGCTTATTTCTATCTATATTAAAGAATTCAAGGAAGCCACTGTGAAAGTACACAGCTAACCTAATTCTGGTTCAGCTTCTGTAACCATCAATAGCCATGTGACCTGGGTCACATAACCATTCAGAGCTTCACCTTATCACTTACAAAATGAAGATAATAATACGTAAGAACTGATGTAGGCATCTGATAATACATAGGCATACCTTGGAGATATGCAGATTTGGTTCCAGACCACCACAATAAAGTGAGTAGCACAATAAAGCAAGTAGTGGTATTTTTGCTGGTGGGGGGTCTCGCCTTCAATTTGTAAAAAAAGCAACATCTGTGAAGTGCAATAAAACGAAGTGCAATAAAACGAGGTATGCATGTATCTTAAAATTCTTTGGAAAATATCCAATAAATGTAAGGCTATACATTTGGATATCCTCATACACATATGTATACATTTCAGATGATTACAGAGTCATAATTTGAGTTTAAGGTCAAAATTTTTTCCATCAAAAGGTTTGCCATCAAAAATCTTTGTATCAAAAGAACTCTGAAATGAACCTCAGCTGAATATCTACCTTTTTAAGGCAGGTGCAGAGTGAGATAAAAATGGTCTCCTTTTTGTAGATATGCTCTGTGCTAGGGATTATTGATTCATCATCTGTGGTAGATTAAAGATGACCACAGATTCTTTACTATTCCTCCCACTGAGAGGTAAAGCCTATGGCCCCTCCCCTTAAATCTGCAGGGTCCAGCTGAGGGTGTCTCTGAAAACATAACCAACAGAAAGAAAGCGTGTCATGTCAACTTCCAAGCTAAGCTTTAAGAGACTAGCAGCTTCTACCTTCTGACTCTTGGAAGACTTGTTCTTGGAGCCCTGAGCCACCGTGTAAGAAGTCTGACTACTTTGAGGCTGCCATTCTGTGAGGAAGCCCAAGTTGATCACTTGGAGAGACCATAGGAGGGAAGAGAGTTACCTGGCCATCCCCTGGGTCTTATAGTTCTCAGCCATTCCTGTCACCCCAACTGAGCCCCCAGGATGGTAGCACAGAGGTAAGTTGTACCGACTGGACTGTCTGAATCCCTGACTCACAGGTTCACAGACAGAAGAATAATAAATTGCTCTAAGCCACTACATTTTAGAGTGGTTCTTTTCACAGCAATAAATAACTAGAAAAACACCCAAACATGAAATAATAAAATATTTAATGGCAATTTTTGAGTGTGTGTCAGTAAAATGAAATTTCAGCCCAAAAGTTGCTTCCATTTTAGAACAAGAAAACATTTTCCTATGGCTAGCTGCTAGTGGGAATCTGAGAAATTATGGCAAACAGGAATGATTCCTCAGTAGTATTTCCAAGTACAATGAAACATGGTAAAGCCTTACTAAGTTTTATAAAGCAACAAAATCTATGTAGACTAAATCTCTTCTGCAGAAATACAACAGAAAAGAGAAAAAAGTCTGAAAGTCTAGTAAAAGCCCTCAAAAGTTTTAGAAAGAGGATTCTGGATTAGCCCCCCAAGGTCAAGGTTAAACTCATTATTGGATAACTTACATAATACAAATGCTGTACCATTCATTCAAAATCATGTAGACCACTAAAGACAAATTACTTCTAGAACACATTTGGCAAATAATTGTGCAACTCCACAAGCGGTAATTAAGAAAGATGCAAATATGTTAAACTCGTTTGTGTTGTGTATAATTTAAATTTTCTGTATATTATGATGTTTTGACATCTTAAAAACCCCTTCTAGCTGGAGAGAGACTGCCCCTCCTGGGGCTAGCCAATTCTTAGAGATAACAAAAGGCCCTGCTGGGAGCATGCCTTTGATACGCAAAATAACCAACCCAGTGCCAGACCTCTTCTATCTGGCTCATACACCCCCGGAAGCAATATTCCTCTATCTTTATCATCCCAGGACCAGGTATCAGGCAACTAGAGACCAGCCCTATAGCCCACAGACCTCTAAAATTATTCAAGCTAGTCAATCCTAAACCATTTACCCTGTCCCGCCTTGCCTTTCCCATAGACACCCCAGTAAAGGTTGTGGCCTTATTTTACCATATCTAACATGGACATTCTTAAAACATCATTCCAAAGGTTATATGTTCAAAGACTTAACTGAAGTCAAGTGCAGCTGGTGAGGATTTGGGGTGAGGGAGGTTAGGCTAGTTTAATAACCGTGGAATTATGGAAAGGATTTTCTCTGCTCTGAGACCTAGCAACTTCCTGACTGATGTCTGTGAGGCCTAGTTTAGAAATGAGGAGGGGTCAGCATATCTCCCATCATGGTTAGAAAACCAATCCAGAAACCTGTACTGTAAAGGGAGGATAAGTGACATCATCTTCATTGTAAAGGAAAACAAACAGGTGAGAGAGCCCAGGAGAAGGGAGAATCTCAGCTACTTAATTCCAAAATTCAGTTTTTCATGTAGTCTAGCAGAAAAAAGTTATGTAGCTTTGTATGTACCCACTTCAATTAATTTTTATAAATAAAATATCTAAATGGTTGTATAGTTTTAAAAAGTGTACACAGCTTTAAATTGTACAGGGCTATGTATCTTCTGAAAATGAGGCCTGTCTCTATTGCTGACTTATGAAAACTACATTAATTAAGGTGATATGCATATACTTTAATAGAAGTACAAGATGAAATTGAACCTTTTTGCCTGGTGACATAAACCAAATATGGTTTATTAATAGCCATTGTTAGTATAGAGCAGATGGCAAAAAAAATGTGCAAAGGTATAACTCCCTTGTGTCTTGAGATGCTTTACTATTCTCTGCTATGAGCAGAAATCAGATTTCATACCTTCAAAACTTCCAAGCACAGTATCTTTATTTTTCTCTGAGAAAGGCTATAATGGAAACAAATGAATTGAGGTCTTTCATCCCTTTACAGACCCTCTCCGTTCACCACTGATCCTCTCCTGCTGGTAGGTTGATGAAGCAGGGTGCAAACATGAATGAGTCAATGGAATGTAGGAGAAATGTGGAGGTGTAATTAAGAGAATTACATGTCTGCCTTCTAGTGCCTTTAATTTAGGAAGTCAGTAGCTTAAATCACCTATTCGCAGCATGAGTAATGCACAGAAAGTCTGTGCTGTGGCCACAGTTAAAAGGACTCTGCCACCCAGACTGAAGCTGAGGGGCACTTTCTTCATTGGATCAAAATACTTAAGTGATTCCTATGACTGACTACTGATGGTTAGCCTTATCTAGACATTCCGGCCATTTGGATCTTTCTGACAGCTTCTTCAAATAGATTCCAAGCTGTCATTTGAGCATTTTTAAATATTGTCAACTCATTTCCTAAATAAGGGGCCAAGAAAGGGTTCTCTGCACTTGGGCCATGCCATCCGAATCGAGGTTAAAAGTTCTCACTCATCATGTTGAGTTTTGGACATCAAGCTACAAGAAAGGTTTATCTGGTCAACCGAGGCAAATGACTGGTGTTTGAGCCACTGGATTGTTGTCTCCTTCCCAGAATGGCCTTTTCAGTTCTTCAGATGATCTAGCAAACTAGTTGTTGCCTGAACATGGCTGTGAGTACAAAGCCTTTCAGCCCATATGCCTGCCTAGCCCTGTCAGAGGAGCAGGTCACTAGGGTTAGTGGTCTTCTTGCCACGTCATTGGCCTTTTTTCAAGCAATAGACGAACCCATAGGAACATTTACAATTAGGACTATATCATTTGCCAGTGTCAGTTAGGTAGTTAATTTGGCACAGTTTTATGTCTAAGTAGAAAATATGCAGTGTAGTAATGGTAACCCAAAACTGCTCCTTTCTTTCTAATGGCCTCTTCCTGCGATAGACCCAGCTGATGTTCTCTTTTTCCCATCTTCAGTTCAATTTCCTTGTCATCCTCCCCCCTCTAACTCTCTCAAAGTCAAATATTTAAGCATAATTTTTATGCCACGCTACTGACTGATTCACCTAAGTGTTTATTTAACCTTGACTGAATGTGCGCTAAGTGCCAGACCGTGTCTTAAAAACTGGAGATCTACAAATAAATGCATACTCATTTTAAGCAGATTTCAAAAAATGAGAAATATATAAGGTAAAATGTGAAAGTTCCCTTTATCTTTCCCAATTTTACTTCCCTCTCTAGAGAGAACTACTGTTAATAATTCATATTTTCCATACCTTTACAAAATGATATATATGTCCACACATACATACATGCATACAGCCTACGCATTACATTCTAAGCATGTACACATAGAAATGTTGGGTGTGTGTGTTTAAGCACTATTTAGATAGGGAACTCATGAGGTTAAAAAGTATAAATTATTGAAAATTATACTAAATGTTCTTTTTAAATTCTCACTCTGATCTTTTTGTTTATACAAATTCCTCAGAGTTTGCAGAAAGAAGACACCCCTGTACTCACAGCCAGCGAGCCCAGATGATTTTGCACTGTAAATATTCTTCTCACTCATTCATTCAAAAATATTTATTGGGCCTAGACAATCTTCCACACACTGTGCTAACTAGGAGTATAAAAATGAAGACATAGCCTTACCCTCAAGTCCAAAATACACAGGATTAAAATAAAACAAATGTACTATTTTTCCAAATATTCTTATTTTTTTAGAAAATAACCTCCAAAATCCTTTTGGTTACAAACAGGCTTTTTTTCCCCATTGTATAAACTATCAGGTGCTTAATAATAGTTTTCAAATATTAGCTTTCCTAGGGAACAAGACACAGTAACTAAGTATCTGTGCATGTCTCCCCAGAAGAACCTTAAGAAGTGACTTTTTAGGTAACTTGAGGAACTTGGGCAGCTTTCGCATCATCCCGGCCACACACACACAGGGCTGGCTTGGTGTAAGGATAGTTTAGGAGCACTGTTTTTCACTTGTTTATAATTGAGGTTGGCTCAGTCAAAATGTCCTGATGTGGCCCCTGGTTCAGGAGCAGGGAAAGAAGTAAGTGATCTAGAGACCCTACTCTCCTCCCCAGGAGATAATTATGCAGGTTGAGAGAGCTGAAGAAATAGTTCATTTGGTGCCAAGCTTAACGCCATACTTTCCCACCCATGTTATTAAAAGATAGTCTCTTGCTCTTTCTTCCAATTGGGAAGAAAAAGAAAGTGACTTTGGAATGTGCTACAGATGGGCTTTAATAGCTGCCACTCAGTTTTAAGAATAGCATCTTCTAATGAGAGAAAAATTATACAACAAATGTCCCTGAACATTTTTCTATGTAGAGTGAAAGCCCAGTTGTAAATTACATCGAATACTTAAATCATGGCATGACCCACAAGTGACCTTTTGCCTTCCATCAATGCAGCGAGCCTGCACCTCCCACCCCACCGTCACCATGGATACAGAAGGAATGAAGGTTGTAGCAAGACTTACGTAACCCACAGGCCGGTCTCCATACCGGCCCTCTGCTCACATTAACACTAAGCAGTATATAATTCAGAAAGGGGGAAATGCGATCATAGCTTTTGCCCCCACACGGCTATGAAATTCCAGGCTTTTATGTGCAGGAAGCTCCATGTTGATCTTGGCCTTTCCATGGGTTAAAAATCTTGTTTAAATGTTGCAGCCTTAGAATAGTCTTTGAGGTTTTTCTATGTTGTTTTATAAAAGGCTTCTGCCTGATTATTTACAGATGTTGTCTCTGAGAAAGCTGAAAATAGTCTCACTACGAATGCTGAAATTTGGACTCAGGCTTCCTTTACTATTTTATGGTGAACAGTTCAACAGCACTCAAGCCCAAAGGTTGGCCTGCTCACCCAGCTTTTAAATGGGGTTTCTGTCAGTGTCTCCGGCATGGAGGTTTCTGTTGACCTGACCTCGGCCCATCAAGAAGTCATTCATCAATGCACTCATTCAACATTTATCTGTTGGGCCCTACTACGTGTCAGGTCTAGTGCCAGGGGCTGGGGACGTGGAGATGAAAACCAGGGCTCTGCCTTTGAGAATCCCAGTCTAAGGAGAGCCAGAAATTCAACCAACAACTGGAAAATAGTGTAGCAAATGCTGTGACGGATAAGCAGGGTGTGCTGGGGTCCTCTCACAGGGCACAGGAGAGGAGGCAAACGGGTAAGCCAGCTCAATTATTCAAGCTCCCTTACTCATAACAAACAAGGCAGGACCATCAAGGTGTGGTTCCCATGTCTCAGTTTTTTCCTTCTTCAAATCTGAATCAGGCCTTTGCCTCTAGGGGAGCATGATCCGTAATAATATTTCAGATTAATAAAGACCCATTCTTGTTCTTCAAAATCTCTAGATAAAAACTTAGTGCGACCTTCATAAATGTGTTGTAGTATTCACCAACATAGACAGGAAGTTCTTCAGTCTCCATAACCACAATCCTGGAGCTGTTGTTGAAGTTACTTTCTCCTGTACCAGCCTTGGTGGAAAACTAGCCTCTGTGGAAGCCTCTGTCCATACTTACAGTCATGCCCCCGACTTCTATTTTCCAGGCTAAGTGGTCCCAGCCCCTCCCACTCAGGGCTCCTTCATCTCCTTTCAATGCTTTCAGTGTCATGTCCTGGACTCATTCCAACCCCTCCTTATCCCTTCTCAATTACAAATCTCAGAACTGGGCCAGGAAAGGAGTGTACCGGGCCAAAGACTTCCCTGCTCAATTCCTTCAAATCCCTTAGAGTCTTCACAAGCTGGTTAAATGAGTCTTTTTTTATGTGATAACCAGTGGAGACTTTGAGATGACAGCAAAGGGGAAAGAGATTGAAGAGAGTAAAACACAATCCTTATAGGTTTAATTAGGGACACATGACTCCCATGGTCATCAACATTACCATTCCTGGCACCACTACCTTCTGTCCGGAGCCATCAAGACACGGGGGTGAATACTGGCGAAGGGGTTTTGGATTAACAATAGTACCATAAATCACTGTTGCTGAGTTAAAGATTTCTCCATGTGATTTAAAATTTGAAGTAAAATGACCTGGTGAGTTTAAGAACTCACCACTCCATCTCTTGTTTTATAGTTTCTTCTTAAAGAAAAATGAACCAAAATCTAAGCAATCACATCTTTGTACAGCATTTTTTGTTTTCCAAGTGTTTCCCTTCATTTCACCGAATCTAATTCTCACAATTACCTAGTGCAGTGAATCTTAAATACAGTGACTTACAGCCAAGAAAATGAAGCACAAAGGTGCTAAATGACTTGTTCAAGGTCACATAGAAATATCAGAGGTAGGACTCAAAGGCCTAACCTCTCTCTTTTATACTATAACTACTGTTCGCAAAATGCATCACAGCTCAGATAGCAACTTTTCATGTACATTATTTTATTGGTCCTTAAAACATTCCTAGGATGCAAATAAGGAATTATCAGTAATAAAAACTGTGTAGGAAATATTTGTGAAATTTGTTGAAATGGATCAGAATGATTAATGAGTGTTATCAATGAGAAACTAGTCATTGCCTAGCACACCTGTTCTGGGTTATCTAATTCTATGAGGTCTTGCATGTTTTGTGGTCTTTGAGCTATTTTACAACTTGTACATTGTAGATAACTGAGAGCAATGTAAATGATTCTTGCCCATAGACATGCAAATGACTTTTGTCCACTGGAAGTGAAATTGATTTTCCTCTCTGTGGAAGAAGCCAGTTTTGCATTTACTAAGTCAATTCAGTCAGCATTCCTGAGTGCCTATCTATGTGCCTGCACTCTGGATTCTCCTTTGAACTGGCTGTAACATCTTACTGATTCTCTCATTAGTTAATGAGTTAAATAAATCCTTGACACATGTTCATTTGATATTTGGATGACAGTTATGATTTTACCTTTTAAAACAATTATCCTGTAACAACAGCTAACATTTCTTTGACTAAGGGCTTTACATACATTTAATTCTCACAACAACCACAAGGCAGGCATTCTTATCTCCATTTTCTAGGGGAGAAGACAGAGGTTCAGAAAGATGAAATAACTTGCTCAAGGTCCCACAGTCAGTAAGGGAGGGAATCACCTCTCTCTTGCTTCTCTCTGAGGCCATCACTATTGATTTTTCCTTGGGGTTTGCAACACCTGAAACTAAATAATTTACTAGTGCAGCAAGGTCCCTGACAAAGGTGGACATGTAAGTGCCTCTCGAGCAGTTACAGATGACAGACTGCAATTCACACACTATGAAGTTAAAATCATTCTCCTTTTTGATGTTGATCAATATCCACTGGTAGACAACTTGGGGTGAATTTGATATTATCTGTCTCCCATACAGCGCTAGTCAGGGAAGATGGTGTTCTGGAAACAGCACTGGCCCTGTTATTAGAAGAGGCGCATTCTTGCCCTGGCTCAGCTACTGACAAGCAATGTGACCCTAGGCACTCAATCTTTCTGGTTCTTGTCTGCAAAGTAAGGAAGATTGGATACATAAAAGGGTAAGAGGGCAAATTCAACTGTGCCTATATGCTCATAAAGACAATGCGCACAAGACAGGTCATTAAACCTGGGCCTCAATGTGTGTTCGTGTGTGGAGGTTGGGGGGAGGGAATCCCATTTTACAACTGGTAAAGAAGCAAGAATTGCAGGTGTCCCAGAACACGCAGGTGGCAGTGTTCTACATCTTCCCCTACTGGGCAAAGCTGTCCTGGGTGATCTCTCAGGATCATTTAGAGGATTCTTCAGTGGATCCCTGAGCCGTGGCTCAGGCTCACTTTTCTTAGAAGAAAAGTGAAAGTCTACAGCTGGGACTAAACAGATCTGAAGCTTATCTATGTAAATTATTAATCTCTAGAGGAGAAAGACCTTGTCTTATTCATCTTTGTGTCTCTCCAGTAGCTTGCAAAGCTTCAAACCAGTCTTCAAATGTGCACTGAATTGACTATAAGCCCATTAACTAGTTACATAACAAATGCAACAAACACTTATTGGGCATCTACCACACAGTTGGCATTATCCTAGACGAAGAAGACCCCAAAGCACACCCCACAGTGCTCACAGTTCAGTGAGACGTGCTCCTGGATTCCACTATCCTCTCTGGCTGCCTGTGGGGAAGCATTTTCCTCCTCTCTAAAAATTGTCTTTGGTGTTTAACTATCATATTTTAGAAAACACATAATTCTACATGCATTGTTATTTGCCCCCATGGATGTCCTACTTTCAGAGATTTTTTCCAACAAAATTGATTGAATGTTTACCATGGGGTATGTCTTGTTTTATGCACTGGATTAAAACAGGGAAAGTCTCTACTCCCATAGAGTTTATTTACACTTTAGGGTGAGACAGAGTGGTGGAAGAAGATAGATGAAACTAAAAGAACTTTTAAAAAGGCAACCACATTGCAAAGAAGTAAAATTGTCTATATTTGCAGATGACATTTATAGAAAATCCTAAGAGACTCCACCTAAAAACTGTTAAACCTAATAAGTGCATTCAGTAAAGTTGCAGGATACAAAACAAACATACAACAATTTGTTGTTTGTATGCACTAATAATAAACTATCAGAAAGAAATTTAAAAAACAATCCCATTTACAATAGCATGAAAAAGAACACAATACTTAGGAATAAATTTAGTCAGGGAAATCAAAGACCTATATACACTGAAAACTATGACACTGATGAAAGAAATTGAAGACAAAATAAATGGAAAGCTATTCCATGTTCATGGATTGGAAGATTAATATTGCTAAAATGTTCATACTACCCAAAGCAATCTACATATTCGATGCAATCCGTATCAAAATTCCAATGGCATTTTTCACATAAGTAGGACAAACGAGCCTAAAATTTGTATGGAACCACAAAAGACCTTGGATAGCCAAAGCAATCTTGCAAAAGAAGAACAAAGCTGAAGGTATCACACTTCTTGATTTCAAACTACATTACATATCTATCGTAATCAAATCAGTATAGTACTGGCATAAAAACAGAAACATAAATCAATGGAACAGAATAGAGAGCCAAGAAATAAACCAAAGCATATATGGCCAATTAATTTATGACAAAAGAACCGAGAATATATAATGGGGAAAGGATAGTCTCTTCAATAAATGGTATTGGAAAAACAGAACAGCTACATGCAAAAGGATGAAACAGAGCCAATATCTTATACCATCCACAAAAATCAATTCAAATAGGATTAAAAACTTGAATGTAAGACCTGAAACCAAATGCACAATGCAATATACAGATGATGTATTATAGAATTGTACACTTGAAGGCTATGTAATTTTATTAAACAGTCACCCCAATAAATTTAATAAAAATTTTTTAAAAAAGACCTGAAACCATAAAACTCCTAGAAGAAAACATAGAGATAAGCTCCCTGACATTAATCTAGGCAATGTTTTTGTTTGTTTGTTTGTGTATTTTTGGATTTGACACCAAAATCAAAGGCAACAAAAACAAAAATTAACAAGTAAGGCTACATTAAAATAAAAAAGTTTCTGCGTAGCAGAGGAAATCATCAACAAAATGAAAAGGCAACTTATGGAATAGGAGAAAATGTTTGCTAACTACATATCTAGTAAGAAACTAATGTCCAAAGTACACAAAGAACTCATACAACTTGAGCAAAATACAAACAAACAAAAACCAACCAAATAACCCACTTAAAAAATGGGCAAAGGACCTGAATAGACATTTTTCCAAAGAAAATATACTAATGGCCAGCCAACAGGTACATGAAAAGGTGCTCAACGTCAGTAATCATCAGGGAAATGCAAATCAAAACTACAGTGAGCTACTATTAGGATGAGCTACTGCAAATGAGCTACTGTTAGGATGGCTATTATAAAAAAGACAAGAAGTAATAAATGCTCACAAAAATGTGAAGAAAAGGGAACCCTTGTACACTGTTGGCAGAAATGTAAATTGGTGCAGCCACTATGCAAAACAGTACGGTGGTTCCTCAAGAAATTAAAACTAGAATTACCATATGATCCAGCAATTCTATTTTGTATATATACAAAGGAAAGGAAATCATCTCAAAGAGGTATCTGTACTCCCATGTTCTTTCTGGCATTATTCACAATAGCCAAGGCATGGAAACAACATAAGTGCCTGTTGACGGATGAATTGATAAAGAAAATGTGATACACACACACACACACACACACACACACACACACACACACACAGGAATATTATTCACTCTTTTTTTAAAAAAGAAGGAAACCCAACCATTTACAACAACATGGATAAACCTGGAGTGGACTGTGCTAAATGAAATAAGCCAGACAGAGAAAGACAAATACTGCATGATATCACTTATATTGTAGAACCTTAAAAAAAAGAAAAGTCAAATTCAGAAACACAGCACACAGGTAGCTGCCAAGGGCTGGGAGGCTGGTAAAAGAGTACAAGCTTTCAGTTATAAAATGAATAAGGTCTAAGGATCTAATGTAAAACATGGTGACTATAGCTGGTGACACTGTATTGTATAATTGAAATTTGCTAAGAGAGTAAAAACTTAAAAGTTCTCACCAAAAGAAAAAAAAAGATAAATACGTGAGTGATGGGCGTGTTAATAAACTCAATGGGGGAAATCCTTTCTCAATATACACTGACATCAAATCATCACGTTATACATTAACTATCTTACAATTTAATTGGTTACACCTCAATAAAACTGAAAAGAACTTCTCAAAACTACATCATGAAACTTTTAATAATTATTAGAAATCTTGTATATTGAATTTCAAAAATAAAATAAAAATTAACTTAAGCAATAAAATTCATACCTTTCATATCTTTCCAGAACAAGTTAAATGATGGCAAAAAGGTTGATTTCCATATGATTCTGCGGTATCTCCCATTTTCACAGAATGGAAAAATCAGATGATTTTGTTAAAAATAGTGCGAAGTAATTGGGAAACTTAATCAAATGGACCAGAACACATGCCATCGATCACTCAGTGATCTGCTATTCTGCCTAAAGAAGTAACTGATCAGAAATTAGGACCACCTGACATGTCTGATGGAACTCATTAAAAAAGAATTACTTTAAATAAAGTATTACTCCCCAAATGAAGCAGTATTGCATTTAATTAAGTAACTAAAAACTGTGTTGAGACTTAAATTAAAAATTATAAACCAGTATAATTTGGAGAATAATAATTAAGACACTAAACTATATATAAATCTGATGGTTTTCCATTAAGATTTCATTAACGTAATGTTTTTCTCTGTTTGGATTAGGTTACATCAGGACAAAATGAACTCGCCCTAAGCAGATTCTCTAAGGAATGAATATAACGTTTACTAGGGAACACAAACACAATAAAGGATTTTTTTTTTTTTAAAGATATTTTTCAACCAGATGGAAAGCTTTACTTTAAAAATGTAAAAGTTCATTACAGCTCCCTTTTTTGGGGGTAATCATAATTTTTTAACAGGCCAGAGTGAATATTCTTAACATTCAAGTGAGACTTTTAATTCTTTAAAATGCAGTGGGGAATGATTTTTTTCTAAACAGTAAGGAGGAATATCACTCTGAGATTGTGAAGCCCCAGAATTAGAGATTAAAAATTTGCTCATGTCAAGATGCCGTTAGTTAACCATCTGCTCTGTGTGTGTTTGTGTGTATTTTCTTAACAAAAGCATTTTGCCTTCCCCGTGGTAATGATGCAGACGTCAAAGTATTTAAATTATTGTTAGAACAATGTGTACCACACTGGACAATCTCTATACTTGGCTGATTTGATAGCAAACAACACAACTATGTTCTCATGTGATTCACTACCAACACCAGCCAGCAACTAATAAGCACCAGAGTGAAAGGGAAGGTAGGACTGTGTCATAGTAGATGCAGATTTGAAAGTCTAATTGCAGGCCTATGTGAATTAATGAAATCTCAATGAAGAGCCAAGTAGGGAGAAGTGCTACAATGTGTGAGATTCCCCACCACCTCATCTATCTCATCTAGCACACTTTATTCTGTAATCCTTATTCCCCTGTAATTCAAAGCTCTTATCACTGCCTGGCTTTACAGGTTTATTGTTTATCCCTCTATTTTCTGTTTCTCCCAATAGAATGTAAACTGCCTCAGGACAGAACTCTGTTTTGCTCACTGCTGCATCCCCAGCTTCTAGAACAGGGTCTGGCACATGGAAGTTGCTGAGTAAATATTTGATGAAAGAATGAATAAATCCTTTGCAGAACTGCAGACTCTGTACCGAGACAACTTTGTCCTTTAATTATCCCTATTTGGGAAATTTATATTTTACAGAGCTCTTTCCTAATTTATTAACTGTAAATGTATTTATAATTAATTATTAATAGTACATTTTGAAAAATAATTCCCTCACTTACATGGTAAATTTGAAATTTACAATGAATTAAACATCTTTAAGGTATTAATTACTTGCACACACAAACCTGCTATGAGTATAAATGAACTAAGCTAAATTTATACATCCAGGCTAGCCTATCAAAAGTAGAAAACTTTTTACCTGAAAAGTCAATTTTAAATTATTTTCAACCTATCTTTATAGCACCACAAAAAACAATCATCATACAGACACAAATCCAACTGAAGGACTGAATATTCTAAAAAAGAGGGAACACTTTTACTATAAAGTCATTGTCATGTGAAAGGACATTTTTAGGACCCCAAATGAAGACTATAATGAGTAATAAAACTAGTTTTCCTGAGAAATACATTTTGTTAACCCAAGGGGCCAAATTTTTTAAATGATAGAATGACCCCTTGATAATACCCTTTATCAACTTTGCATGTAAATAGCTGTCCACTTTGTATTTAAGTGGGTGGCAACATATAGGAACTATGACCATATCAGGTGGCATCTTACAGCAGCTGATCAACACATTTTATCGTGACTGACCTACTAACACGGGGTTTGAATCAGGCACTTCATAACTTGTATCTCTGTCTTATAATATACTGAAGATTCTTCAGATCAAGGATAATGCCTTATTCATGTTTATTTCTTGAAGCACTTTGGAGAGTACCTGGCACACAGTTGGCTCTCAATAAAATCATAGTTGAATGAATGAATGACCCATGGAATGTGAATGAGGAAGGAGAAAGCAAAATAAAGGACAACTGAGGTTTCTAGCTTGGGTAAATAGTGACGACCCTGATGACAGCGGGAATTCATGAGGAGGAATATATTGGGAGCAGGACAATGAGTTTGATTTTGGATATGTTGAGTTTGAAGTCTTATTACATATCTTGGTCGAGCTGTCCAGTAAGTAGCTGTGAAAACGGGGCCAGAATTCAGGGGAAGTACCAGGGCTCCTTCTCTCACATTCACTGGTCTATGGTTCCCTCCGAGACATAGAGAGGGATATGCTGGACAAACAGCAGCAACAGCAGTAGTGATGATGATGATGATGATGATGATGATGATGATGATGAGCTAACACTTAGTGAACCATTGCAATGTACCAGGCTCTGTGCTAAGGGTATGTGTGTGTATGTACGAGGTGTAATTTAAAAAAAACAGTGAATGTTTAAATAAAAAAAGTTATTACAGTAAAAAAAGTTATTACAGTAAAGACACATCGTCATTAACCCCCCTCAAAATACAACCCCTTGCTTTGAGCACACTTATCCCATCGTTCTTGCCACTTTCTGAAGCAGTTCTGGAAGTCCTCTTTCGTGAGTGTCTTTAGTTGCGCTGTCGTGGCTGCCTCAATGTCCTGAATCATTTTGACTTTGGAGAAGAGCCAGAAGTCGCACGGTGTCAGATCCAGTGAATAAGGTGGATGAGGACACACCGTAATGTTTTTATTTGAAAGAAATTGCCATACCAGAAGCGACATAGAGTGCTGTCATGATGGAGGATGATTTATAGCCACTTTACAACACACCTTCTCTCAATCGTACTCAATCAAGAACAATGAGATAAGTGCATTCAAAGCGAGGGGTAGTTAATGGCAATGTATCTTTTTGAGACAATTGTTCTTGTCACTTTCTGAAGCAGTTCTGGAAGTCCTCTTTTGTGAGTTCTTTAGTTGTGCTGTTGTGGCTGCCTTGATGTCCTGAATCGATTCAAACATTTACCTGCAATAAATTTTTTTATTTAAGCATTTACCATATTGTTTGATCACACCTCATATGTGTGTGTGAATATATATATATATATGTGTGTGTGTATATATATATGTATATGTATATATTAATAATAAAATCTCATCTAACTCTTACAAAAATCCAATGAGATACCAGTATTACATAGGGAAGTTAGATAACTTGCCTGTGGTCTGTCACAAACCCATACTCTTAATCATTTTACTCCAAAAATCAACCCAAGAAGACTTGAAGAGTTTAAGGAAAGAGTACTGCTGTCCTTAACTTATATGTATAATATATCTTTCTCTATATCTTTGTCTACACTCAGGTCTAGAACTGGAGCCATAGTGAACCTAGACTTGATTACGTCCATTCACTATAATTTGTTCATTTACTAAGAAATATTTATTCAGTTCCAGATACTATGTTAAGTGCTGGCATCTATATTATACAGCTAGTTTTGAAATCTACATTGAAACAATTAAGTATTAAAATAATGTTATCAGCAATAACAATAATAATAATAGCAGGGATTTATAAAACACAGTGAAAGAGAGAACAGAGTATGGTGGGTACTCCTACTACAAAATGAGCTTCATGTCTAGTATTCTATGCTCAGCTCAGCTACTAACCTGGCTATGAAATCTCACTTAGCCTCGCTGGGTCTCAATCTCCTTATATAAAAGTTAAAGGGTAAAATTACAGTCAGTTCTGCTATATTGCTTGTTTTGAAAATACGAATTCTTTCCAACCCATTTGATATATTAGGGTACAATTTGAGCATAACATGAATTTCTCTTTTTGCTTATGCCCAATTTCCTCTGTGAGGAACGGTGGATGCAGAAAACTTCATCCATCTGAACTGAGCCACGCTGGAACCCACAAAGCGCATGCGGCGCATGCACGCGCGTGTGCACACACACACACACACTTTAAACATCAACCAGCTACCTCAGTTCACTGTGTGCTGGGAGCCACACCCATCTACATCTGGTTTTAGAACTTTCCCCCTGATTTCAGCTATAACCTTCCTTCCTTCCGCCCCTTCACAAAAATTTACAAGTTACAAGCTTTCTGGTGTCTCCCGCCTTAGGTAAACTTTTCAAGGTAAAGTGCCATGTTTATTGTAGTATTTATTATTTATTATTAACCATTTAACACGTGTAAAAACTGTGCTAACATTTTTATTAAGATCTTATCTCTTTTTATATACATATATTACCAGCAAAGTTTTTGAGTTTTGTGCCCTTATCCCACTTTTCCCATAAGCCCCTGGTTTTTATCACATGATTTTGCATAGCATGGTAGTTTTCAGGAAGGCAGTTTGCTTCACGAAAGCAGAATTGACTGTACTCAGATCATTTTCAAATTTCCATTCAATTCTGCAAAACTTCACTATGTCATTCCTAGATTGAATGTTTACCTTTGGCAGTCTTTTAAGTAAAATTTAAAATGCTAAATCACATCAATAGGAAGCTAAAAATAAATAATAGCACTTATTTAAGTCTGAGCTTACTTTTTTTTTTCCTATGAGGGTAAAAAAAAGATCAAGTCATACGATTAAAATGACCACGTACTTGCTATCCATTTTGCTCTTCCCTGGGGAAAGTACCTTCATCCTTGCACTTAGAAATTCAGCACTTGAGAAAGGTTTTGGTTTCCTACCTCACCAGGGATGCTTGGGGCTTCATTTAAAGTAGGACTGATATGGGCCCAAGAAACTTAATATAGTCTCAAGGCTATTTGAGCGCTGCTCCAGTTTCTTCTCTGAGACTCCTGTGGTAACCAAACAATTAGTTTCTTAGAAGATTCTGGCATTCCCAAAAGGCCCTGAAGTCAAGTTGTTGCTTAGCCCAGAAGCCTATCAGCTCCAAGAGTCACCACTTACAAAAGACAACGAAAGGCTTTACAGGCTGGGTCTGATCATCACATCCTAAATCTGGGGCAGTCCTGCTTATTAAAAGTCTGACAAAGAGATTTGCTTGTGACAGCTGGTAATCTTCTAAATATAATTGAGAGAAAAGAAAGGAGAAGAGGAGGGTTAAATACCCTGCAAAGTCTACCACAAAATTCAAACTCATACCCCAAGAGTGGGTCATTACACAAATACGAGGCCATTGTTACTATTACTAACAGAACACTACCAACGTATTATCCATAAATCATTAAGTTATTCTCATTGGCTGGGAAAAAGGAATAAGAATTATTAGAATATATACTTTCTACTAATAACAAACTACTGTGAAAGAATATGCCAACAATTGAAAAGTGGTTCAAAGTATCATTTGAAAATGCAAGAAACAATATACACAATATTTAAAATTGCAGATAGTTTTTAAAAAATAAACCAGTAATGGCTGATAACGATCCAGAAAGACAAATGCAGTACACAATTATTTTCATGACAAATCTCGATAATCAACTCTGAACTAGATCTGGCTTGGTGTCCACGTTTCTTTCACACATGTTTCTGAGCAGCCACATCTGGCCTATTCCTCCTCCACAAGGCCTCTCTTGGCCATCTACTTCAAGACAGGTTTTTGTCACTGTCATGATCAGCTCAGACTGCCACCACTTCCTGCCAAGTATGATGCAATGAATTGTCAAACTCAAATCCCTATTCAGATACCTCCTCTCTCTAATCATTTCCTTTCTCAGACTTCCAACAGAACTATCTTCCCAAAGCTTACATTTGAAGCTCATTCTCTCCTGCAATCACACAGTGGCTACCTTTTCCACTGCTCCCACTGATTTGGCCAAAACCATCTTTTCCTGCTTCATGTCTCATCTTGGCCATCCACACATGCCCCAATTGAGCCAAGCCACTCGCCATTCCCAGAAGTGCCCTATCTGGTCCCTCCTCTAGACCAATGCTCATGCCATTTGCTCAGCTTGAAGGTCAATCCCTTCATCCTTGCCTGTCGTCTCACTGACTTCCCTGATCTGGACTAGCAGAATTTTGGTGTTGACTTAGCACTTATTCCTGATACTGTAACTCTCTTCACTTATACTTCCCTAGCTGGATTCTGAGTTTCTTAAAGATTTTAGCACCTGGCACACTCTCTCGCATATAATAAACACTCTATTAATGTTCACTAAAATGTAACTGAGTTGAACTTCTAATTAGAGAAAGGATAAGTTAAATTCAAAAAATTATGTATATAAATAATTTTGCCTACTTTAAAAAATCCTTCTGGATATTCAAAATCTGGACATTGCATATATTGAGTAACCTTCTACACATAAGTTGAAGAGAGTCATTTGTTTTCAAAATGCAAAAAGTGTTGAAATATAATGACTTTGATGGGTCAGCCTGAAGAATTTCCTGGAACTTTGCACTCTTCTTTCTAATAATACACAACAGAAATTTGGACTGAAATCTAGACTCTTCATCTCCTACTCACAGCAAATGTCCGCAAAAGACTTTGATTGGGTTTGGAGCAGTTAGATATTCTTAATAACTGTTCACCTTTCCCCTTTGGTCTTCTATGTGCTGTGTTGTCTCTGGAGAGAATTTAAGTCAGAATCCATGACTAATGTGCATAGCATGTCAGCCAGACTATTGCTACAAAACAAGCAACCTCCAGCTAGTTAGCCATCAATGCTGTCATAACATTGTTTCTTGGTCAAGTTACTTGACTGCATGAAAGAACCCTACTTAGTGATTACAAGTCTGCTATGCCAGGGCACTAGCTCTCAGAGAAAGGGGTCTTTCTCAACTAGAGATGATTATTTTGCAACTAATAAAGGAAAAAAGACAGGGTGACTTTCAGGAATTTAGATTTGGAGTCCTAAGCTATAAATGTAGTTTTGTACTAGACATTTACATAGATCTCCTCGATGTTCAACTGGGATTTTCAGGCCTTACTTCCAACCTGTCTGGGAGTCACCTGAACCAAAAGTCACAACCAGGGTATATAATATAAGGAGGAGTGTTGTTTTCCTCTAAATATCTATGGAAGAGTTTTATATTGTTCTCTGATGATCTTACACATGTTAACCTTCCCTCCACAATCTGACTGCAAGTTTCTTGAGGCCCAAGTCCATGTTTTATATTTTATTTGTACCCCTCACATGGTTGCTAGAGTTACCAATGTTGAAATACCTAGCAAATATTCAATAAATGCCTGTCAATTAATTAATTTTGCTTACTCTTTCGCTGCCTTAATTGATTTCAAGATTTTTTCAAAATGTGTCAGAAATTCAAAAACAAAAAGTTGATATTTAGCCTATTTTATACATTTAATAATAACAATTTGAGTTGCTTTGTATATAAATTACATTATTTTTATGTACAAAATTTCAGATATATTCATTCATATATATCCGACCATCGCAGCAAAAGGGTTAAAAAAATAAGTGGCACAATACTTGTGTTTTCCAGAGATTTCTAGCTCATAACTAGAAATTGCCACACAACTGCATGACCTAGAAGCTTCTAAGGTGATAAGCAATTCTCTGAGAAGAATAAAACCAAAGATGAGGGTGAGGGGGGCAGTGGAGGAAGGGAGGCAGCAGCCACTAAGGAGAAATTACAGGGTATGGTAGGCTAAACCAGGGCCTCCGTTACCAGGACTCTATATTTTCAGAGAATAGCTCCATTAAATATTGATGATAGGACTATGAAAGGCCTAGAATTAAATTCCAATCCTTTTTTAATTTTATGGGCTATGTAACATAAAGACCAAGGAAGAACATCTGGGCCACTGGGCCACAATGCACGTGTTCACAGCTGGAAGGGATCATAGATGACCCAAGTTAAATTAGCTTCAGGGTGGCCACCTGCATAGCATTTTCATTTCTCTAAAATTCTTTCCCCTGCCCATTTTGACCTGTCCCATGACTCTCCACTTAAACTGGATTTTTTTTTTCAAGTCTATTTCCATAGTCTCTTTTCTCTCAAACTCTCAAGTTGGTTTTCATTGTGTTGGTGGTATATGTGCACACATGGAATGAGAAACTTGCAATCATTTGCTCAGTTGATAGCTGGTTGAGTTATCTCTCTTTAGTATATTCCTAAGTACAATTAGAAAGGACAGGAAATGACTCCAGGGCTAAAAGTTTTATTCTGATTTAGATAAGTGGCTTGAATCAACCCAGATGGTGATACTTCACGTGACAGTATTTTTGAGTTAGGAGGAAAGTCTTTGGAAAAATAATAGTAATGACAATAGCTTGCATTTACTGAGCTCTTACCAGGTGACAGATACTTTTCTAAGCTCTTTTGCATCTATTAATTCATTTAATGGACTATTAAGAGTTAAAATTGGGTTTAAAAAATCCCTAATATTTCTCTGATAACTAATAAAATAGACGAAGGAAAGTAGAATTTAAAGATTTGATCTGTCACCCCAAAGCAAATGTGTTTCTAAAGAAATACACTCTACATACATATGTTACATGTATTTAGTCAATTATACTTTAGCATTGAACTCTTGAATATATTTTGAGCTTAACTTTTCAAAAAATTACAAATCTAGCACATGACGTATGTGCTAGATTGTAATACAAAGCCACATTTTTAAATAAATGTAAAAATGGAATTAATTTGGCCATAGAGATACTATTGGATACAAAAAGTATACATACTGATTTCAGATGTTGTAAAGTTGGAGTGCCAGCATAATCCTCATGCTATTACAACCTGGGCCAATAGATGAATTAATAATTTACTTTTCTAACTTTTCTTCTACGTTGATAGCTTTGCCTCAAATACAAAGTGATCCTATATCATGGGGCTAAAATTCATTCCAAATTTTAATATACTCTGTATTTGGGCTATTTATTATTTTTAAACATATTAAAATCTTATGTGAACAATTGTCATTTTACTTTCAATACTTCAAAGATTTACACATCAACTTTAGCTAGCCTTTATGAAAAAAGGGAGATACAATGGAAGATCAAAAATTCTCATTCCATAAAGTCCCAGTCACCCCACATCTACAAACTTTCACTGAATCTCTTTGAATAGCCATAGAAGAAAAAAAGAACAGCGGAAGTTAGGCGATGTAGCCATGATTATGGGAAGTTAAGGAGCAACTGACAGGAAGGAATAATGAAAGAAGCAGGAAGAGTAATTTTGGATAGGAACAGGCTGCCCTTAACATGCTTTGTCTAAGAAACTTTTTCAAGACCCAACTTAAACTTCTCTAACCTTCCTCTGAGAGTGCCCTGATCTGAGAAATCAACCCTCACCCCAGCATTCTTCATACATACTTCCACAATGGCACATTCTTCACTGTTTTATAATTATTTGTTTCCATGTCTGCCCTTTCCTTAGAACCATGAACAACTTTAGTGATTTTTTGTTTGTTTCCTTCACATTCATTATTCATATGCCTATACCAACCAAAATGGTACATCATCTTCAATGCTTAATAAGTATTTGTTGGATAAATGAATGAATAAAGAATTTAGCAAATGAATGGAAAAGGGCATCTAAGCTAGCAAGGGGGAGAAAATCTGGAATAGAGAGAAAATCACACCCTAATAGCTACAACAATTCAAATTTTCTAAACTTCATGGTCCCCAGAAGCATGAATTATTTTTTTCTCCATTTTTCTAATTCTATCTATCTATCTATCTATCTATCTATCTATCTATCTATCTATCTATCTATCTATCTGTATCAAACTTTACTGAGATATAATTCATATACCATAAATTCATCTATTTGGAGGACAGAACATGCACCCATAATAATTAGGAAACAGTACTAATGTCTTACATTTGAATGGAGTTTTATACATAAAAGCATTTTCATATGTTAATGCATTGGATGTTTCCAACATTTCTTGAGTAACATTCCATAGATTTCACTATCCCCATCGTACATATCAGATACCTGAGTTTCAACTATTCACAATTACAGATCATTCTGGGAAATGCTGGGTTAGACAAAGTTAAACAGGCTCCCTGTGGTGGTGCTTCACTTGAAAGTGCTACACATACCTTGATGTGCAACACACACTGCACATCTCCACAGAAGGCTATGCCATGCAGCTTTTCCTACACTGACGTGATCAAAGGGCATTTTTTCAAGGATCATCCTTGAGAGGATTTTGAAGGTACACCCTTTGGAAACATGGAACTTAGTAATTTAATGTTCACTGGAAGTGTTTGTCATACTACATGACACTGTATATATAATGGTGAACAAAGGAGACATGTTCCTTGCCCTCTACAGTGTACATACTATATTTTAGGGCATTCATGGGAATGGACATAGGAGGACACTGTCCATATGCTTATACCAACCAAAGTGGTGTCTATCTCATGTTTTCATTTTCCTTTTGCCAGTGAATGTACTCCAATAAAAACTCACTTTGGGATAAACAATAAGAATATTTTCCTTTACATAGTTGTAGCTATACCCAACTTAACAGGAAACTATCCAACAATGTCTCTTGGTCTAATGTAATTGATCAAACAATTTAAAAAATCATATCAGATTCAGAAGAGCAATTTCATTTTAGTCAATAGGTTTGAACACCAGGGATGTTCCTTACCTATATTTCCAAGAAAAAATATATATATTAGGGGATTGGCAGGACAATTAGTTAACAAACATTTATTGAACACCTATCTACTTTATCAGGTACTGAGGATGAGGAGGAGTGAGACCAGAATCTCTCCCGTCAAGTTGTACAGAGTCTACAGAACAGAGAAATATAACAAACATTATAATTCTATGCAATGAATGCCATAATAAAAGAATGGAATGAGTGATATTGGAGCACTAAAAAGGAGATACCTAAATCTAATGGAGGTGGGGGAAAAGGAGTAAAGTAGCAGAGAAACATAATGCTTAAATGGAGTCTTTAACTATGAGCAGTGGTTAAATGTCTAAAGTTTCTTCCAGCATTATAGCATTCTGATTTCTTCTACCACTTCACTTTCTTAAAATGAAATTCAAGAGTCTAACAAAAAAAATATTGCTTCTGATGACCATTATCGAGGAATGAGAAGGGACTCTGAGCCTGTGCCAAAGATGTATTCCTCAATACTGAGGATGTCTGAGGAGTAAGTCAGAGACTGATACAGAGAGGGAAGAAGAGGTTACAAAGTGTGAAATGCAGGCCGCCATTTTCTTTCCTCTGTATTGATACTATGGCTCTCTGATTTTCCATCTCCACATATTTCCGTTAGAGATGGGTTATAAATTCAAGTATTTAATTACGATGTTTATGCAAAAGTCATTTGAATCATTATCTTCAGTCCTGACTTCTCCTGTGAGCTTTTTATGGATGAATCAATCCAACTCTTTGTAGATATTTTTACTTGGAAATCTTATCACCTCACCATATTTACCTCCAACTAGGTAATAGCAATATATCCTCTCATAAGTATTCCTGATTCAAATCTTTCCTTCTTTCAATATAAAATGGATTGAATGAAAAATTTGAATCAGGAATCTATTTTTAAACTGCAACATTGCTAATGCTCCTAAAATAAAGGTTCTAGTATGCTTTCCACTATGTGACAACATCCAAACTTTCTAGGTTGATCTCTAACAACTCCCCAGTCCCATCTAGGACAGGATCCTTGCTTAATAGATAGGAGTATAGGCAAAAAGCCTGCCTCTGGGACTTGACTGCCATGACCTTGGGCAAATAACTAAGCCTGGAAGCACTGAATGAGAAAACCCATGCCAATGCTGGGCACAGATCCAGCAATCAGCACCCCTTCCAGTAAGAAAGGCTTAGTTACTAAGTTTTCTGTTACTGCCCTTTGCTCTTTGCATAGACTGCTTCTCCTATATAAGTTCAAATTTCACCTTGCTTATGAAACTTTCTCTGAGCACTCTAACCCAGAGTTACCTCTGCTTTCTCTAAACATCTAGCACCTTTACTACCAGCTCCTCTACCCAATCCTAGAGCCATCTCTCCGAAAACTGAAAGTCACTGCAAGAGATGATTTTGTCATCACTTGCTAGCAGAAGAGTCATTTCTTTTTACTGATGAATCAAGGCTGTCTCATATACAGTCCTGATTGTTCACTAATTTTCTATATGTGTTAATATATATGTATGTATATATATTCTGTATATATATATTTTTTTTCTACTGCAAGAATACTCTGTGCTTTAATCAAAGACTTCCTGAATAAGAATATTAACATGACAGAACTGAGAATGATCCTAGTAGCTGAATTGGAATCTTAATCTTTTTATGATAAAACTAAGGAAGACAAAGGTGAGCCAAAAGACATTCTTTGAAACAACCTACAGCTCACTATCCTTGAATCTTTTTTAATTTTATTTTTTGCTTTGTTTTATTTAATGTTTAGGTTATTATTTTTGAAAACTTTATTTTTATGACTATTATTTCTTAATAATTTATATATTTTTAAATTAAATTTATTGGGGGGACAGTGGTTAGTAAAATTACATAGGTTTCAAGTGTACAATTCTATAATAGATCATCTATATATCGCAAATAAGTTATATTTGAATAACAATATATTTAAACATTTACTGTTTACATTTTTACTTACTATGGTTATAACTGTTTTGCAGTTGAAAATAGAAATACAGTGGTACCCCGGTTTTCTAATGTAATCTGTTCCAGAAGACAGTTCAAGTTCTGAAAAGTTCGATAACCAAGGCACAATTTCCCAATAGAAAGTAATGCAAAATGGATTAATCCGTTCCAGACCTTTAAAACCAACCCCTAAAACTGCAAATTTAGCATGAATTTTACTATCTAATGATACCATGGATCCATAAAATTTATGGCGTTCATAAACTGAAATGTTCGTCAACGGAGATGTTCGAAAACCAAGGCACCACTATATACGTCATTTTTTATATTTGAAAATATCATCTTTGTATTTGAAAATATAAATATATATCACTGGAAAAAACATACTTTCTTGTCCCTACACTAATCAATTCTGGACCAAATTATACTTTCCTGGTTTTGACTACCCAGTACTGGAACCAGTCCAATCTATCTACTCAGGCTAGGAAATAATTGCTCCTGGAGGTTAAGATTGTAAACCAACTAAAATACACTTACTTGTCAAGAACTTGCTTCACAGTCACATTTTCACTGTGTTCATCTTTTACCGAATCCCAACCAGTTCCCTGCTCTCCAAGATTCACCCTAAAATCACCTAGCCCAGGCTCTAAAACCCTATACGTATCTTGTCTTGATTTTACTTTTCTGAGACATTACTCACACTCTACCAAGGTTATGTCCTTCCTTACTGCAATCACTCTAACAATTTTCATTGATCAATAGTTTTCACTGGTCAACAGGTTCTTCCAGTTTTCTTTTTGGGAACTCAAAACTTATGTTTATAAAATTCTGTTATCAACATCACTGTTGGTATTTGTCATATTTGAATGTTTGCAATTTTTTCCTTGTGACTTCATCAGGTAAAGGTTGTTATTTTTTCCTAAAGAAGTTTCATTTGTCCTGGGTAAAGGATAATAAAAATTGCCCTGGGTTGTTAAAGTGTCTCTACAGAGTGGTCTTGTTCTTAATTGAGTTTCAATAGATCAGGACCCATTTTACTGAAGTATAACATATAATGAAGGGATTTATTAAAGTATGAAATATACAGTTATTACCATATTATTGACTATATTCCAATGTTTTACTTTACATCCCCATGACTACTTTGTAACTAACAATTTGTATTTCTTAATCCCTTCACCTAATTGACCATGTGCTCCAACCCCACTCCCATATATTAGCCCAATAAATCTACTGCCCATCTGACACCATACATAGCTATTATAACATTATTGACTATATTCCTTATGCTATACCCTACATCCCCATGACTACTTTGTAACAACAGATTTGTACTTCTTAATCCCTTCCCCTTTTTCACTCACTCCCCCAACCCCTCTTCCATCTGGCAACCATCAAAATGTTCTCTTTATCTATGACTTTGTTTCTGTTTTGTTTGCTTGTTCATTTTGTTCTTTAGATTCTGCAGATAAGCAAAATCACATTGCATTTGTATTTCTTTGTCTGACATACTCCACTCAGCGCAATATCCTCCAGGTCCATCCAGGCAATCACAGATGGCAAGAACCCATTCTCTTCCCTGGCCAAGCAAAATTCCATTGTATATATGTACCATCTCCTTTTTATCCATTCATCTATCGATGAACACCCAGGCTGCCTCCACATCTTGGCCACCATAAACAATGCTGCAGTGAATATATGAATGTACACATCCCCTTGAAGTAGCATTTTCAGTTTCTTCAAATAAATACCCAGAAGTGGGATTACTGGATCCTTCTTTGTCTCTTGTTATAGCCTTTGTTTTAAAGTTTATTTTGTTCTGATACAAGTATTGCTACACCAGCTTTTTTTTTTCATTTCCATTTTCATGAAATATCTTTTCATCCCTTTACTTTCAGTCCGTGTGTGTCTTTCGATCTGAGATAGCTCTCTTGTAGGCTTCATATGTAAGGGTCTTGTTTTCTTATCCACTCAGCCATGCTATCTTTTGATGGGAGCCTTTAATCCATTGACATTTAAAGTAATTGTTGACAGATACATAGTCATTGTCATTTTATTATTCATATTTTTGATATTTTTTTTTCATCTTAAAGAAGTCCCTCTAACATTCCTTGTAATACTTGTTTGGTGGTGATGAACTCCTTTAGTTTTTTCTAAAGATAGAGGGAACTCTATCTGCCCTTCGATTCTACATGATAGTTTTGCTGGGTAAAATAATCTTGGTTGTAGGTCCTTGCTGTTCATCACTTTGAATATTTCGTGCCAATACCATCTGGCCTGCAAAGTTTCTGTTAAGACATTAGCTGATAGGTAACTAATTGCTTTTCGATTGTTGTTTTAAAGATTCTTTGTCTTTAAACTTTGGCATTTTCATTATGATGTGTCTTGGTGTGGGTCCCTTTGGGTTCATCTTGTTTGGGACTGTGCTTTCTGGGCTTGTATGCCTACTTCCTTCATCAAGCTAGGGAAAATTTTCATCATTACTCCTTCAAATAGGTTTTCAATTCTTTGCTCGCTCTCTCTCTTCTCTTTCTGGTACCCCTATGATGTGGATGTTGGTATGCTTGATGTAGTTCCAGTAGCCCCTTACACTATCCTCATGTTTTTGGATTCTTTTTTCCTTTTTACTGTTCTGATTGGATGTTTTCTACTACCTTATCTTCTAAATTGTTGATTCGAGCCTCTGCTTCATCTAATCTTTTGATTCCCTCTAATGTATTTTTTGTTTGTTTGTTTCAGTTATTGTATTCTTTATTTCTGACTGGTTGTTTTTTACATTTTTCTATCTCCATTTTTATGTTTCCTATCTCTTTGTTAAAGTTCTCCCTGAGATCAAGAACCCAAAAGAAACTCAATTAGCTTGTATCTCATTTTCATGTCTTTTGGTTAGTAAAGTGAAACAACCCTAACTTTTTGTTTAAATAACCTCTTGGGCTTTTTATTGAAATAATGGTTAAGAATAGTTGGCTGTGAATTTGTGGCTGTGCTCACAGGTTTTCATGGGAATGTGTGTTTGTTCATGATCCATAAGGTATCCTTGGCTCCAGATACATGCCTGTGTTCCCTTAGCCTAATGATGCATGGTGAAAGGAAGGGGAACCAATGAAAATAGATCATGGGGCTTGAGCATAAGGATAAGGGTTATTTTATGATGGGAAAGAGAAGGCAAAGAAAAAAGGAAAGTGCTCATCAAACTTTTTGATCAAACACCCTAATCAGAAAAAATAATAAGCAAATATTCTTTAGTATATGTATTATATATATATACATATATATATGTATATATATATAGTTTATCCACATATTAAATAGTATTTTGTCTTAAATATCTTTCTTTTTTTTCAGATAAAAACCAAGCAAACATGTTTACATTGCACTTTGGAGATCAATGGGGTATGTCTAGAATCTATAGCCAGGGGCTGGTCCAGTGACAAAGCTGTAGCAGATAAATATGCTGACATAATTGAAGCCAAACCTAAAAATAATATGTCATCTATATAGTTAATAAAGCCATGCAGATAGAAAACTTAAGCCTATATTTACATTTCAGTGTAAAATGTAAGAAGCAGTTTTGATATGACATTAATTTATTTTTGAGACATGATAGTCCCAGAAGTGGCTTCCAATCCTGACACATTCAGCTGTTTTTTTTTTTTTTTAAGATTTTATCGGGGAAGGGGAACAGGACTTTATTGGGGAACAGTGTATATTTCCAGGACTTTTTTCCAAGTCAAGTTGTCCTTTCAATCTTAGTTGTGGAGGGTGCCATTCAGCTTCAAGTTGTTGTCCTTTCAATCTTAGTTGTGGAGGGCACAGCTCAGCTACAGGTCCAGTTGCCGTTACTAGTTGCAGTGGGGGCAGCCCACCATCCCTTGCAGGAGTCAAACCGACAATCTTGTGGTTGAGAGGATGCGCTCCAACCAACTGAGCCATTCTGGAGCTCAGCGGCAGCTCAGCTCAAGGTGCTGTGTTTAATCTTAGTTGCAGGGGGCGCTGCCCACCATCCCTTGCGGGACTCGAGGAATTGAACTGACAACCTTGTGGTTGAGAGCCCACTGGCTCAAGGGGGAATTGAACCTGCAGCCTTTAGAGTTAGGAACATGGAGCTCTAACCACCTGAGCCACCGACCTGACATTCAGCTTTTTTTGGAGCAATATTTTTTTGTTTCTGTTTTTTGGGGGTTGGGAGATGGGATAGAGATGGGGGGAAAAAGGTTAAAATATAACTATAGGTATGAAAAACAAAACTATCTTTCCCAATGGCAAAACAAGTTTTATTTGAAAAAATACATATCTATATATAAATGAGATCAACACATGGTATTTCCATATTGCCTTAACGCAAGAAATTTAGAGTTGTCAGGAACAATATCCTAAAATACTATCAGTGGATCTCAAACCCACAGTGATGGCAGTTCTAAGTGGTATGTGAGATTTGACAAAGGGTTAGTACACAGTGCTTTTCCACATCTAGGAAAATACTTCCTTTGATTTGTCATGCTTTGTTTTTACTTCGTCAGTTTAAGCTGCTTTTATTTATTAAGATATTTTTTCTTATATGTTATTTTAAAATGGAGGCCAAATCTGACTAATTGCCCTCTTCTTAAGACATTCACAGTTGGTTTCTTCCAGTTGAAATGGTTTTCCCACATGATGTTTGCACTTTGAGGTGAGTGTGTACTAAAGTAATCAAACCTGACCAGGGCAGTAATTTTCATATGGAGAATAGGATGAAACGTGTGCCAGAGAGTGCAATAACATGTACTTGGTTCTTTCAATGTGGCACAAAATATGCATCAGCAGATTCCATTTAGTGAAGATTCCAGGGAGCCCTAGAAAAGACATTGTCAGTCTCTACTAGGTTATAGCTATTATTTCCCCACCTTGTTCCTTTTAACTTACAGATGCTACCTACATTATAATGTAAAATCTTATTCATTTGAATACCAATTAGTCACATTTATGAAAATTCTGATAAAAAATGACATTTATACTATATAAATATGAAATCTTTTACTATACTATAGAAACTGACTTTACCTTTTTTTAACAGAACAGCTTCAATGAGATATATTCACATACCTCACATACCTCACAATTCACCTATTTAAAGTGTTCAATGTTTTTTAGTATATTAATAGAGTGATGCAACCATTACTATAATCAATTTGAGAACATCTTCATCACCCCAGAAAAACACAAAATTTCTATTAGCAGTCAGTCGTCCAGCTGCTGTACCTCACAGCCCCTAGTAACCACTAATCTACTTTCAGTCTCTATAATTTGTCTGTTCTGACATTTCATATAAATAGAATCATTTTATGTCTGGTTTCTTTCATTTGCATAATACTTTCAAGGTTCATTCATGTTGAAGCACGTACCAGTACTTTCTTTTTATGATTATACTACATTTTATTTATCCATTTCATCAGTTAATAACATTTGGGTTGTTTCCACTTTTTGGCTATTATGAAGAATGCTGCTATGGACATTCCTGTGCAAGTTTTATGGGGACACATTTCCATTTCATACCTAGGAGTGAAATTGCTGGGTCATGTGAAAACTCTACGCTCAACCTTTTGAGGAACTGCCAGACTGTTCTGACATTTATATGTTCTTATCCATGTAAACAAGTTTTGTGAACAAATTCAAATGCGAAATACAAAAACTAAAATATTCTGCCTCTTTTCTAAAACAACCTCCAAACCTTTCAAAATGTTAGCATTATTTGCAAAAAATATTTACTGTGTTAATTGCAAATTATTCTGTCTCATTACATCAAGTCCAGTTGATCTTATGCACACTGCAACATTATATCAGCCATTCATTTGTATCAATGAGCAGCCCTAAAAATAATCAAAAAGGTATTTACTTCATTCACCTTTCCTTAACTTCTCCCAAATCATCCTGAATTATTTTACCCATTTACCTTCATAATGTAACGGCCCCAGAGCCCATAAGCACATCAATAGGCTTCATCTTTAACAGTTTACCTTCATAGTTATTCCTGATCATTTGTTCTGGTTTATCTTCCCATGTTCAAGATGCTGATTATTTATGGGCTCCTCTGGCTCAAGCACTTGGAAGGAGTGACTTCCTCATGGATATCACATGGCCTTTAAGTCAGAAGTCATATGTTGAATCTCTCCCTATGAGAGACTGTTCACGCCGTGCAGATGACACATGCATCCAGACCTTCTCTTTGGCTTAGAGCCTTTGCCAACCAACAAAAAGGGTATCTTTTAGTAAATCCTGTTTTTCCAAACATAATTCTGGGCCAGTCATGGTTTCACCTTCTAAGAGATACTTATACCAGTGGCACCATCCTACATGGAGCGAGGTCTTGCTCCTCTAAACTGGATCTGATTTAATCCAAAGGCAATTGGATATCCCTTCAACTTCCCCTGGGGCATCATGAACCTTCTCCATTGCTCATGGAGGTAAAGGCAGACCAGAGCAGCCTACCACTTCTGGAAATCCACCCACAGTTCCTGCCTGGCGTGCTGGCTGAATGGAGGCCACCCGGTCTGGCTTCTCAAATAGAATCTGATGACTTCGCCAGATCAAGTGAAACAGATCCACCATAGAGTCACTCCAGGAAAAACAGCAGACCGTAACCTCAGCTCACTGAGAATCTGGTATACTGCTCTTTATAAGCCACTGTCAGAGTGGGAGGGGCTCATCCCAGCTTCTCCTTTTGCAAAATTCACCCCTCCATGTATACCTGACAACATCACAAAGAAGCAGTTTCCAGTGCTTGGATCTTTTAATAATATATAAACATACAGGTAAAACTGTAAATGTAAGTCCTGTCCTCTCTTATTTTACTAAGCAGAAAGATACAGATTACTTCTTTTTCCCTCTAGCAAAAGCTATCAATAATGTAGTAATATAGGAAGAAAAACTCCATCCTTAATTATTAACTTTTAGAACTCTTTTCAAAAATAGCCAGCAGTCAGTGTAAATTTTAATTTGGGGGTGGGGGTGAGGGAATCTGACTTTGGGGAATAGTGTGCATAAAAATACATATCTAAAAAGTTTAATGTGGAATGCAACACTGCTATGACTGAGAAACAGTAATTCTGCTGCCTCCAAACATCCAAGTGGTGGCCACAAAGTTTATCTTTCTCTACAGCCTGTCTGTATCAATACCTTTGTCTCTCTTGAAAATATTACTTTGTGTAGTAATCTTTCTTTTAACCACTTTGTCGTCATCATGGGATAAACACAATAGAGTTTCCAAAATGAACTGGGGAGCTTGAGGTTGTCTAGATAAAACATGACTGACTTTGTTTGGCAAATGAGTGCTCACAAAGGGCCTGATCCTGTAATCTTTGTGTTGGCAGAGCACTGCTGTAGTATAACTTGGTTTGGCAAACCTTGTGTAAAAATAGGACCCTTGACTTAAGATACAGTGTAAACAGACTGACTTCCTAAAACCCTCAATGGGTATGTGGTAAGTGAATGCTTAGGCAGCAGACTCTGCTCTGGAAAACTAAATTAACTTGAAATATAATTTGTCTCTTCTCTATGTGTTTTTCATAATATATGGGCAGCCACACCCCCACCCCCCAAAATCACAACTATTGTCCAAATTCCTGCAGAGTCCAAAGGGGTGATAATATTCAACTACTGGTTGACTCTGAATAAACAGATGTCTGTGAGGCCAATGAAGTTGTGAGTGGCCAAAAATAAGCATAAGTTAGAACAATTAAGTAAATGAAGTAAATGAAAAGAAAGTTGCGGGGAGAAAATTTTTTTAACAGATTCTGTTTCTATTATACAAGTACAAAAACAATTTTTTAAAAGTTTAGTAGATTTTTAAAATACCCAATTGAAATTAGATATATTGTACCTAAACCTAATGAAAATAAAGTAATTCCTCTTGTTATATTGTACAGAGGAATAAATTCTCTAGTTATTTTTTAATTCTATTTCCATTGCAGGAATATTTTACATTCAGTATATTCACAGACAATAACAAGAATTAGTGGCCAGATATACAAAATAAGGTCATTTTTCTGCTTCCAAAGCAATGACACCTGGGGGAAAGAGGAGAAACAAATACTCTTTACTTGAACTCATCTCTCATTGAAATCATAGTGAAGGGCATCTATTAACATTTTTAAAAATGTACCTTTTAGCTATATACTATATACTAGGTATATCTTTTAGGTGTGGAGTGTTAAAAGACTTTAACTTCCTAAGTTACACATTTCTACGCCTAAATTGTCATAGCAACTGTGTATTATCTCAGTAATCAGAAAAAAATGTCAGCGAAAAATAACTCGAGTATGGGAGATTTTCTCTGAAGCTGGTTCTTGCCATTGTTGTTTACACTCTGACAGACATCAAAAGTACCAGCGTTCATGCTGAAGGCGACCTGTAGTACCACGTAGACAAACCCGGAAATGCTGTTAGTTGCACTATGAACCACCGCGATGAAGCTTCCTGAGCAAACTGTCACAGTGGTTCCCACACTGAAATGTTTTACCAGAGTGTGGGGAACACCACTATGCTCCCACAGGGTGCACCACTCAGATTTCCCTTCAAGACAGAACGAGCTGTGACCTCCAGCGCCTGCACCTTTGAGATCTGCTGCTGTGCCCCTGCCTAGGCCATGCTGTCCTGGGTCTGCTCCCAGTCAATGGCAGCGACACGAGATCAAGGTCACATCTTCCTGACATGGTTTATTTCTAACAGACAATCTCTGCTCAGGGCTCCCCATCAGCCTGGTTCAGACTGTCTCAGGGCTGCACTGCAGTCTGAAGCTCTTCCTACTCAATCCTCCTTCGTTCCTCCTCTCTTTTCGAAGGTGTTAGCTCTGCATCACAGTCTGAAGGCTTTCCCTGCTTATTTTAGCTCCCTCACCCCATTATGTTTCTTAGGCATTTTCACCAATAAATCCCTTGCATGTCACTTCTAATTCTGTCTAAGCTTCTGCTTTCTAGAGGACCCAAACTAATGCAGCCACCCTGAGACGAACCTATATTCTTGTGAAAAAAATGGGATGCTGCACCAGGCTTGGAATACCTGTAGCATACACAGATATCTTCATTTACATACTTTTTATTTTTTAATTACAGTTGACATACAATATTACTTTCAGGTATACAACATAGTGATTACACATGTATATAACTTATCAAGTAATCATCTTGATAAGTCTAGTAACCATCTCATACCATACGTCATTATTATAATATTGACTATATTCCCTATGTTGTATTTTATATCCCCATGACTGTTTTTGTAATTGGCAGTTTGTACATACTAATTTCTTCTCTTTTTTTTTTCCCAGACCCTCCCCACCCTCGACCCCAGTCTGGCAACCATCAATTTGTTCTCTGTATCTATGAGTTTGTTTCTGCTCGGTTGTTCTTATTTATTTATTTGTTTTGATTCTACATATAAGTGAAATCATATAGTATTTGTCTTTCTCTGATTAATTTCACTTAGCCTAATACCTTCTAGATCCATCCATGTTGTCACAAATGGCAAGATTTCATTCTTTTTACATCTTAATAATATTCCATTGTATATATGTACCACTTCTTTCTTATCCATTCATCTATCGATGGAAACACAGATCTTTAAATGAGAACGTCTGGGCCACTTTATCAAAATACCTTGTACTCTCCTGCTCAGACCTGGCTTCCCCGCTCTACTGCAAAGTAGTTCACGGTACCTTGATATTAACTTTGGTTTAGCTGTAAGCAGGAAATGTTCTTCTTTAAAAAAAAAAAATACGTCCCCAGAAACTACATAACATTTTGAAAATAATATTGTTATTGTAAACAATATTATTAAAAAATAACTTTCAGTGGGATATTTTTTATAATTTAAAAAACCTTTACTTATAAAATTTCATTTTATCTCCTTTTATTTTCATGTCAATCATGTGTGTTAGGTAACTCATTTAACTAATAGAATATTTAGTGAAGAACTTGGGCATAAATTGCCTTCTCTTGCATTAGTAGATATTTACGTTACATGAAGGGACAACACTGACAACAACATTAATTAAAATACAAGAACTTTCTTTCCTTTCAATTTTATTTTAGTGGTAAAATACACATAAAATTTACCACCTTAGCCATTTTAAAGTGTATAGTTCAGTAGTATTAAGTACATTCACCTTGTACAACCAATCTCCAGAACTCTGTTCATCTTGCAAAATTGAAACCCTGTATTCATGAAACAATAACTCCCTATTCCCCTGGCAACCACCATTCTACTTTCTATTTCTATGAATTTGACTATTCTAAATAACTCTCATACAAGTGGAATCCCACAGTATTTGTCCTTTTGTGACTGGCTTATTTCACTTAGCATGTTCTCAATGTTTTCCTGTTTCATAGCATATGAAGGATTGTCTTTTTTTTTTAATTTATCCCTTGGTTTCCATACTCTCCTGGTTCTATTCTCACCTCTAGACCATCTCTTTTTAGATGGATCATCGGATCATCTAAAGGAGACATCCTTTGAAGGAGACATTCTCTTCTTTAAAGGAGACATTCCCCAGAGTTCTGCCCTTGGCCCCCACATGCTCCCTGTAGGTGATCACATCCATTCTCATGTTTTTCACTCTTGCATATGTTCTGATCATTTCCCCTTCTGTGTCGCCCAGACTCACATCTTACTGACCACTGGACATTTCCACCTAGATGTCAGAGGACATGTAGTAGGACAATAATGGTCCATCAAAATATCAGCTCCTAATCCCTAAAATCTATAAATGTAAACTTAGAAAAAAAGTCTTTGCAGGGGCGACTAAGTTAAGGATTTTGAGATGTGATTATCCTAGATAGTCTGGATGGGGCCTAAATACAATCACAAGTGTTCTTTTAAGAGAGAAATAGATGGACATTTGACAAACATAGAGAAGACGAGGTGACCACAGGGGCAGAGATTGGAGTGATGTGGCCGAAAGCCAAAAAAGAAGCCAGTAGCCAAGAGAAGCTAGAAGCGGCAAGCAACGGATTCTCTCCTGGAGCTTCCAGATGGAACCAGTCCTGCTGACACCTTGATTTGGGCTCAGTGAGACTGATTTTGGACTTCTGGACTTCAGAAATGTAAGAGAATAAATATCTGTTGTTCTAAGCCACCAAGTTTATGGTAATTTGCTATAGCAGCCACAGGAAACTGTATTCATTTCCTAAAACTGCCATAACAAAGTACCACAAACAAGATGACTTAAACAACAAAATTTATTTTCTCATAGATCTGGAGGCCAGAAGTCCAAGATTAAGGGGTCAGCTTCTTCTGAGAGCTGTGATGGAGAATCTCTTCCATGCATGGCTTCTTCTGCGACCTGTGATGGAGAATCTCTTCCATGCATGGCTTCTTCTGAGAGCTGTGATGGAGAATCTCTTCCATGCCTCTCTCCAAGCTTCTGCTCGTTTTCTGGCAACCTTTGGCATTCCTTCGCCTCTGCTGCATCACCCTGACCTCTGCTCGGCTTTACATGGCATTCTCCCTGTGTGTATGTCCTCTGTGTCCAAATTTCCCCTCTTTATAAAGACAACAGTCATACTGGATTAGGACCCATGCTAATAACCTCATCTGAACTTAATCTGCAGACCCCATTTCCAAATAAGGTCATATTCACAGGCACTGAGGGATAAAACTTCAACATCTTTGGGGGAACACAATGAAACCCATAACAGTCTATTCTCTGGCTCCCCCAAATTCATATCCTTACCACATGGAAAATACACTGACCTTATTACTACATCTTCCAAACTCTTAATCATTCCAGTATCAATTCTAAATCCAAAATCTCATGTCAACATCATCAGCTCCAAGTCCCAAATCTTATCATCTAAATATCCAGATTGGTTACGGGTGAGACTGGGGGCAAGATTCATCTCCTTCTAAATTACAATGGAGGAACAGGCATTGGATAGGTATTCCCATTCCAAAAGGGAGTAAGCGAGTAGGAAAATGGGGGGTGGGGTCTCTGTGTCCCAGCAAGTCGGGAAACTAGCAGGGCAAATAGCATTAGAATTAAGGTTTGGGAATGATCCCCTCTGGCTTGATGTTCTGCCTTCCAGGCCCACTAGGATGGCAGCCCCACCCCAATCCCAGGGTGGCAGCTCAGACCTCCGGAACCAAGGAGGTGGCCCTGATCCCCAGGCCTGAGCTGGGCAAACAGCCGTCCAACCACACCCTCACTGTTCTCTCCAGAGTACACTTGCTCATTTTTTTGCAATATGGATAGGCTGAGAATTTTCCAAATCTTCAGGTTCTGTTTCCTTTTTTGTGTAACAATTCCTTCTTCAATTTATTTCTGTCCTCTCAAATTATACCAAAAGAAGCAAGGAGAAACTAAGCTGTGTTTTCAACATTTTCTGAGAAATCTCATCAGCTAAATATCCAAGTTTATCACTTACAAGTTCTACTTTTCATCGAACAGAACACAATCAGCCAATTCTGCCACTTCATTATAAGGATTGCCTTTCCTCCCGTTTCAAATAACATGTCCCTCATTTCTCTCTGAGACCTCATCAGAATGGCCTTTCACATTCATATTTCTAGCGACATGATGTCCATGATGATATATGTATTCTTTAAGATGACAGAAGCTTTCTCTACCGCTCTCCTCTCCTTTTTCTGAGCTCTCATAAAAATCACCTGTAATGTCCTCATTTCTACCAATAGTCTCTTGAAGACAGTCAAAGCTCTCTCTAACATGCACCTCCAAACTCTTCCAGCCTCTATTCATTACTCAATTCCAAAGCCACTTCCACATTTTTAGGTATTTGTTACTGCAGCACCACATTTCCTGGTACTAAAATCTGTATTAGTTTCCCAAGGCTGTTTTTGTAACAGGTACCAAAATCTGAGTGATTTAAGCAGCAGAAATTTACCCTCTCACAGCTCTGGAGGCCAGAAGTCCAAGATCAACGCTGGCTGGTTCCTTCTGAGGGCTGTGATGGAGAATCTCCTCCATTGCCCTCCTAGCTTCTGGTGGTTTCTGGCCATCGGCCATCGTTGGCATTCCTGACTTGTGCTACATCACCTTCATCTCTACCTTCATTTTCACGTGGCTTCTCCCTGTGTGTGTTCTGTGTGTCCAAATTTCCCCTCTTTATAAGGACACAGTCATACTGAATTAGGCCCACCCCAATAACTTCATCTTAACTTAATCTGCAGACTCCACTTCCAAATAAGGTCAGAGCCACAGGTACTGGGGGTTAGGAATTCAACATCTTTTGGGAGGACACAGTTCAACTCATCATGAGTACCTCAAATTCAACATGTACATAATATAATTAATCTTCCTTCAGGGAAAAATATGTTGCTCTTCCTATACTCCATTTGTGAAATGGCGACAACACCCACATTGTTCTACTTAGACATCTTGGAGTTATCCTTGATGCCTTGCTTTCCTCTGAACTCTACACTCAGCCGTGTTTATTTTACCTCCTAAGTATTTACTGATTTTTATCAGCATCTCTTTAGCTAAAGCCTTTAGGTTAAGACTTTAGGCCCTTATCATCTGGGCTACTGCAAAAGACTCTTACCTGGTCTCCCACCATCAAGTACCTCTCTTTTCATATTTAAATCATATATATTGGAAACAACCGTGTACAATTCAAAATTTTTCCTAATACAATCCGTGCAAGTGTTGATGCCAATGAAATTCATTCACTCAATAATACGTATTCTTTTTAACACTCGATCATGCATAGTGGGGACATTCAAAGATATGCAACATTGTTCTTTTTCTCCATCAACTTAACAATGTAGATGTGAGAAAGACATAATCATAATTACTGAGATAGGCAGGTAATGGATAGCATGGCACCTGGCCCAGGGAAGTGCTCGCTACGTGCTGATGAGTACCATCATCATTATCATTTTTTATTCCTTTAAAGTTTTGGTTGCTGCTTCTAGGAACCTCCTCTTCAGCAGCATGTCCTCACAACTACCATCATCAAAGAATATTTCTTAAGAGTCTTATTGCTTCCAGGTGCTGGCTCTGGCAGAATTCTGTGGGATGCAGAAGACCAGCTGATACTACCCTTGACAAAACCAAAAATATTCCCAATCCAAGCCAGAACCCAAAGACTGGCTCTGCAGGACTGCCTTGCAGATTTGTTTTGTTAATTACTGTGTTCTGCCAATACCTTTTTCTGCCTTGGATTTCTCTTCTATTTAACTTCACATCTGTTACTCCTGCCACACGAGCACGTAAGGACCTTGGCATTATACTTCCAACCAGAGCACCAGGCTGCTGTGGAGGGAGGTAAGGACACTGCCTGTGTCCCCCCAAACAGTGCCACTCAGGGATGCAATGTCAGAAGTCCTAACCCATGGGAATTTGAAGCTAATATTCTACAAGTTGAAAGAATGTAACCAAAAGACATCATCCTAAAAACCAGCAGGAAACTAGAGTTACTTTTTCTTATACTGCCAAATCCATCTTCTGATACACAGTAGAACTTCTGAACAACAAAGACAGGTCTCTGGGGTTTGGTGGTTTATTTTTCTCTTCCTCCACCCCCATCCAGTCCAACTTCCCTACTTAGAAATGACAGTGAATTTAGCAAGCAAGAATTCTGAATTACTGTCATATGATTATATGGGGTTTTTTTAGAGATCAGCAAAAACAGGAATGTGCTAGGAGACACAAGAACAAGATCCATTCCTGGCCAGTTTGGGGAGCTCTAGAATTGGGGAATTAATCAAGAAAGGAAAGAGGAGGGAGAAGTAAGGAGAATAAAGAGGAAGAATGAAGAGAATGATGAGAAATATGAATAAGAAGAAGGAGGAGGAAAATTCATGCCTCGTATTGCCTGTCCCCCAGCACAAACGAAGAGCACAGAGCTGTCTGTTGGGAGTGAGGAAATGGGTGTGTACTAGGGGTGTCCGTGGGGAACTTCGCAGAATACAGTGCTTAGTTCTTCCTCATTCTCAATCTCTAAATAATACTCAGGGTTCAGGCCTTTGCTCTCAACTTCTCTATCTACACCCTGTTCTTACATAATTGCATCTAGTCACTTGGCTTTACACTGAAAGCTCCCAATTTTTATCTGCAGCCACAACTTCCCCACTGAGCTCAGACTCATGCAACTACAAGGTCTGATGATTAAGTTCGCGAACTCATCCTAGAAAAAGTGTTGCATACCTCATTGCTGAATATCACTGTGGTCACCTTTGAAGTACTCCCCTTGGGAAGCTA
Source organism: Rhinolophus hipposideros (assembly GCF_964194185.1). NCBI lineage: Eukaryota > Metazoa > Chordata > Mammalia > Chiroptera > Rhinolophidae > Rhinolophus > Rhinolophus hipposideros. The sequence continues at coordinate 43,157,860 of NC_138063.1, forward strand.
GGCACTGATGCCAGTGCCTAGTCCACCCTTCAAAGCAATTTTGGAACTCTTTTTCTGGAATGGCCATTAGAGATGTCATCGTATTACCCTTGATGTCCTGAATGTCATCAAAATGTCTTCCTTTCAATATTTCCTTTATCTTCAGGTAAATAAAGAAGAAATTGGGGGCCAGATCAGATGACTAGGGAGGATGTTCCAATACAGTTATTTGTTTACTGGCTAAAAACTCCCTCACAGACAGTGCCCTGTGAGCTGGTGCATTGCTGTGATGCAAGAGCTATGAATTGTTAGCAAAAAGTTCAAGTCATCTACCTTTTTCACGCAGCCTTTTCAGCACTTCCAAATAGTAAACTTGGTTAACTGTTTGTCCAGTTAGTACAAATTCATAATGAATAATCCCTTTGATATCAAAAAAGGTTAGCAACATCATTTTGACTCTTGATTTGGACTGACAGAACTTTTTTGGTCATGGACAACTGGCTGACTTCCATTGTGCACTTTGATGCTTTGTTTCAGGGTCGTATTGGTATGTCCATGTTTCATCACCAGTGATAACACAGTCCAAAACATCGTCTTGCCTCTCCAAAAGGTCTTGGCAAACTTCGACTCTCCTTTGCTTTTGTTCCCCAGTGAGCTCCTTCAGGACTATTTTTACACACACCTTTTTCATGCCAAGATTTTCAATTAAGATTTTCCTGTTTCTCTATCAATGTTTACTTGGTCTTCTATGCTTCTCACAGTCATCCGACGATTTTGACATGTCATTCAATGAATTTTTGCAATGTTTTTGTCAGTTCTGCTCGTTACTGGCTGCCCTGGCTTCTCTTCATTGGTGACATGTTCTCTCCCCTCAGAAAAACGTTTAATCCATTTGTACACTGCCATTTTCTTCATGGCATTATCCCCACAAACTTGGACTAACATGTCCCTGATTTCACTTCCACTCTTGCCAAGTTTAACAAGAAATTTAATGTTTGTTCATTGCTCTAATTCAAGCTCAGACATTCTTGTGACGGCCCACAAAAAACACACAACAACAATAATGAACACCACTCAGCACGACACTGCCACACATCGACACAAACACAGCTATGAGACACTGATATAGCTAGGTTCTGAAGCCTTATTGAGCTGTTTGTACAGTGTGTCAATGTAAGTGCACGGTGGCAAGTTTGAAAACTTAATTGTCAGACCTCGTATATCTCCCTGGATGTATAATAAGCATCTCAAAATTGACATGTTTAATACAAAATTCCAAATCTGCTCCGCTGTTAGGCTTCCCAATGTCAGTGAACACTGTACCACTGTTCCCCAAGAGACTTAGACCAAACACCTAACATCCTTGAGCCCACTCTTTCCTTTCCACCCATTATCAGCAGGCCTGGTCAGCTCTGCTTCTAAAATACACCTTAAATCCTGTCACTTATCATCACCTCCAGGACTACCATCCCAGTCAAAGACACCATCGCACCCATCCAGTCCATGGACACAGTCTCCTCCCGGTCTCCCTATTTCCATACTTGCCTCCCAACCCTCCACACCCCATATCCACTTTCCCATAGAGGAATCGTTATGTAAGTCAGACCACACCACTTCTCTACCTGAACCCTACAAAGGCTTTCCACAGACCCCAAAGTCCTCCCCATGAACCCCAGGCCTAAACATACTCTAGCCCCGCCCATTTCTTGACCTCATCTCCTCTATTCTAGCAACATCTGGCTTAGTTCTGTTCCTAAAACACTTCAGGCTGTATCCACCTCAGGGACTTTTTACTTATCATACCCTCAGGCTATAATGCTTCCCCTAAATCACAGCATCCATCTCTTTATTCCTGTCTCTGTTCCATCGTCACCTCCTCCCAGAGGCCTTTCCTAAAGGCCTATCTAAAACAGCCATTCACCCCATTACTCCCTAGTCCCTTGTCCTGGTTTTTCTCCATAGCACCTATTATTATTTGATTTTTTTTTTAGCTTATTATCTATCTCCCCCACCTGCCTGAGGACAGGTATTTTCTATCTTGTTCTCCACTATATTCCCAGAGTCTAAAACAAAGTCTGGCCTATAACAGATACTCAATAAATGTCTGAACAAGTAAATGTTAAGCCATTGAGATTGGCCAGAATGGGCTTCCTATAATAGGAATTTTGAATTTCATTTTCAAAGAGATGAAGGATACATGTTGGCTAGAATCATACTTGAAGGTTATTAATATTCCTGATCTTACTCATGTGCAAGCATCCTACCTATCCCCACTAGCAGGGCCAGCTTTTATGAACACAGACCACACATGCTTCAGATGGTGCTTCTGAGCCAGACAGAAACAATGTTAAAAATCATTGTTTCCCATTCCATGACTTGTGTGTTAGCAGATAAACAGAAATGAAAGGTACTATAATGCTATAACGTTATAAAAATAGCACCACCTATTTTAAACGACACAATACTTAAGTGTATCAGGCACACCCAGGCAGGGTGTGAAATAAAACCATGTGTCAGCCCTCAGGTGGGATTACAGAGCACGTCGCTGAAGGCTGATGTTTAAAAGGGACTTGCAATACATTATATGGAGCATTTTACCACTTTTCAGAATTGAATTTAGCCACAGAATTGAGAAGCACCATCTGACTCCCCCCCCCCATCCTGCCTCGTAGAAGTGGGCATGACAGCATCAAAAGCCAGCAGGCACACTGTATCTGTGCTCAGATCAATTCTCAACGCAGAATTACTTTGCTGTTATGTTCTATTTAAGTGTTAATGAAATAAAACATTGATTTCCATTGTGCACACTGCTTAGTTCTACACCCTTCATACAAAACACAAAGCCCTCGCTGGTCTAAGTGCCAGAAAGCACTGGGGAGTTTGGGCCATTACTGTGCCATAAGCAACTTGTGCTCATAAACCAGGCCCACACGCTTTGCACACGGAGGGGAAAGCTGCCTAGAAACCTCCTCTGGAGAAAAATACTCAGTATTGGCTGGGCTCTCCCTTCCATGCTGGAAACGGCAGAATGACTTCTAAGTTACCAGTGATCTATTCTCCACACTTCACTGGAGCCTTCCCACACCTCCGCTCAAGGTCACCAACTCACTCTGCGTTAAATGCTCTCACAGCTTACTGGAAACCCACTGGCGGCTGACACAGTGTTTTGAGAACTATGTAATCTTCAAGATTTCCAACAGGCACATTCTCTCTTCCAACAAAGAGCAGATTCTGAGCTGTGGGCTGTGGGTAGTGGTCAACCCTCGGCCACTCACTATTTTGATTCTGGAGAGATCGCACATGAGGATCAAAGGCTGTTAGGATGGCAAGATCAGCTTTCCAGCCAGAAAGTAAAAATAAAATACAGGTGGTAGGGAGGGCAGTGCTACATAGGCATGTCCGTACTGCACAACCCTGGGATGGCAGCTCCCTCTCTCTGGTCAAGTGGTTAGCCATTCTGCTTCTCTGAGAGTAAGCCTGAAAACACCTTCAAGTTCTTAAATATTTCACTGCTCTCTGGCAGTGTTTTCACAGGCATTTTCTTAGGATGGTGGTTTGCTCATGTCCCCAAGAGTTTTCTCTTGGCAAGGATCAGTGCAGCTAGGTGACTGCTCTTCCTCTTAATGACCCTTAATTAGATTATATTTAACAGCATGGACTGCACAGCGAGACCTGCTGATCTGCAGACAAGGAGTGGCTTACCCTGTAAATTAATAGGCCTGACTGGGATTATGGAAGCTAGCTGTGTAAACGCAAACGGAGCCCCCTAAGCCAACAGTCCTTGGCCTGCTGACACAGCTGCACCAGAGTACCCAGTCACTGGAGCGCCAAAGGATATTCAGTTACAGTGAAGAAATCATAACAAAGACAGGAAACAGATCAGCACACCCTGGATTTAACACCCCCTCTACTCCCCCCCCCCCAGGGAACTCTGCTGATTTCTAGGCTGCAGATGTTTTAAACCCCGCCTTGAAGAATGTCCATGTCACATGCTCAAGTTGACAGAGCCCAGTACAGTATTTAAGCAAGGCATACATATTCAGAAAGCAGACCAAAATTACACTGCTTAGAGTTCCTCAGCTCTGACATAAAGGTGGGGCAACTGTTAGAATCTATAAAATCCTTTGGTGGAGTTTGCTGAGCTGTCGGGCAATGGATGCCCACAAAGCCTGGTGTTTATTTACTTAAAATAAGGTGTAAATGAAGCCAACTGGACTCTTCCATGAAGACCTTGCTAGTCCCTACAATGGTGGGGTTTCTCAGCTGTTTCCTACTTTTTGCTATTCTCAGCACTCCACACCAAGCGGCGTAGACTGAAAACAAGCCTTCCTCATTCCGCATTTTTAAACATCCCTGCCAACAAAAACGGGACCCTTGACTGTTTAGAGCTTATGATTAAGGGGATGGCATATCTTACTGGCAGGATATAGGTCGTTTTTCAAAAGTTACAGTAGAGTTTGCAGAATTAGAAATTTATCTTTTAAAATTATTCTGACTGAGTTACATAAATATGTCTCAGGCTGCATAAAGATGTGGTTTGCCAGAGGCACATTTTCTCTGTGGCAAAGGGACCAACTGTACCCTGACAGAAAAGAGTTCTGACAAGAGGACTATGGAGGTTAGATAAATGTAAAGCCCAAGAGTTGGAAAAAGAGAAAAATGTTCAGCACACTTTGACTTTTTTCTTTTTTTTTTTTTTTTTTGGTCTCATTTGTAGTTATTTTACTATCTTAAGTTGACCTTGTCAGGACCCAAAAACTCTATCAGTTTTCTAATCTATCCTTGAAACATCCTGCTGAGAACATATTTTTGTTTCTCATGTTAAGAAAGGAATGATCATTTTAACTACTACTGAATCAAGTCTCATGTTGGAACAGACACAGATTTCTGGTGATTTAGAGCAATTCTCCTTTCTCCACTTGAGTTCAATGACTTAGCGAAACACCTGAGAAAATATGAGGGTGGGCCGGGGAGGAGGTCAGGAGGGGAAGCTGCCTGAATTATCTAGGCTGGCCCTCTCCTCCAGCTACTCGCATCAACTGTCCCTTGACTGTGCAGACCGACTTTCTAACTGCAAGCCTTTACTTCTGTGAATGGATGGCAGTTCAGGACCTAGGAGCTGATGATAACTCACTTATGGGGTAGCCAGGACCACTGTTGGACAGTTCCACTTGTTAGAAAGCCCCTCCTTATTTTGTTTGGACCTTTTCTGTCTCAGTTCCTGTCCAGCAAAATTTATCAGCCCAGATTCTCTCCTCACATGACCACTCTCCAAGACTTCTCTTTCCAGATGAAGCCATTTCTCCCAGTTTCCTTTCTGCTCCATCACTGCACCTGATGGGGTTGTCACTTTGCACAGTGGGTACTCAGAGAGTTCTGACTTGCTATCTAAATGACTGGTGGACATTGTTGGATCACCCAGACTCTAATGAGGAACCTGGACTTATTAGGGACAGGATGGCTTTTAGGTATGGGCAAGAAAAAGTCCCTCTTAAGATTTGAAAGACGCCAACAAAACCAACTCTGTCGTGTTAATCTGCTCCGTCTAGAAAGTCATCTGTTGTGTGTTCTTCTTTGGGGTTGAGCAGTGCCTTTCAACAAGGTTCTACTTTGGAATGGATGACCACCTCAAAGCAGGAGCATGCACAGTGCCTAGTACATATGTACTGAATGAATTTATAAGTGAAAGCGTAAATCATACAGCTCTTCTCATTAGGAGAGCAGGAAAGGGTGAAGGGGCTGGTTGCCTGGAAGAGACACATGGGGCACAGTATGTAAAACCTGAGTGGAGACATGAGGTGTGTTTAAGATGGATCTGTCCACCTTAAAACTCGGCTAAGGCCAGATCCATGTTAGGAAATTCCAGACCAGTTTTCTGTGCACACCCAGGGCAGCAAGTATCATTTATGTGCTGGAACGCTTTTGTTTACTCCTTTCTCCACCTTCCGGAAGCTTGATGGTGGAAGTTGAGCCAGAGACAGGATGCAATTCCCTGAATCTCCCATGTTTCTCAGCCATGAGGTAGGAAAGAATAGGAGAAAAAAAGGATGCTGGGGACCTCTCAAAGGAGAATCTTTGCTAGTGGGATTGGCCCTAAAATCAACCTTAGAAATCCAACAATACATGTGTTCAACACACGAATTAGTTTATCAGGTTATTCTGTCTCTTAATTTTCCTATTTTTCTCTAAACCATAGTGATCTCTCAGTATTTCCCAGAAGGACTACACTGAGGTTCTTCCTTTAAAATGGTCAAGTGATGAGTGATGATTGATTAGCCTGCCGAATACTTCACTTAAGAACTCGTCAAGAGAAAGAATAGACTCAGCTAGCTATTTTGATTTGGCAGTAGCTCGAGTAAGCATCCGTAAAACAGTAAGAATGTTTTTGACAAGAGATGTCATTTAAACACATGTGGAGTCACTCTGCTGTCATCCAAGAATAAAACCTTGGCTAGCTCCTACGTATTTTTATTCTTCTTCCATGGTCACCTAGGATGGGCCACAAGAGAGATCAGGATTCTTCACTCACTACATGTCCTAAGGTTTTATGGACTTTGTCTCACCTTTTGAATCCCCCCCACTGTTGCCCCAAGTTTCATTTTACGCATCAGCAAAAGCCTCAGCCAAAGGGAAAGAAGTTTTCTTCCCATTGGAGTGAAATTCAGGAATTTATCTTTCTTAAGGTCTGGAGTCAAGCTAAATTATGTTACCTGGGGATGTTGCCAAAATACAGGTCTGTTCTGTTTTGAATCATGAAACCACTAGTGGTAACCTTATGTCCAGATATTTGAAATGAAAAATACCAGTACATAATATGTGTCTTACAAAAGAGGGTTGCCAAGTATGTTATGACTTCAACCCAGCATTCTGGTAATCTGAATATTGACCTTCAACAAAAAGGGCAGGTGAGACGCCCAGGGCCAACTCTGATTAAGTGGTATTCACACATTAGTTTAAGGGATGACCCAGTAACCAACCTCCCCCAACTTCTCCCCAATAATCTGCCACATATGTCCCATCTTCTTTTCTTTTTTTAGTCTGCAATGTCCACTGTTCACTCCCCCAGGTTACACAGCAGAGAGAGGACAATGTCAGACCAGCCTGTTACTGGGAGCTTATCCAATCATCACCAGACTTTCCTTTAATATCTTCCGGGTCATTTTTCTGTTAAGGCTTTGTCTGATTTTGTTGGGTAGATGATGAATTAACTTTGAAGGAAGGTTGAATGGTTGGTTAGTTAAGGCCCTACTGTTGAAAGTTGACTGGCAATCGCCTATTAGACTCACTGTTCTCACTCAAGGTGTCTTTCTTCAGTGATAAAAAGGTTTGCTAATTTTGCTAATACTCACCTGAGTTTACCCAAAGGATATTTATTTATTTTTCTATTTTAGTAGTTCAAAAAATAAGCCTTGAAAACAGCATATAACAGAACTGTCCAATAGAAATATAAGCTACATACGCAATTTGAAATGTTCTAGCAGCCACATTAAAAAAAGTAAAAAGAAACAGGTGAAGTCATTTTTAACGGTATATTTTATTTAACCCATGAGACACCAAATACTATCATCTCAACAAGTAATCAATATAAAAAATTATTATATTTTACATTCTTTCCAGATATTAAGTCTTCCAAATCCAGGTGGAGTTTAGACTTATATCTCAATCCGAACTAGGCACAGTTTCAAGGGCTCAGAAGCCACATACAGCTGGTGGCTGCCATACTGGCAAGCTCAGGCACAGCACTGCCCTGCTTACTCACTGATTTAAATGGGAACTTAGGGAAAGGGAGAGAATAGGAATGTTAACCAGGCCTTCTTTTCCACATGGTAGCAAACTAAAGTATATTGAAATGTATAGACACTGAGATGTAAATAAATGACACCATATCTAAAAACACTCTCAGGTCATTTCAATTCTATTCCTTTTTAGTTAATACATGTCATCCTTATAGAATAACAAAATAATTCAAACTGATTTTTTTCCCTTTTAGGGTAAAGGAAATGGGGATCCTCAGCAATGAAGGAAAGGTAGAACCAGCCACCTTGGAATATAGTCCAGCAGCACTTCAAAAGGTTAAACACAGAGCTGCCACATGACTCAGCAATTCCATTCCTACGCACATGCCCAAGAGAAGCGAAAACATATGTCTGCACAAAAACTGGTACACAAACGTTCATAGCAGCATTATGCATAATTGGCAAAAGGAAAAACATCCCAAATGCCTATCAATTAATAAATAGATAAATAAAATGTGGTACATCCATACAATGCAATATTATGTGGTAATAAAAAGGAATGAAGTACTGACATATGCTACAACATGGGTGAACCCTGAAGACATCATACTAAGTGAAATAAGCCAGATACAAAAGACCACATATTATATGACTCCATTTATATGAAATGTCCAGGACAGGGAAATCCATAGAGACATAAATCAGCTTAGTGGCTGCTGAGGAGTAGGAGTAGCTGGAGTTGGAGGGAAACAGGGAGTGATTGCTAATGGGTATAAGGTTTCTTTCTGGGGTGATGAAATGTTCTAAAATTGCTTGTGGTGATGGCTGCACACTAAAAACTTTCGAATTATATAGCTTAAATTGGTGCATTGTATGGTATATGAATTATATCTCAATAAAATTAATATAAAAAAATAATGGAGGGCTGCCGCCAGACAGCTAAGGCCCCTGATGCCACATATGTTATCATGTGATCATATGAGACTGAGTGTGAGCACATGTACAGGGATATATAAGCATTCTGCCAATATGACTAATAGTTGAAATGTTGAAGCCTGTATGTTTCTCCTACGTGAAAAATGCAAAGTAAAGCAGCTCCAGACTAATCTTGCCCTAGCCAGCGTTTATTAAAAGAAGTAAAGTGCAGTATCTCAGCTTTAATATCTGTGCCTTGGGGAGGATGGGGTGGTGAAGGGGTAGACTGGGCAGAGGGAGGCAGGTTCTACAGCTGCACAGACTCAAACCGAGAGGCCCTGCTTGTTCCTGCAATACCATTGCCTTCCTCGGATGGGTCATCTCAGCCCTCACTCACCACTTCTCTCTCCCGGGTTCCCAAAATGAGCTTCTGACCTCAGAGCCGGCTTTCAGCATCAGCTCTTCCAGCAATCAATTTACTTACCCTTGGCAGAATATTATCCTCGTTGATTTTTCGTTTCATACTTCTTTCATAATATTTTGTGTTAGGTTTGGTTTGTTGTTGTTTCGTTTCCCCTCAAATCAAAAATGTTTCCAGCACCACACTGTCACATCCGTGAAACGACAGCTGCTGAGTAAAAAGTGCTTATTATCTGTACCTGACTTTACATGGGGATATTTAAGGCATTTGGCAACAACCAACCAAACAAAAGATCTATTAAGATCAAGAAACAAATAAACCACACACACACACACACACACACACACACAGAAAGAGAGAGAAAAATAATTAGTTGCCCAATCATCTCAATACAATAAAAGGTGGTGACGGCATGTGTACCTGGATACCTCCAAGGAGGTTCCCAGAGCTTCCTCTGCAGGGCTGTGCTGCAGCTCTGCTACCTGCCTCGTTGACCTTGGAATCTCAGGAGCAGATGCTATCAGTGACCGCAGTAAGAGTCTGCGACATCTTGGAGTCACGGATTACAGTATCTGTCTCACTTCATTCCCGTTTTATCACAAGTCCGTTAACAGCTTATTCACTGGTGACAGCTACAGCTCGCTTGTCCTATCCCCTAACTTCCACTTTCTCTTCTTTCTGTATAATACTATTTAGTACCATCACAGGTACTCTCTGTACTGCTTTTGCCACACAGACTGCTCTGTTAAAATGCTTGTGAAGACTGGTTATTTTCATCGAATCAAGTCTCAATTCTTTTGCCTAATTTTCAGCTCCTTCGCCTGGCCCCATCATCCCCCATCATCTAAAATACACCACCAGCTCCAGGTCCAAGGACCATGACTTACTAGTCTGAATCCTCCAGCACATAGTAGGTGCCTAATAGACAAAACATTTAACTGGATACTGGATCCTAGAAGTGGGGTGCCACCTCTGCTTGCAGATGTGTATGCGCATTTCCCTCCCAGGTACAGGCCCCAGTCCATTTCTGCTGAAGACAAGTAGTTCATGCTCTTCCGTGCTATTGCTATGCCTTCATTCTATTTCTTTTCCACCTTGAGATTCTCTCCTACTGACTTCCTGCCTGGGGACTCCTCATTTTAATGCCCCTCCCTTAAACAATCATCCTTCTCTGTTGCTTTCTCTGATCATGCGTTACTCACCTCTCTACAGAATTAATGACTTCAAAACTTGCCTCTATTTATCCTCTATTTCATGCATGTTTCAAACTATAATTATGTTGATTTTTTTCTTTTCTTCCTTGTGAGACTGTGAGGACCATACATGCTGGTGCCATGTCTTAGCTATCCAATCCCAGTAACTAGCACAGGGGCGGGATATAATAGTTCATAACAGATGTTGAACTGTATTCGATGAGCTCTGATCTAAGGCCCATGCCTCAGGCAAATTATAAAAACTCACTTCCTATTCCAAGTGAAAGTTAACACTTTTCACAGAAGGTGTCTGTGGAGTCCTTCCCAGCAGGCAGGGTGGGGCTCCTCCTGAGGACCCAGGGAAGTGGCCGTTTTATTCCGGGACACATTTAAAGGCCGTTTCCCCTGGGATCCCATTCTCCCTCCAGCCCTTTAAAGATGGTCCCTTCTTCCCTGCTTTCTGGGGAGAGAGGAAGACAGGAACAGACCTAAAGAAAATTGTTACTTATGGAAAATTTGTGTTTCACACTTTCCTTTCTGAGCTCCTGCCCCACATCTAGAAACTCTTCTTCCCCAATATCAGGTGCCTTAGATCCCAAACTCCTTCAACCTTTCGTATCTCTGAAAGTGGAATCTCTCAAAAACAGCAACTTCACTGATGGCAGCTAGATTTTAGGAAGGAAGTAATCTGGTTAAATAGATGGCCTTAAAGTGTAGGTGACCACCGAATTTCCCCAAAAATAGCCCGTTAAGATCGACAGCCAGAAGGACGCATTCAGTACGTTACGATGAAGTTCCAGAGGAAGATGACATGACTATATTTGAATGAATGCAGATTGTTGTACATGAAAAAATAAGACATCCCCGGAAAATACTCCCTAATACGTCTTTTGAAGCAAAAATTAATATAAGATCCGGTCTTATTTTCGGGGAAACACAGTATTAGTAACCACCATCCTCCCTAAAACTTCCCACTCTATTTGCTCGTCACAAGAGTTCTATAATCTTAATTAAGTTTAAGCACAAAATAAGTTCAGCTGAAGTAGAAAAAAAGCCTTCCCAGTGTCTTTCTGAAGAAGCAGACACTTGCACCTACCTGCTTGGAGATTTTCGGGCCCTTCAGAGCAACTCCTTGCTTCCCTCAGCCATCTCCCTCAAACTGACACTAGAAACTCTGACTGCCCCCTCCCCAACGGCAGCTTCAGTTCATCTTCATCCTTCTCACACCTGCCCTCTGCTGTTGTTGTTGTTTTTGTTTGTTTGTTTGTTTTTTAAGTTTTCCTGGATTTCAGTCTATACTTTGATTAACAGCTTGATTTGGAGTCTGGGTCTCTGCCTCCCCTGAATTCAACTTCAGAAAAATGTTCAACCACACACAGGTGCCTTCAGAGAGAGAGCTTCCAGATCATGAGCTTTGATAAAATTAAGAAAATACCCTGAGGACAACACACCTCCAAAACATATTATTCTTCCTTTCTCAAATATGTGTTGAACCATGGAACTGTCCTAGGTACAACGGTGAACAAAACAGACACTATCTCTGTCCGCACTGAACTTACACCATGGCAGGGAAAAATACATCTTAAAAAAGTAATTATAAAGACGCAAGGGTTTGCTCACACCATTACTTCCTGTAACCCCTGGCCCTTGAAAACTCAGTAAGATTGCCTCCCACCCCCAAAGCCTGCAGAACTTTCTGCTACCTCCAACTCTTCTCTCTCTTCGTGTCCCCTATTTTTCTTTCCTTCTTTTAGCATCCCGGGAACTCCAAATTCTTTGGCTCTCTCCAACTGTGGCTACACCTAAATCCACCCAAGTGCTCAGCAAGGAAGAAAAAAAAAATTTCAATTGATTAAAATTCACCTTTTCTACGTGTTTGCAATTCCAAATAAGGAAAAAAAAAAAAACCTCTTCCTTTCTTCTTCCCTTCATTCTAATGCTGACTCATTCATAATTTTCAAAGTGAAGCTAACTATTTATAAAAAGGCAAAGAGGGAAGGAATTGACCTAATAATTTCCTAATAATTTAATAAAAGCTGGGAATAAGACTCGCTAACAAGCTTTTTAAATATGTGTTCCCACTTTACATAACCACAATCTTGGAGAAAGGGAAAAAGCCCCAAGACACAGAGACAACCAGGTACTTTTTCTTTTTTTTCTTTTTTGTAGATTCTAATACTTGGTCATTAATGCAAGAGGTGAGAAGTCACAGCTCCCCATGGGCTGTATTCTCAATAAGAGGCATGGCTAAAGTGATTTTTTTCCTCTTTTTGATAACTAGTAGATTTATGTTTTCATTCAATATGTCTCTCATTAACATGAGAAGCACAAAGAAAAATTTCATAATCTGATAAATATAAACAGATCACTGAATTGAGAGAAACTGCCAAATTTTCTTGGGATTATTAATGGAAACATTATGCTTTTTATTAAATTTGCAGACACGTGTATTTGAATAATTACCAACTGACATAATGAAGCTTGGAGGGAATGGAATCTTCCATGTTTTAGTGTAGAAGTCTAGAATAAAGTGAGTTCAAAACACTTAAACCTAGAAAATGCTTCAATACCTCTAAAGTTACAAGAAAGGAACATATAACCAAATGGAAAACCAATAATCAAGATATCACTAATATTTTGAACAAAACTAATAAGAAGAGAAGAGAGTTTTCCATCTGCCAATTTTTTCCAACTAAATTTTGTATCAAATACCTAGGAAATTATATCTGGAATGAGGGCACCAAAATATTCTAAATTGTTAAAGTAAGTAAGAGAATGAGTAAAAAAATTACATATATACATATATTATATAACACATGTTATATAATATATAATATGTATATATTATATATATTTTTTAATTGAATGTAGTAGCAGAATAGAGCCTTGGATCACGTTATAGATACAAACCCATAATGCCATGTGGTTTAAAGAAGTCCTCAAAATCATGTACTCCAACCCCTTCATTTTGCAGAAGAGCTTATCTCAGACCCAGAGCGTTTATATAATTTTGCAAAATTCACAGAGTTGTTAATACGTAGCAAAAGAAATACTACAATTTGATCGCCATGCCTCAAATTCAGACCTCTTCAAATAACCAGTGATGCGCACACATGCAGAGAGTATATACTGTATCTATACAGACAAAGAGGGAGAGAAAGAGCGCAAATGAATTAGTAAACTCAATTTTTTAAAAAAAATCTAGTTCTCTTTCTCTCTTGATTAATATTGAAGTGCGTTCTAAGCAGGCCTCGTGCTAGCACTTCACTTACATTAATTAATCCTCACAATGCCCATCCCTTCTAACAGGGTAGTGATGTTGTCCCTCTCTCTATAACAAGCAAATGAAGGTTAAGTGGGGTAATGCATGTGTTTAAGGTCACTCAGGCCCTACGAGATTGTCCTTCACAGGCTTCACTGTTTATAAAAAGTACATGCTGGGCTATCAAAAGTGGAACAAATAGTGAGGGCTTCTGAACCAAATTAGTTTATTACACACTTTCTGAATTGTGTTTGAAACCAACATAGCTGCTGTTAATAAGCAGAGCAGATTCACATGGCCGCGGTTTAATAACAGCTGTGGTCGATGGCGTGTGCAGCATATGGAGACGGAAATTACCTTCTAACCTTCTTTCACAGGCTTATATCAAACAGATTCTCACACCTCGTCCCGAACCTTTTCTGTGGGGCAAAGGAAAGGGACTGCATATATACCCTCGTCACTTGCACAGAAGGGGAGATGCGGGTGCAAAGGAAAGTCCCAACCTTATCCAAAACCACTGAAGTCTTGCCAATACTGAACTCCCAACACCACTGGAGACAGAAAGAAGAGGCGGCTCACATTCCATCTGGCATGTGGTGCCCTCTATTGTGCCTTCTGAAATTCTGCGAGTGGGAGGGGAAGCAATTTGTAGGGTTGGCTGACATTTTTTCTTTTATGCAAATGCACCACTGTTGGATAACTCTGTCTGCTTCTCATTAACTTTGAAATTCCCAAAGGCAAGGGCCATGTCTCCCTTCTTTATTGTGCATGATGCCGAACATATTATGAATGGTTAATAAATGTCACATCGTTTTCATACTGCATTGACTAAGAATGACATTTTCCCATGAGTCTTGCTTGCTTCAATTTCTCAGCAAATCTCACAAAGTGTATACATTTCCCAGGAAAAAGACACTGTTTAAGGCCAGTATTCCTTGCTTGAGTCTCTTTAGCAAATTCCCATTAATGCATCACTCACCTTTTCCCTGAGCAATGGACTGTTATCCATCTGTTTTACTCTTTTTCCACTCCCACCTGCAGAATTTACATGTGATATCTGACATCCTATTTCATATCACCTCCATCACAACAATGGCCTTCTATTCTATATATACTATGACTCTTTGGAGGAAGCCCTTGATAAGGCTTATCAATTATGCTATTACTAGTACTGATATTTTTAGGAAAAGTTTTTGTTTTCATAAGGACTTTTATACCTTTTGTTTTCCAAGAATTTTTTTAAAAATAAAAATTATAATGAATTATAAAATAAAAATTATAATGAATAAAATAGTCAAGACCTTGTTTTATTTATCTTTGTACCCCAGTTGATGGTTCAATGTTCATGAGAATTATAAGTATTTCTGTTTTCCCTACACTATTTCCAAAGGCGATTCAACAATAAGACTTCTTTGTAACACATGAGGTAGAGCAATCACACCTTGATACCCCTTATCAAATGGCCCCAGTAAAGTACTAAATATAAGATACCAATGAGGAGTTCCTTTTACAAGTACAAAATAAAATGAAACCCATTTATACTACTCTGAAGGCTTGAACTTAGATTGAAGACTCCAAATCTAAAATGTCAGCAATGATTTTACTTGCACGTTTTCCCACTTCACAGAACGAAAAGAACATGTTAGAAAAGTTATTTCAAATATTAAAGAATAGAGGGCATCTTTAGGCATTTACAATAAGAACGTAGCCTGGATTTCTGACAGAACTTTGGAGACTTTTAGTTCCATTCTCCCATTTTCCTGACAAGTCTAAAGTCCTTCATCTTCTGCAGTGTGTGAAGAAATTGATCTGTGTATGGAAATATTTACACACACACACACACACACACACACACACACACACACACACACACACACACTACCCTACTGTATAAAAAGAGAAGCTTGTTTCAATCAGGGCCAAATGTCAGTTTTCAAAAACTTACAAAAAAAGATAAAAATGAAATATCCAAAGAAGCAGAAAGTGTTCATAGTTGTGACTCAGAATAGGAACCCCCTTTTACAATATTTCTGTGGCAAGAGTTGTATTCAATGGGATTTGGGACTTTCTCCATTTTTTCCTAAGTTCCTCTTCTGAAAAAAGTTGTTTCTTCAAAATCTGCTTAACACTATTGAGGATACTAAGTTCGAAGAAAGCAAAATAACTTTTGTTCATTCATTTATTCTTTCCCTTCTTTATCATACTGATTTTTTGTTTTTGAAGTTTTCTCTTTTTACAAACTGTCAAAAACTAGCAACTCTGGGTTTTTGAGAGTTCAGCATCTTAAGGTTCATTTGCAACAAAATTACACATCACTTAAAAGGAAATTTGTAATTATTTTATGAATAAACTGAATTTTTCAAAGTGTTATATAAAACATGATAATTTTATAAGTGGAACAAATTATAAAAAATAATAATGGATCAGATTGTAATGAAATTACGTTATTTAATAATTAATAATCATTGTCTAATTTAACATTAAATTATATTATATAATATATATTTATAATATTATATATTGTGATATTAAGTTATACACAAGAATACTGGTCAGAGTGCTTAATTCTTCACTACACATTCCATCCTAAACAATTAGCCCAAGCCAACTGGGGCCAGCCAAGCCCTTTGTTCATAATTGATTTTGGAAAGACTGTGATAATGTTAACCGATGACATGTACGAAAATCTACTGAAGGCCATCTGGGAAACTTTCCTTACTTCCAAATGACACTGAAACAAAGACAGTCTTTCACCTTGTGAACATTTGTGTCACTTTTCATAATGCATACATTTATGTGGTTCTTTCATTGTGCAAGGCCCTGCTCTAAGTATTAACTCATTCGATTCTCACAACATCCACACAGGTAGACACTCTAAGTACCTCCATCTTTTAGATGAGGACACTGAGGCACTAAGGGGTTAACTTTGCCAGAAAGTGGCAAAGCTGGAAACTGAACCCAGGCAATGTAGCTCCAGTGTACATTCTCTTGGCATATTACTATGCCACTTCTCCATGAAAGCTGCTTTGAGTCCCCAGTATGTACTGCCTTCCTTAAATTGTACTCTCTGGTGGTGGCCACCAAATCTGTAAGATTAAAAAAAAAAGGCCCTCCAAGAAAATGGACTCTTTTGATACTCCCTGAATAAATTATAGCCCAGATGCAGGACAGAGACTACAGGAGTGAGTGCAGTAAGATTTTGATGAAGGGAAGGCAGAAGATGGGAAGGATCAGAGAGCATGAGGCAGAGAGGGCTTCACACAGGAAGAGCTGAGGCAACACCAAACCAGGGACGCTGGGACCTGGGGAAGGGGAAGGGAAGAGAAGAGCAAGAAGCTTTAATGACAGCCACAGTTTAGTGCAGACCTACTATATACCTAGCCCCTCATCTAGATTATTTATAGGCTTTATAATTCACATACCCTGTAAAGAAGGTATTCTTGCCATTCCCATTTTACAGATGAGCAAACCTTGCTGGTAAAGAGGTAAGACAGCATGTAAACCAGAACTGTAAGAACTCTAAAGCCTTGCTTCCTATCCGGCCACCGTCCTGAACATCAAGGGCACCAACAGGGAATGTGAGAGACAAAAAGAGCCTCTAGTTCACAACCGTGCTGATGTTCCCTCAAAACCCATGGCTCTAGGACATGTTTCTCGTTCCCAGGAGGCCTCCAAAAGAATAACTCAAATCTTTCAAGGAAAGTTTCTGAGTTCATCTGTTTTAAGTTGCTTGGAGTTGCTAGCAAAAGGAAAAATCTTTCCCACCCTACCCCCAAGAACCAAACGTTGGAAACAACCTAATGTCTTCAGGCTGTCGTACCAAGAAAATGGCTGAGGAGATTTTTCTTCTTTAATTTTTTTTTTTAATTATTGGGGTGACAATTGTTAGTGAAATTACAAAGATTTCAGGTGTACAATTCTGTATTACATCATCTATAAATCCCATTGTGTGTTCACCACCCAGAGTCAGTTCTCCTTCCATCACCATATATTTGATCTCCCTTACCCTCATCTCCCTCCCCCCACCCCCTTTACCCTCTGGTAACCACTAAACTATTGTCTGTGTCTATGAGTTTTGTTTCTCACTTGTTTGTCTTGTTCTTTTGTTGTTTTTGGTTTATATACCACATATCAGTGAAACAACATTAAGCTTCAACACAATTATAGGGGGAAAAAATGATTCCTCCTCTTCTTTCTCCCTACCCTCTTACCAGGATTCATAAGTGAATAAAAAGCAGGGCAAGCAAGGGGAGCAGGAAATTATCCTTGAAATGGTTAAAAAATTCAGGGCTCAAGTGTTCAATCTATACATATTATGAAATTATGAAATATAAGACAGCTGCTGATTCAACCCACATACATCTATGATCATTTATCGTCCCCTCAAAATCATGGGATACTCTGAGCATGGACATATCTTTGTGCTTCTCAGTCACGGGGTCAAGTGGAAAGAACAGTGAGGACTGAAGTCAAGATGAATCAGATGTTGGCCATGCCACACATCCTAGCCAGCTTCAGTTTCCTCGTTTGCAAACTACAGGTAATTCCCACCTGGAAAGATTTCTGGGAGAATGAAATTAACTAATGAGTGGGAAACTGCCTAGCACGGGAAAGCTATTCAAGAAAGGAGGCTTAATGGTTTCTTTCCCATGAAAATGGCAAAAAAAATAAAAAATAAAAAAAAATCATAACCATATGGGAATGTGGTGTTGAACAAATTTTTTACTGATGAGCAAGAAAGACTAGGCAGGGAGGACCTGACCTAACCATTGAGAAGTTCTTGACAGGAAATAAAGTGAAACCTGGACAAACACTGTTGTCGAGGGAGGTTGTGAATATCATTTTATTATTTATAATGATAAAAATTAGGAAATCTTCTCAGGTTATTTAAAAGAAAGTGATGGCCAGTGAATTCCTTTTCTCAGGTCTCAGGAACCCAGCCTTCTTGGATGTGGAGGGGCCAGATGAGCTTTCCTGCAAATCCCTTACAAGGTGATTCTGCCTGAGAATATCTTTCTTCTGGCTATTTCTCTGCATGCCATTTGACACAAAATTCTTATACAATCAGAAATATCAACTCCATTAGGATTTGCAAAGCCACATAAACAAAACCCTCCCACTAAGTGATGCAAATGGCTTTGAACATTTCAAAGAAATCCCATTGGGGCATCAAGTCAGACTTGTTGCCTGCCCTTAACTTATCTCTCTGCCCAGGGTCAGTCTTTTGCCTGATGCTGTACCCTTTCCATTTAGAGATGTTTGGAAAAGGTGCTGCTGAAAGGACAGCCTCACGCTGGGTTTATTTAGTCATTCCCTGCAGGAAATGATGGAAATTCCTGGCATTCTTATCAGGGAAAGGGGTGAACTCTGCTGGTGTCAGTCTTGAAGGGCTGTAGTGAGAGGAATGTGTGCAGCCCTCCTTTGTAGTTTGAGGTGGATAACTTCAAAGCAGCGCCTTCCCCAAATCCAGAGACGAAGCCAGGCTTTTGGGAAGAGTGCTGGGAGAGGAGAGACAGACAGCCTGGTCCCCAAGCCCAAACAACCACAAGTTGAGGCATCAAGTGTTTATCTTGAGCAGCTTCCCAAAGACAATTCAGCATCCTCTTGGTAAACTCCTTCAATCCTCTCTGCACTGAAAGCAGAAACTCGCCACATACCTCAAAAAGAACCTTTCTTTCTGGCTATTTGGCTAAGCTTATCTGTTATCTTTCGGAAGCCCAAGTGGTCCTCTACACTGTTAGATATTCAGTTCCTCTAAACCTTTGCAAAAAAGAAAAAAACAAAAAACAAAACAAAAAAAACCCGTTGACTGATTTACCTAGAGTCACCGGTTTGAAGTTTCATGTGTTGCTCTGTTTGGAGGATGGGTTTGGAGGGAGGGGGTGCTAGTTAAGGAGTAGGGCAGGGGGCAGCGTTCTGGAACCTGGCTGGGATCTATTCAATATAGATTTCTCAGCTGCTTCCACACGCCCAACACTGTGTGCCTTAAACGGTTAAGAATATTCTTCCTAATCCGAAATTACTGTGCAAGGGAAACAAGGGAAAAGAAAAAGCCCAGCTTGCTTGAAACTGTAGGTGAAGGGAGGCCTTTGAAGTTGTGGGTAAACAAAACTCAAGGACACGCTTTGGTGAGCACACTGAGGAAAAGGCATCAGATATCCCTTTTTTGGCCGTAACCCCTAAATAATTTTTCTTCCGTTCTCTTAGAATGTCTCCACTTAGTTTTTGCAAAAGACTTGCGTTCTATTCCATAGAAAGTGCTTCCTTTTACTTGTTACTGCTTCACAGTTTGCAATTTTTCGGATTTTTTCCCCTTTGGTAGCTATGAAGACTCCCTGTAGCGAGCGGGGCCCAAGGAAGTCACTTTGTCAAACTCAAACAACAAATGTTTCTTGCTGCCCCCAGTGGGTCACTATTGACCCTAAACCTACACGTGACTGTCACAGGCAGAAGCAGGTATCTCCTTCTCCTCTATCATTCCAGCTTTGGACATCCTATTATTGTACCACATCACATTCCAGAGATAACACAAGAGATCCCGAAGTGACCAGTGAAACAAAGGCAGTGTATCTCCACCCCCCTCAGCACAAAAAGGGGCAAAGCAGACTCCAGAGGGAAGGCCCAGGATATCCAGGGTGCTGCTTGTCATTAGGCCCCAACACTGCCCACCAGGGTGCTGGGGCAGAGCATCTGTCCCTAGGTCTCCTTGCCCCTCTCAGTTCTTAGCAGTAAAGCAGGGGTTCGATGGAACAAGAATCCACAAGGCTGCTGGAAACTGAAAAGTTCTGAGGGCCCACTAAACCCTAGGTACAATGTTCAAGAAGCAGGACCAAAAGGTTGAAGAGGGAACCTTACATCAGAATAATGGGCAATACTTACAAGACGCTCACGAGTGCCACACACTGCGCTGACCCGGTATCACATTTATTTCCACAACACCCCTATGAAGGACCCTATTATCACCCCTATGAAGGACCCTATTACGTGTGAGAAAACTGAGACTTTATAATTTTTAAAAAATAATGTGCCCAAGGTCACAGCGTGGGTGAGTGTTGGAACTCAGATCCAAACCAACACTCCTGGTCTTAGGGTCCACACACCTAACCACTGCACCCCCCTGTCCCCCAAAGAGATGGAAAGCAGCCATCAAATGGGAAAGATAACGCCTGGCCTGCTGGCCTCATGGAGTTGTGAAGGAAAAATACATTTGTTAAGACCTTTGGGAAGATAAACGTGATACACAACCATGAGCTGGATTTGTTATGATCCTTTCAATGTGGGTTAAAAGGCAGGATCTGGAACTCACCCTACTTCTCCTGTGGAATTTTGATGCACTCATCCCTTGGAACTGAAATGCCATTTTTCTTTACTCCTACTCCATATAATTTTAATGAAAAAAAAATGTTTTAACTTGAACACATTCATGTTAATAATAGGACTAATCAGAAGGTTCAGAAGACATTTTTGGATCAATTTATTGGAAATTCCCAAATTTATAAATTTATATTTATTCCTTAGCATATGAACTAATTTTCTTTCTCTGCTAACTATAATAATAAAGGCTTCTAGAGCCATGTGTGATATTTTTGAAAAAAGTAGTAACTGGGAAATAAGTAGAAGGATATAAATACTATATATCATAGTCTATCTACAGAAAATAAAAATTAATACACTGGTACCTCATGTTCCAGAGGAAAAACTCTGCCAAATTGTAACTATAGTTATATCCCAAATTAATTAGCTCTGCGTACTGAGGCCAAAAATCACTGACCGTCAGAGCCTGATTAAATTTTGAAAATGCTCACTTCATTAGCCTTTCAAAGTTTCCCCTCATAAGATTTGGTCAGAGGAGAAAATAAGTGCCAAACTCATCAGATTTAACTCTATCTCTTCTCCAGACACCTGCCCAGAACTTTGAAAAAAAAAAGGGTCACTCTTCTGTGGGTGGTTAGCATACAATGTGATATATATTGATGTATTACAGAAATGTACATTTGAAACTATGTAATTATACTAACCATTGTCACCCCAATAAATTTTTAAAAAAACAAAATTAAATTTAAAAAAATAGAAAAATGGTCTCTCTTTTTAAAGAAACCCCTTCTCCTGGATCTTCAAACTTCTACTGATTTCCAAATATAAATTTGAAATTTTCTGATTTCTGAAATATATAGGAAATCATTTATTTTGCTTTATTTTTACAAGTTTGATTTTCCTCTTTATTTTTGCCTTTTCATTTCTGTTTTGTTTTCCTTTCCTTCGTAATTCTTGGTTTCATCTTCACTCCTCCCACCTTCGGTGAACTCATCGTGGGAAACAGAACAACACAGGGTACTGATCCAGAAATAGGTAATTGTGTAGATACAGAACAGTAGTAGGGAGGGAGGGAGAAAGGAATGAGCATAAGCCACTCTGCCAGCATCTGAATGGAGATGCTACGGGCTTGGTGCCACTGCGTTCCCATTTTAAAGCCCTATTTTTTTCTCCAGAAAGAAATGCAGAAGTGTGTGTCCAGAAGGAAAAATGTTAAAGCAATGAGGGAGCCAGAGCAGCTGGGGGTTGTTAACTTTAATCAAAGTCCAGCCAGGATTTTTTTAAGCAACAGGAAGTAGATTCATTCTCTCTCTCTCTCTCTCTCTCTCTCTCTCTCTCTCTCTCTCTCTCTCCCCCCCCACCCCCACCTATCCTCTCCCTCCCCTCATGGGACCTCCTTTTCTCCTCTATCCTTCTTCATTTCCTCTGGCCAAGACACAGAAACAAGCTGGACAGAACATCTCAGTTGCCTTGGACTACCTTTGGAACTTTGCAGTGTCCACTGGCAGTTCAAAGCCAAGCTGCAGAGCATGAGAAGCATGGTCAAAGAGAGAAGAGTACCCGTGTGCAGCAGCCTAGGAGGCAGAGGAGCAGGTATTAGTTTCCCATGGCTGCTGTAACAGATTACAATTGTGGTGGCTTAAAAACAACACAGATATCTTCTCTTACAGTTTTAGAGGCCAGAAGTCTGAAATCAGCTTCAGTTGGCTGAAATCAAGATGTTGGCAGCGCTGGGCTCCCTTCAGACTCTCTGAACAGAAAATTCATTTTCTTCACTTTTTCAGCTTCTAGTGGCCACCTGTGTTCCTTGGCTGTGGCCCCTTCTTCCACCTTCAGAGCACATCACTCCAATCCCTGCTTCCATCATCACATCATCTTCTCCTCTCAGGAGTCAAATCTCCCTCTTCCCCGCTCTTACAAGGACTCTTGTAATTGCACTTAGAGCCCTCCCAGATAACCGAGGATCATCTCTCCATCTCAAGTTCTTTAATTTAGTCACATCTACAAAGCATGTTTTGCCACGTCAGGTAACATTCAGGTTCCAGGGACTAAAATGTGGGCATCTTTGGGGGCCATTATCCAGCCTAGCACAGAGCACTTGTGTCTCATTGGGTTTCTGGAAAAATCTTCCTCTCACTATTCGCTAACATTGACTAAGTTATGAGCATGGGGCCTGAGGAAAAAGGGAAGATATTTTCTAAATATCAAAACAGAGAACTTCCATGTATTTTTGCTCTTGTCATAGGTTTATCTTTCCCAGCATGTTTTGCTTATTAAGCTATTTGGTTTATATTCACTGAACCCCAGAAGCATGCCATGCATGGACGCAGCTCCCGTTCCACTGTACTCAGCATTGTGAGAAATCATCCACCTGTTACACAGAAACTCAATTTCCAAGCAAAATTGGGCCTCAGAGCCACACACGTTCATGTGTGTCGAAGGTCCAACAATTGTACTGCATCCCAAGCACGGAGAAGGAAAAGAGCTTTGTTAGAACTCACCAAACCTCTTGTAACCGAAGGACTGCACCTCCTCCTCCTCTGCGAAGTCGTCTGCAGGAGAAGAAAAGACACAGTGTTAACCCTGGTGAGGCCCAGAAGTGCAAGGTCAGTGAGGGCCTCAACTGCTACAATCTCCACCTACTTTACTTTATCACAGTGGCTTTCCTTCTGCGCCTGGAACACACCATGCATTCTGAGAAAGACCACAGGGTCTACCTCCTGTTCTTTATGCAACTCCTTCTAACTCAGCTAAAATGTGACACCTTCAGTGCCTGTCCCAAGCACTCCCTGTCACACCACCCTATCTTAATATTAATCTCTGGGTTTCAGTACAGGCCACTATGTACGGGTAAGAGAGGTGGAGCTTTATTTCTTGGTCTCTTCTTCCTTCGCCAGTCTTAATGATTTCCTCCTTCTTGGCCTGGAGCCGCTCTTCACACCGCTTGCGTGCTTTCTTGGTCTTCGACCTAAGGGACTCCGCCTGGTCAGCAAGAAGCTTCCTTCGAGCCTTGTCTTCCTTCAGACTGTGGATGTGCCCCATGAGAATCTGCTTGTTTTTGAACACATTGCCCTTCCCTTTCAGGTGCAGGCTGGGATACATGTGGAGGTCAATCGTCTCAGATTCCCGGTATCTTCTGAGCAGTGGGCGAAGAATCCAGGTTACCTTCTCAGGCATTCGAGCACTGGCAGCACCCTTCCGCTTACCTATGCCCATATGCTCTTCCTGTGGGACAAGGTGTTTTTCCAGCATCGAGCTCGGGAATGGATAGTCACAGGCTTCCTGATCAGTTTTTGAATCTGCTGGCGGGAGCTGGCAATGGTGATGTCATTGGCCTCACTGGGGTCCAACCAGACCTTCTTTCTGCCACAGTGGGGACACTGGAGGCAAGCCTCTTCTGAAGCCTGAGCATACTCATGGCTGCAGCCACAGTGGCGAAAGGAAAGCTAACCAATTATTCTTGAGTCAGTCATCATTACTGCACTAGCACCCAGCCTTCTTCTCACATGCAACTCAGTTCAAAAGCACTGAGTCAGCACTTACTATGGACCAGAGACTGGCAGGCAGTGGGGCTTCAGAAGTGAGTGAGATATGGTTCCTTCCCTCAAGAAAGCTGACTGGCTTTCAAGAAAGGCAAGTAGACAGGAAATAAAGCCTCTGTGATTATCTTTTCCAGTCCCCAAATAGGACACAGGACCTGGCTATATCTAAACCCTGAAATGTTATGGAGAAACCAGACATACGAGTATGATATCTATAACACAATGTGGTGAACCTTAGAATACTTGTTTGTTGTAAAATGCTATGAAAACAGATGGGAGAGAGCAATTACTTTTACCAGAGAATAGAGAAGTGTGATATCTTTGTACTTTCACCATTATTTCCTTATTTAGACAACAGGGAAGAGATCTTGCTTGGAATCTAGAAGGCTAGGTCTTCATAAAAAAGTACGTAGTCTTCTGATGTCAAAGATGTGAAGCTTTAGTTCTACATGGAAGAACACGCTTACAAACAAGAGAACAGCACTTGACTCGGTGATTGGTTCGTTCAACAAATATCAATTAATGCCCTACTCTGTGCCTACTTTACTAAGTAATTCTATCCTATTAACGGCTGAAAGGCTGGGTCTAGTGCCAATGAAAGAGAAACCCTTATGTGCTGCTTCTACTTAGAAATCCATGCATTTACTTATTCATCCAATAAATGCTTACAGCCTAGGGGAGTTGATGAGACATGAACATAAGTAACCATGCCACCCAGACGTAAGCTTCCTCTGTCAGCTGCAGGCCCTCCACTGCTGTGCCATGTCTGCAGAAGAATCTACTCACATGCAGATGTTGGGAGCCAAGGAGACATCACTGAAGATTTAGGAGCGAAAAGAGCAATTATGCTGCACCCCCAACAGAAAACAGCTTAAAATTTCCCATTTGACATTTGTTATCCCCCAAAGCTTCGTTTCAGTAGGTCCACCATTAGTTTATTTGTTTGTTTGTTCTCTTTTTCCTCTCTGATCTTTTTTGCCCATGCAGCATTTAGTCTGACCAAATCCTCTCTCCTTCCTGAAATTTCCCTGGGAACTTCAAATGGCTCATATTTTTGTTATTAAAGCAGTTCAGCTCTGCCTTCCAAATGAACATGCCCAAATCCATTAAGGTTCAAGAAAACAAAGGCCTTATAGGCATCCCCCTAATAAGACTCAAGGAGGATCTTCTTCTTCTCTTAATCCCCATCCAAAAAGAATTAGAATTCTTACAGCAGTTACTAAAAGAATACAAATTTCTATCTCATCCTATTCTAAAATTAGATTAAAAATTATATGAGACATACAGGGTACAAGTAAAGTATCACAAATAACATCTGACTGAAATTATCAAGGTCTCATAGAGAAGTGTCTAAAGTCAGTCTTTATTAATGTTTTTTTCTTTGGAGAGAAAGAGAATTTGGGAAACACTGCGTATTGTATCCCTTTCTTGGAAATTCACAATGTTTTGAATACTTAGAGACTCTGAGAAGTGCTGAGAGAGAGAGGAAAAAAAACTTGTTTAACTTTGTTTCACTCAATGCTGTCAAAAGTTGACTTTAGAATCCTTTTTAATATCCTTAAAAGCTGGGTAGAGTTGGGCAGGTAACGCTTAGTGTAATAGTTCATTAGCACTGGTGTCCCCCAGAGCCTGCTGCTAAATTTTCCCAGCTGTTCAGCTGACAAACAGCCAAGTCAGGCTGGTGATGGAGTTAGGCATTTAGGAAATTGAGAAAGAGTAAGACTTAAGAGTTGATGGGGCTTGTGGTTGTGTGGACAACCCATATGAGGCTACAAGAGCCATAGGAGAGGATATGAGGTCACGTGTTGCTAATGCCTGGCCATTTTAGAAAGCAAAAAGCAATGACAGGACCCACAATGGCTGACAGAAGGATCTGAGGAAGACAGCCTAATGTTAAGTGTACTGTTATTTTCTGTTCTCAAAACTTTTCCTCACGCTGTGTAGCTAAGTGCATCCCAGATTGGCTTTATAGTATTGGAGGCCCGCAAAGGTGATATACTCAAACAAGGATATTATCCCTATAAAATACCTAGTCATTTTAGTAACTTGCCACTTTTCAAAATCCGTGTTTGACACAATCTATGTACACAACATAACAGTCCTATGTGAGAGCAAGGATTTGGCTAAGATCTAAGGCCCCTAAGTTCTGCAGTGCCATAGCTTCATCCCTGCTTCTGCCAGCAGTTTGTCTGCAGTGAAGAGGTAACATTCACATACTAAATAACAAAATGTGTTTAATTTGAGTTATATCTATTAGGTTGGTGCAAAAACAATTGCGGTTTATAAGGTTAAAAATAATTGCAGAAAGCGCAATTACTTTTGCACCAACCTAATACAAGCACAAACTTTCTTGGCTTCCACAGCTGTACTTCAGCATTCCATTTTAATACCTGTGGGCTACCCTGTCTTTTGCTTGCCTATTTCAAAATGTGATTTTTATTTTAGTTTAGTTTTTACTTTCCTCGGTAACTGGCACAGAGCCACACTGGCCAGAGGTTTCATGATAATGTTGAATGGAACTCTGCTGCTCATTTATTCTTTGAGCCTTGCTATTTCAGGGTACCATGAGTTCAAGTGAAGTTTAGTTGGCTGAGAGAGCTGAGGATCCTACATATTAAAAGGTTCCAATCAATCTGTGGACCAAGTTGTGTGATATTCCTACAGTTAGAAATTACCTCTCCTTCCCCTACACTTCCTTTGTATCAGTGCAACCGCACTTAACTCTGCCTTTTATTCCAGTTCTGGTTTTGACTCTGCCAGATGAAAAGCCATCTGAAAACAGGAAACTTGTCACATTGTAACCCTGAGCAAGTAGTACAATTATGGCACATTATAGGCACTCAATAGTTGTTGCTGAAAATTAAGCAGATTAGAATTACAGGCGTCTGTCTCTCCCACCAGCTGATGAACTGAAGGAAAGAAATTAAATCTTTCTCTTTTTGAACATCCACCGTGTTTGGGTAAGATAAGACTACTGAATTTCAAGTACTTCCCATTTGTTAATTTTCTCTGTTTTACAGATAAGAAAACTGAGGTTCAGAAAAGTTACATAATTTGACCCAAGGTCTCACAGTTCGTGAGTAGCCAGACCAACACTAAAACCCAGTCTGTGGGACCCACCAGTTCTACACCATGATGGTTATTGACCCTGCAGACTCAAGAAACTGAACCCTTTGCTAATAGAGAAAACTAAGACACATGATTTATACCATCGAATTCTTGAAAGGCTTAGGAATTTGGGACACAGGTCACTCTGAAAGGAGAATAAAGGTGAGGCTAAAATAGGAGGACTGATAGAACATATGTTTAAGAAATAGTTGACTATTATCAAACAAACAGATAATAAGTGCTGGTGAGGATATGGAGAAATTAGAAGCCTCCCTGTTTGTGGGAACGCAAAATGGTGCAGCCACTTTGGAAAACAGTCTGTCAGTTCCTCAAAAAAGTTAAACACAGAAATACCATGTGATCTGGCAATACCACTCCTAGATATGTACTCAAGAGAAATGAAAATATATGTCCACACGAAAACTTATACACAAGTATTTGTACCAGCATTATTTATAACAGTAAGAAAGTAGAAACAACCCAAATGTCCATGAACTAATGACTGGATAAATAAATAGTATCTATCTATACAATGAAATAGGAATGAAATAGCAATAAAAAAGGAATGAAGTACTGATACATGCTACAGCATGGATAAACCTTAAATATATTACGCTAGGGCCGGCCTGGTGGCTCAGGTGGTTGGAGCACCGTGCTCCTAACGCTGAGGTCACAGGTTCGATTCCCACATGGGCCAGTGAGCTGAGCCCTCCGCAACTAGAATGAAGTCAGTGAGCTGCCGTTAAGCTTCAGGGTGGCCAGATGGCTCAGTTGGTTGGAGTTCAGGCTCTCAACCACAAGGCTGCCAGTTCGACTCCTTGACTCCCACAAGGGATGGTGGGCTGCTCCCCCTGCAACTAACATCGGCAACTGGACCTGGAGCTGAGCTGCGCCCTCCACAAATAAGATTGAAAGGACAACAACTTGACTTGGAAAAGTCCTGGAAGTACACACTGTTCTCCAATAAAGTCCTGTTCCCCTTCCCCAATAAAAAACAAGCAAACAAACAAACAAACAAAAAATTATGCTAAGTGAGAGGGGCCAATCACAAAAAAACACATATTAATTCATTATTATTTCATTTATGTGTAATGTCTACATTAAGCAAATTCATAGAGTCCAAAACCTAGGGCTACAGGATATGGATATGGGGTTTCTCTTTGGTGTGATGACAATGCCCTAAAATTGATTGTAATGATGGTTACAAAACCTGTGAATATACAAAAGAAACCTACTGAATTGTATACTTTAAATGGGTGATTTGTGTGGTATGTGGGAAAAAAAGCAATTGGACCTCCCAGGTCCCCCACATGGCTGGGTGACTGTCTCTCCCTGTCCACAGCAGAGCATCAAAGGTTTATTATTCAGAGAAGTTAAAAAAAAAGGTCTGTTGTCTAGAGGACACCAGGAACAGCTGAGATGAGGAGAATGGTAAACGGATCAGAGAAAAAGGTAAAAGTTTACGTAATGAATGTTCAGATACTTGGTCCTCTTCTCCTACTCAGTCATCCCAAAATGTATCCTCTAGGCTAAAGATTGGAAGATTCTTCCTGGGAAATGCGACCAGTTAAGAAAAAAATAAACTAATGATTCTGATCCCAACAGGTTTCTACTGGAATAGC
This sequence comes from Rhinolophus hipposideros, assembly GCF_964194185.1. NCBI lineage: Eukaryota > Metazoa > Chordata > Mammalia > Chiroptera > Rhinolophidae > Rhinolophus > Rhinolophus hipposideros. The sequence goes on from NC_138063.1 coordinate 43,186,952, forward strand.
CCAACCAGATCAGCCTAGAGTAACAGTCACAGTACACAAAATTCACAAAAACAAAGATGTTCTCATTAACCTTTATAATGTTCTGCTTTGATAGATGAGAATACAACCAAGGATTATCAGACATCTGACACAGCCTCTAACATGAAAAGACAAAGATAAAGAAATAAAAAACTAGATAAAGAAATTTGGAGGAAATATACATTATGCAGGATGACAAAAATTAAAAAAACTTCCATCATTAATATCCTTATAGAGAAAAGAGAAGATAATGTATCCATAAAATAATAGCAGATGCTATAAAAAGGAACTATCAAAGAAAAAGAAAGATGTCTTGGAAATTAAAAATACAATCATAGAAATAATAACAATAGAAGAGTTGGAATAAACAGTTGAAATATTCCAGAAAGTAGGAAAAAATGACAAATAATATAAAAAAGAATAAAGACAAGAAAAAAATTAGAGAATCAATTCAAGGGCTCCAATATTCAAGAAACAGGAAAAAAAAAAAAAGAGGGAAAGAACCATCAGAGGAATAACCGAACAACATCTTCTATATCAAAGGACATGAGTCTCCAGAAAGAAAGGGCCCATCACTTCCCAGCACAAAGAAAGGAAAGAGATCCACTCCAAGACACATCATAATAAAATTTCAGAGCACCGAGGGGGAAAAAAGAAGATCCTAAAAGCTTCCAGACAGGAAAAGAAAAACAAAAACAACTTACAAAAATATATTTTTAAAAATCTTCACACTTCACAAGAGCAAAACTAGAACTGAAAAAAAATAGATCAGTTCTTCAAAACTCTATAGCTAAATTATTTCCAACGTAGAAATCTCTCAATTAAATGAGCAGGTCATAGAAAGACCTTTTCAGACTTTCAGATTCTGCAAAAATGTACCTCTCACGCACACTTTTCTCAGGAAGTTATTGGAGAATACATTCCACTAAAATGGGAACAAACCCAGAAAGGTGTGTGTGCATGTAACCTAACCTAACCTATCCTGAGTAGGTCAGAAGGTTCCATGAAAGATGTCTTCAAGAAGATGAAAATGAGGACGTCATCAAAATGGCAGCATGAGGTGAGGCTCTGTAAAGCTCCCCTGGAATTTACAACTAATCAAACAACAATAACTCCACAGAGGACTCTCTGCACAGCAGACAGGCAAGACGAAGAGGCCCGCTACTAAATTCACCTAAAGGTGGGCGAACACGCGTGCGGGGGCAGGACGCAAACCTAGCTCAGTGCTCCAAGCTCGCTGCATCCCGGAACTACTGCAGCTGCGGGAGAGGGAAAAACTCGGACTGCTAGGGCTCCGCTTATGGCCCAGAGGACTGAGAAGGCAGCATATAACACGGCTGAACCCAAGGCTCACGGCAGAGACCTCGGAGAAAAAACTGAGGGAAGAAGGCTGAAAATGGTGGTTTAAGCCCTCACTGCTGAGCAGAGAACGGAAGCCTTAGGCACTGAGACTAGCCGCCCCCTCCCTACCCTCCCAGAGCTCGCCCCGCTTCCACCTGCCCGGTACTAGCAGGGATGAGTAGCAGAGTCAGATCAAAAGAACAGAATATTTGCTGTTCTGAGAACTGTGGACCGCAGACACAGATTCGCAGCCCAACTAGTTCTGGCAAAGGAGAGGGAGCTGTGGAAGCATGACTGGCTATGGGGGTGGTCACCACCATTGCTCTGGGCCACCTCTCACAACTCACCCCGCCCCTGACCCCACCTATCTGGGCGGATCCCTGCAGGAGTAAACAGAAATGCTGAAACATAAGGGCTCTGAATCTGGTGCAGGAAGAGCTTTGGAACTTCAAAAGCTCTCCGCATACCCACATGGACATTGCGCCCCGTGACCCAGGCAAACTATTAACAGAGGAGAAGACCGTCTCCCAGGGAATCCCCCATTGTGTGAGAAGCTGGAATAGTGCAGAGAAAACATAGCACTACTGTGTGAGAGAGAAAAAAAAAGGCTGCAGTCGGAGACAAAACAAAACATTCTACCAACAAGTACTGGAAAACCAAAGAAAGACCTCTTCCTATCAACCTGTTGCAGAAGCCACTCCTGTAAATGTCTAGGAAGAGAGATAATAAATCAGTAATTGCCATGAATAACCAAGACAACAAGACAGCTCAGAAAGAAAGTGAAAAGTCTCCAGAAAAGGAACTTAAAGATATGGAAATATGTGACTTAAATGACAGAGAATTCAAGATTGCAGTTCTGAAAAAACTCAACGAGATGCAAGAAAACACAGAAAGGCAGTTTAATGAACACAGAAACACAATCAAAGAAAAAAATGAACATTTTACCAAAGAGATTGATATTTTAAAAAAGAACCAAATAGAATTTCTGGAGATTAAGAACACAATAAAAGAAATGAAGAATGAAATAGCCAGCTTAGGTAATAGAGCTGACCAGATGGAGAAAAGAATCAGTGACATCGAAGATAGAAATGTGGAAATGACACGGATCGAAAAAGAGAGAGATTTGAGAGTTAAAAGAAATAAAAGAACTCTACAAAGAACTTTCTGACTCCATCAGAAAGAGCAATATAAGAATAATGGGCATACCAGAAGGAGAAGAAAGAGAGAAGGGAACAGAGAATATATTCAAACAAATTGTTGATGAGAACTTCCCAAACTTGTGGACAGAACTGGATCCTCAAATCCAAGAAGCAAATAGAACACCTAATTACCTCAATCCCAACAGGCCTTCCTTCTCCAAGGCTCATTGTATTGCAGCTGTCTAAAATCAACACAAAGAAATAATCTTCAAGGCAGCCAGGGAAAAGAAGACGGTAACCTACAAAGGAAAGCCCATCAGATTATCATCAGATTTTTCAGCAGAAACTCTACAAGCAAGGAGGGAGTGGAACCAAATATTCAAACTATTGAAAGAGAGAAATTATGAGCCAAGAATAATACATCCAGCAAAGATATCCTTTAGATATGAAGGAGGAATAAAGACCTTTCCAGACATACAGAAGCTGAGGGAATTTTCCAGTACACGACCTGCACTACAAGAAATACTAAAGGAGGCTATTCGACCACCATCAACAGGGACAATTTGTGGCAACCAAAACATAAAAAGGGGGCGAGTAAAGGCCTGAACCGGAATATGGGAATGGAGAAAGTAAGCGTGCTGAAGAAAATGGAATACTCTAAATAACAAACTTTCTTTTACATAAACTTAAGGGTAACCACTCAAAAAAATATCCAGAACTGAAATATATACTGTAATAAAAGAAGAAACAGAGGGAAACATCATAGAATACCACCACACAGAAACAATAGACAACAACGAAAAGGCAAAGAAACAATGGAGTCACAGCCTTACCAGAAAACTAAAGATAGAATGACAGGAAATCCTCATGTATCAATAATCACCCTAAATGTAAATGGACTGAACTCACCAATAAAAAGGCACAGAGTAGCAGATTGGATCAAAAAACTAAACCCAACCATATGCTGTCTCCAAGAGACACATCTCAGCTACAAGGACAAGCATAGACTCAAAGTGAAAGGGTGGAAATTGACACTCCAAGCAAATGGTACACAGAGAAAATCAGGTGTAGCCATAATGATATCAGATGAAACAGACTTCAGGGTGAAAAAGATAACAAGAGATAAAGATGGACATTTCATAATGGTAAAAAGGACTATACAACAAGAAGACATAACAGTCATCAATATTTATGCCCCTAATCAGGGAGCACCGAAATTTCTCAAGCAACTACTAACAGAACTAAAGGGAGAAATTGACCAAAACACAATTATACTAGGGGACTTAAATACATCATTGACAGCTATGGATAGATCATCCAAACAGACGATAAATAATGAAATAGCAGCCCTAAATGACACATTAGATGAAATGGACATCATTGACATATATAGAGCACTTCATCCTAAAATATCAGACTATACATTCTTTTTGAGTGTACATGGAACATTCTCAAGGATAGACCATATATTGGGACATAAAATCAGCCTCAGCAAATCTAAGAAGATTGAAATCATACCAAGAATATTCTCTGATCACAAGGCTTTGAAGTTGGATATCAACTGCAAAAAGAAAGCACGAAAAAACACAAATACATGGAGATTAAACAACATACTTTTAAAGAATGACTGGATCAAAGAAGAAATTAGAGGAGAGATCAAAAGATACATAGAAACAAATGACAATGAAAATACATCCTACCAAAATTTTTAGGATGCAGCGAAAGCAGTTTTAAGAGGGAAATTTATATCATTACAGGCCTATCTCAAGAAACAAGAAAAATCCAAAATAAATAACCTCATTTTACACCTTAAAAAACTAGAATAAAAAGAACAAGTGAAACCCGAGGTCAGCAGAAGAAAGGAAATAACAAAAATCAGAGCACAACTAAATGAAATACAGAACAAAAAGACAATAGAAAAAATAATGTGACAAATAGCTGGTTCTTTGAAAAGATGAACAAAATTGACAAACCCTTGGCTAGACTCACTAAGATAAAAAGAGAGAAGACACTAACTAACAAAATCAGAAATGAAAAAGGGGAAGTTATCACGGACACCACAGAAATACAAAGGATCATCCAAGAATACTATGAAGGACTATATGCCACCAAATTCAATAACCTAGAAGAAATGGACAAGTTCTTAGAAACATATAGCCTTCCAAGGCTGAACCATGAAGAACTGGAAAATCTAAACAGACAGATCACCAGTAACGAAATTGAATCAGTCATCCAAAACCTTCCCAAAAGCAAAAGTCCGACACCAGATGGCTTCACTAGTGAATTGTACCCAACCTTCAAAGGGGATCTAATACCAATCCTGCTCAAACTCTTCCAAAAAATTGGAGAGACAGTATTCCCTAACTCATTTTATGAGGCCAACATTACCCTGATACCAAAACCTTGTAAGGACAACACAAAAAAAGAAAACTACAGACCAATATCTCTGATGATTACAGATGCAAAAATCCTAAACAAAATTCTAGCAAATCGAATACAACAATGCATTAAAAAGATTATTCATCACGACCAAGTGGGGTTCATCCCCGGGCCCCAAGGATGGTTCAACATCCGCAAATCCATCAATGTGATACATCACATAAACAAAATAAAGGAAAAAAATCATATGATTATATCAATTGATGCAGAAAAAGCATTTGACAAGATATAACATCCATTTATGATTAAAACTTAATAACATAGGCATAGAAAAAAAACACTTTAACATAATAAAGGCCATTTATGACAAGCCCTCAGCTAATCTCATAATTAATGGTGAAAAACTGATGCCCTTTGCTCTACGTTCAGGAATACGACAGGGCTGTCCCCTATCACCTCTGCTTTTCAACATAGTGTTGGAAGTCCTTGCCAGAGCAATCAGGCAAGAGAAAGAAATCAAAGGCATCCAAATTGGGAATAAAGAAGTTAAAAGTCACTCTTTGCAGATGACACGATGCTATGTATAGAAAACCCTAAAGACTCCACCAAAAAGTTATTAGAAACAATCAACAAATACAGTAAATTTGCTGTCTACAAAATCAACGTACAAAAAGTCCATTGCATTCCTACATACTAACAATGAAATCTCAGAAAAAGAAATAAAAAATATTCCTTTTGCAATTGCAGCAAAAAGAATAAAATACCAAGGAATAAACTTAACCAAGGGTGTGAAGGACCTATATGCTGAAAGCTATAAGACATTTTTGAAAGAAATTGAAGAAGACACAAAGAAATGGAAAGACAGTCTGTGCTCATGGATAGGAAGAATCAACATAGTTAAAATGGCCATATTACCCAAAGCAATATACAGATTTAATGCAATCCCCATCAAAATCCCAAGGGCATTTTTTAAACAAATAGAACAAAAAATCATCAGATTTGTTTGGAACCACAAAAGATCCCGAATAACCAAAGCAATCTTAAGAAAAAAGAACAGTGCTGGAGGTATCACACTCCCTGACTTTAGCTTGCACTACAGGGCTACGATAATCAAAACAGCATGGTATTGGCAGAAAAACAGACACATAGACCAATGGAATAGAATTGAAAACCCAGAAATAAAACCACATAAATATGGACAGATAATTTTTGACAAAGAAGCTAAACACGTACAATGGAGAAAAGACAGCCTCTTCAATAAATGGTGCTGGGAGAACTGGATAGCCTCATGCAAAAGATTGAAACTGGACTGCTATCTGTCACCATGTACCAAAATTAACTCAAAATGGATCAAAGACTTAAGCATAGACCTGACACAATAAACTGCATAGAAGAAAACATAGGTACTAAACTTATGGACCTTGGGTTCAAAGAGCATTTTATGAATTTGACTCCAAAGGCAATGAAAGTGAAAGCTAAAATAAACAAATGGGACTATGTGAAATTTAAAAGCTTCTGCACAGCAAAAGAAACCATCGACAAAATAAAGAGGCAACCAACTGAATGGGAGAAGATTTTTGCAAACAGTGCCTCTGATAAGGGGCTAATATACAAAATATATAAGGAACTCATGAAACTCAACAAAGATAAAACAAACAACCCAATTGAAAAATGGGCAGAGGACCTGAAGAGACATTTCTCCAAAGAAGACATACATATGGCAAGTAGACATATGAAAAAATGCTCAACATCACTAATCATCAGAGAAATGCAAATAAAAACCACAATGAGATATCACCTCACCCCAGTCAGAATGGCTATCATCAACAAGACAAATAGTAACAAGTGTTGGAGAGGCTGTGGACAAAAAGGAACCCTCATACAATGTTGGTGGGAATGCAGACTGGTGCAGCCTCTATGGAAGGCGGTGTGGAGGTTCCTCAAAAAATTACGAATAGAAATACCATATGACCCAGCAATCCCTTTCCTGGGTATCTACCCAAAAAATCTGAAAACATTTATCCATAAAGACACTTGTGCTCCAATGTTCATTGCAGCTTTGTTTACGATGGCCAAGACATGGAAACAACCAAAATGTCCTTCGATGAAAAATGGATAAAGAAGTTGTGGTACATGTACACAATGGAATACTATTCGGCGGTAAGAAAAGATGATATAGGAACATTTGTGACAACATGAATGGATCTTGAGATTATAATGCTAAGCGAAATAAGTCAGACAGAAAAAGCAGAGAACCATATGATTTCACTGATATGTGGTATGTAAACCAAAAACAACAAAAGAACAAGACAAACACATGAGAAACAAAAACACATAGATACAGACAATAGTTTAGTGGTTACCAGAGGGTAAGGTGGGTGGGGGGTGGGAGATGAGGGTAAGGGGGATCAAATATATGGTGATGGAAGGAGAACTGACTCTGGGTGGTGAACACACAATGGGATTTATAGATGATGTAATACATAATTGTACACCTGAAATCTATGTAATTTTACTAACAATTGTCACCCCAATAAAAAATTAAAAACAAGATAAAAATGAGAGAATACCTAATATATTTGAACACACTGCATAGAGATTTAGGAAAGTTAAAGAAACCTTGGGGATCAATGATGATGTATATATACATAGGAAGCTACATAAACAAAAATAAGAGAATGATTAACTGGAGGGGAAATGAAGTTACAGAAGAAAGTATAAGTCAGCTTGAATAGCATTTACATCGTTGTAATAATGCAAACACTGAATATTTATCTAATCATGATTGTGATATAACTATATTGGTACAATCGATTGAGGGCGACAGGAGGTGTCCATGAGGGTCGTTAGGCAGAGGGTGAAAGAACTAAATCCTCATTTGCTCTAAAGGGAAGTCAATATATAATGCCCCATCCCAAATGTATAAAGGAATTTGTAATAATTTATGTATCTGTATTTCAATTACTCAGCTTCTTTCTGAATTTTATGGTTTGCAATAGGATGGTTTTTGGTTCAATGATACAGTGTTTTTAAATAAAAATTATGAAGACATAAATGACTCCAATTTCTGGCACAACTTGTAATTGGGATGGTTGTAAAAACAGCAGAATCTTGCTTCTAGGACAAAGAGAGAGAGAGAGAGAGAGAGAGAGAGAGAGAGAGAGAGAGAGAGAGAGAACCTTTTACCTTCTGTTATAGTCCAACAAAATTGAGATTTTTAAAATTACTTTTACCCCTAAATTGGTAGTGGGGGCTAAACCAGATTTCCCCCAGCAATCAACTTCAACAGCTTAAGAAGTGGAAAACAAATATGGCATGCAACCCCAACACCCATCATTCGGGTAACAACAGGGAAGGTGATGAGCCTCCCTTTCTCCTACGAGGGACCTTCTCATCCAATCATGTTGGTTAGGTTAGTAACAAGACAGTCAGGATGAGGACTTGCATCCCTGCCTCGAATTTTAAGGGTCATTTTGAGGCCCCTGGAAGTGCCTCAAATTCATGGGTCTTTTGGCAAGAAAAATTAATGCCATCCATTTCTCTGGAGGCACAGATAAAATGAGTGGTCTCTGTTTAAAACAAAACAAAACTTACATATCTGTTTTGTTTTGAAATCACTTAACATTATGTTTAGGTTGTCCAGACAATTATGCCAGAGCAATATACAAATGATGGCCCAAAATGGAGCTTAGGAGACAAATTTTGAGAAAACTTTGAATTTGATTTTCTCTCACTTCCCACACTGAAATGACACACTTGAAAGTTTCAGGGTGGCCATGACGCACTGTTTTCCTTTTTAATTATTATTACATTACTATTAAAATAATGTAGTATGAAATATAATTCAAGTTAATGAATCACCTCGAATCTCCCCTCCAAATGAAAATAACCTTGTCTTCAGCCAGGTTGCCCTCTCCTCCTGTTCCTCTAGCCACACTTGTCTGAACCTCAAATAAGGCACATTTGACCTTTTATTATACCTTGGATTCCAGTTGTTTATGCACAAGTCTTACCCTGCCTAAAAGACTACAAGCTCCTTGAAGACAGAGGCTATACACATAGTAAATATTTTAATATATTTAAACAACATACTAAAGAATAAATGAAAGCTAGTTAGAACTTGGAGGCCCAATTGTAAATAATAAATCAAAGAGAAATATGACAGCCAATGAAATAGACATGATGTCATGTGGTTAAATAAAATACATATACCTACATCTGCCCTAATACTAATTTAGAGACAAATTTGTTTTGTTTTGATTCCTTGATGTCATATCCTTACTGGATAAAACTGGACACTGAATTTGAGATACAAAACTTTAAAAATATTATGTCATCATCAGTAGACATCTGAATAATAATAGTCCTGGAAAATTAGTGCTCCTAGGTACATTAAATATATTTGCACATATTTACCAATTTTCTGTCATTATCATAACAAATGAGGAAATTGTACCATTTCACTATAACTACAAACTTCACTATAAACATGGTCCCTGCATTTTCGGTAGGGCTGAGTTTTACTACACTACAGGATGACAATAACCAAAGTGATGACAGCTAGTGCAGACCAGTGCTAACACTGCATGTTCCCCATCGAGAACACAGCTCCCTATCCCTGAGGTCTGTTTTAACACTTTTGTAATTGGAAAATTGCTTTCATTTCAAAACTGAACCTGTTGCCTTTGTGATATAAACTATATCACTTGGTTAACTCACCATAAATGGTTCATAATTGGCAATTATATTACTGCCTGAAGGAAGCATCAGGTTATAATAACACAGTATTACAATAACTGAAACGTCTTGAGTTCTCATTAAGTGCTAGACACCATTCTAAACAATTGATCTCCACTAACCTATTTAATCCTCAAAACAAGTCTCTCTGGTAGATGCCATTATTATCTTCCACTTGACAGATAAGGTCACCAGGCACCCCCGAGATTAAGTAACCTGCATGTGGTCACCAGCCTTTTGGATTTGGAGCCCACACTCCTTAACATCACACTGAAATCATCAGGTCCAGCTCTTGGGATTAGTACATATAATTACATTTTATGAAATGGTTATGTTTTAAAGTATATATTATCAACTATAAAGTTGGACTATTTCACCTTTGAATAATAAATTGTTATATAAATATCAGCTAGTTTCTTCACATGTCTATGTCACAAGGAAGTGACTGAGGCCTAAAGAAGTTTGGCTACTTCCACAGAACCAACGACAAGTTAGTTTTTCACGCAGAATGTCAAAAGTCCAACCTCGCAGGCTGCTGAATATGACTTCGTGTGAACTGAGTTATAGTCCCAAGCCATTCAGGAAGCATAAAGGAGTCATATTTAATATATCCAAGTCCAATCAATTTACTTTTTAAAACTTTTCCCATGTTGAAAAACACATTTATTTTATATTTTTAATAGTACTGACTGAATATTTACCATAAATTCAGGAGTTAAGAGAGCTGCTGGGATCTCTTTGGATCTTAATTTGGGATTATTAATTTCTTTCTGCTTACTTTGGTTTTCATTGCTATATAATTACAAAGGTCCCTTAAGCAATTGGCAGGCACTTTTCAAGGTACTATATGGACTTGGGCTCTTCAAATATCATTCACTTAAAGAAATCAAATCACTGCTTGAAATCAAATCACCTCCCTCAAGCATTGAATCATTGTTGTGCTTAGAAACTGTGTTGTCAGAAGTAAAGAAATAAATACTTTCTATAAAGAATGCCTATCCCTCCCTACCCCTTGTTTAAGATGTTTCTTTATAATTATTATTTATTTTATTTTTACTGATCACCTCCTGGTAGTTACAGTCTATTCTTCAAAATGGCACTTCTGACAATGTTTCGCTGTCTCATTGTAAACCTGTCAGCAAGGGTGGTGTACGGGCTGTTTTTAGAGTTGATGGCTTCAGTGGGCTATCCACATTGATTTAATAAGCCGTAAGCAAAACCACCCAGAAGGTAAACTCTACACCCAGCAGCAAGCCTGGAATCTTCAAGAGCTCCAGTCCACAGAGTCTCCTCTGGTGGCTGGCTCTAGAAGAGCACATCAATTTCTTCAGTCCTTTGGTGCCAGGTTATTGTAGGTCTGAGGGCAGACAGGAGGAGCTTCTCTATCTAGCTCACTCCGTATCTAGCAGAGTGTGGCGCACTAGACACTTAGCAAAGATGTGCTGATTGAGTGAATTATTAGGGGGTGGCCAGGAGGGAGGCTAGGCCAGATGAATAACACGGGGACTCTGGAGTCAGGCTGTCGGAGTTTGAATACCAATTTCCCTACCGACTCGCTGGGTGCCCTAAGACAGGTAACTCAGCTTCTCTAAGCTTAAGTTTTCCTACCTGCAAAATAGAAAAAACAACAGTGCCTGGCATGGCAGGTACTCAATAACGTTAGTCATTATTAAAAGGAAAAATAGTAAGTGAGGGTATTAAGTGACCGATGAGTCATACCTAAGAAGTTGTTTGTGGGCACAAACCACAGTACAGATCAACCTCATCCCATATGTCTTTCAACATATGACCCTGATCCCTTCCTCAAGGCCATAGAGAGAAACCCTGCAGGTTGAGAGTGCCTGTGCCTTTGGAGTGGCAGAAGAGCAAAAGATAGGGCAGGACCAGCCTGGTAGGGCTGACCCCATGGTGGGGGTAGACTCTCTTCACAGATGATTACATCAAAGACCTAGAATGCTGTCTCCCCGCCCCCAAACTGTCTGATGCTTTTCACTCTGATTCACCAGCTGCAGCTCCAAAGCATCATTGACACAATGCCAGAAGGAAGGCTGGGCTCTGCCACCATTCTAGGCTTCCTCTCCCAGACACGCCCCCTTTCTTCCCATCATGGGGAGACATGTGTGTTAAAATTGCCCCCCCTGGGAGATTACCCACATGCTGGGTTGACACAAGGCAAAACATACTTTTTCTATCACAAAACGTAAATGTCTATTTTTCCACTTGAAAACTAGTACCTCAAGGGCCATTTAACTTACTTTGGCAGTGTTGCAGCAACTGTTTTGAAATAATATTTTAATGAGAATAAACATTAATTCAGAAAATTAGACACCTAGTTATTATATAGCTTGAAAGCTATTGTCTGCCAGCTTTTCCCATTCACACCATGATCACTGGATGAGCCACATGGTAAAGGGGCTCATGGGAACACTCTTGGGAAACTGCACAGGAGACCACAGAAAACATCTATACTTAGAAATAATTAAACCTCAGATTAAGAATGTCAAGCATCTCCAAACTAATGAAAAGTCAAAAGTATAATTACATTGTAAATTTGCCTTCCAGAAAAAGGGCAACCCCAATTCCCCATCAGTGAGGGGAAAAAGACTTCATTTTGTTCCCATTTTCCTTCAGAAAACATGAATCTTTCCATGTTAAATGCAGTCAGAGCTTACACGCTTGTTTGCTTATCCTAGTTAAAAACAAGAAATTTTAGAGGGATGCTGGGAAAGCATGGGGGCCGTGAGTTCCAAAAAAACAACAGGAAGTAGAAGTATACTGCATTTTAAAAGTATTATTGCCAAATAGTATTTCAGAAATGTTTATATACAAAAGCACAAAAATAAGCAGCTGAACACTATGTTTTGATGGCACCAACCTCCTCCCTGTGTTAATTTATGACAGTGGTTTGGACCTCTGTGGTCCCATGTGATGGTGGTTATTTTCAGCCGTCTCTTAGGCAACAAGTGCTGCTGCATTGAAACTCACCAATATTCCCAACTTTCAGAACCAGAAATGTGATTTAGTAATGACACACCTAACTCTAGAGGAGTCAGATTCCTTCATAAAGAATATTTATCCAAAACCATGAGATTTATGGTGCAGTACAGCTTATTGAAAATGAAATTGGAAATAAATGAAAACCAACTACATGTTTTAATCAGTTTGGAAGACTTCAAGTATTGCAGCAACAGGGTAATTTTCTTCTGGAAAATATATAATGATGTCATTATTTTGGTACTTGTGACTCTTGGGGATGCAGGAAATAGAACAGAGACAGATATTTGCTAAATGCAACAGATAGGTGGCACTGTGGCTCGTGGCACGTGCGGAACTACACTCCAAAAGCGTGGGTTATTACAAAAGCCGTGTCTACGGTCTTAACATCAGAATTAGAAAATCAAATAAGTACCCTAAAAAGGCATCTGACTCGCACAGGAGTTAAATTTTTGCTTTAGCAAATAAACGTCTGTAACTTCTAAGGTGTCCAGTAACTTTCTATTTGGCTAAAGAATGCTTTAGGTTATTACTTTAATTTGAAGCATTCGCAAGGCTTGTCACTGACTTCTATCACTTAGGAAAACCAAATTCTAATGAAGTATTGGCTTTCTGAAGCATAATGAGTTAATAACTATGTGACATTAATCACAAACCCAAGGAAAACTTTGGGTTGGTTACCTATGGCAAACTGTCAAAATAATTCCACTTGGTAAAGGCAGTTTTCCCTTTTGGCTAGAAAGGCCCTCTGTGTTTGGCTTCAGAAGCCCTGTGTCCAATTTCTTGGCTCCACCCCTTCCTGGCTGCTGCACCATCTGTGGGTTACTTGGATTATTTAGTTGTCTGAGATTCTCTTTTCTTCTAGTCTACACCAGAGATTATCATATCCAGTATCCTAGGTCTTTCTAAGCAACACAGGGAAACTGGCAAAGCTTATCTTTAGATGCTTACCACCAGTTCCTATTTCTTCTAGACTCAGTTTCCACATCTGAAATGTGGGGGTTAAAATACGTACCTCATAGGGTTGTTGAGAGGATTAATTGTTAGCGTGCTTGTAGAGGCTCAGCACAGTGGCTGGCACTCAGTAAGCACTGAAAAAATTATTACTGTGCCCTCCCTTGTCCACTTCACCAACTAGACAAATGAATGTAAGCTACATGAAAATAGTTGGTAAGCAAACCTCTTACAGAACATTTCATTTTAAGAGCAGCTTTCAAAGTGCTGATGTACCCAGCGATTCACCATCCCCCGCCCCCCACTGGGGCGGAAGGTAAGGGGGGCCTTTCAGGCAGTGCCCAGACCACAGTGGGTAAACAATGAGCCTTCTCTAGGGGGTCTGCAATGTAAAACTCACAGAATGCAGTGTAAATCTCACAAAAATATGTTGAGGACTTTTAGGTGTGTTTTCCATTGCAGATTTGAATTAGCAATGAACAGTACCCAAACAGCAAAAACAGTCATTTAACCCAGTCAAAAGCATAATACGATTTTCAGGGTTTAGGAACCCACATACTAGAAGCTGATGGAGTGAGTGGCTGCTTATCTTTCAAAGAGTTCAAAAACTAGTGGCCTAAAGAAAAAGAAAAAACAAAAAACAAAAAGAAAACCAACCTAGTGGCCTCAGTGATCAGCAATGAGAAAACTAACTTCTGGCTAAAATGAGGTAACTGAGTCCCGGAGTAACTCTTGGCCATGTGTACTCTTTCCTTTCTGGAAGGATCTAGAATAAGTGCTAGCTAAGGAAAGTGCGTGTTTTCCTAAAATGTAAGTGAGAGAAGAGAAACTGAGATGGGGAGAGGAGGAACAGGCACCATGCGTTTTGAAATTCTCTAGCCAGAAAGTTGTATCCTATGTTTTGTGTTTCTTCCCCTGGGGCGAGCCGCTTTTTACCTGGTGTTCAGTCCCCTCCCTTCCCAGGGTCTTCTGATGTGGAGAAGTAACGCCTCAGATCTTAGAAGAGGTAATTGGTAGTAGGACATTATCGCTCTGGAGTGTTTATTGAGAACTGCCTTTCAGAGAAACTTAGAGCCCAAAGTTACTTTTGGAGCCTGTGGGGCTCCCCGCGCGCCTCCCTCAGCAACCCTGGCGAGTCAAAGCGATCGCATGGCGTGGTGTGGGGCCGCTGGAAACTCGGTCACCGCGGTCAGCTGTATTTCGCACACAGCCCCCCGACTCAAGCCCGGCCCGCGCGGGGACGGAAACTTGTTATCCTAGCACGAAGCCAGGAACTCAAGTCTTGTGTAAACACCACGCTGGCCCATCCCCAAACGATTCCCTTTTATGTCTCCACAGTAATTATTTATCTCACATATAAATCAGGGTTCTACTGACAAATCTCCACTTCAGTATTTCCACTAAACTGAAGGCTGCCGGGCAAAGCCCTGCTCGCGATTCCGTTTAAAGGTACATCTGACACTTCCCTGAGCCAGCCTGCAGGGGACACCGCCCAAGGGACGATTAACTGAACGGTTGGTGTCACTCCTGAACACACGTGGGCACACCAACTCCACAGGCGGGCACATGGAAGGGATGCGGAACCGAGGGCAGTTATTTTCCAGTCCGTGGGTCTGATGGAGAAAGATGCCAAACGCACGTCCCAAGCCAGCTGAGCTCCGCGGGCACCTAATCATTGCCAGATGTGGGGAGGGCGCACCGAGAACATCCCCGAGGCTCCGAGAAAACACCCTGCCGGTCGCACCATCGACTTCTCGGATGGAGAGACGGCAACAGCGAAGAGGAAAGCGGACTCCAGATAGTGGGGAGCGCCGCAGAGCGGAAAGCGGACTCGGGGGAAATAATGATGCCTCCACTCTCCTCGGCATCTTTTTTCAATTAAAAAGTTGGGAACTGGAATCCATAAACAACGACGTAGGGCTTCAAACTACTTTGCAGAGACACGATGGGAAGGGGGGTACTCGGACGCTTCCAAACCCCGACCTCTAGGTCTCCGGCCGTGCCCAAGCCCGGCGCCCCCAGGATGCACGCACGCACCGACCCGGCCTCCGCTCTCCTCCGGCCGCCACCCGGAGGACGATCGCACAGGAACGCACCTCCGCGCCCCCCCGCGCGCCCAGAATCCCGCACTGCCCGGCCGCCCACGCCGCCCTACCTTTCATGGTGACCGAGGGGACGCACCGCCAGCCAGGGAGCTCCGCGCGGCCGAGGAAGTTCGCGCCGAGCAGCGGTCACTGCGCGCCCATGGCAGCCGTCTGCGCTCGAGCCTCCCCTGCCGCCGCCGCCGGCCCGCGCTCCCCGCTCCCCGCTCCCCGCTCGGCGCTCTGTGCCGCGGGGCTGCCGCGCGCGCCGCTCACCCCGGGCGGGAGGCGCCGCGCCCGCCAGCGCCCCTCCCCCTGGCCCGCAGGGGCGCGTCGGCCGCCGTGTCCGCGCCCCTCTCGCGCCCTCCGGCGCCCGCCCCGCCCGCGGGCCGCCGCGCGCCCCTGCCCGGTCGCTTTCTCGCCTTTTCTCTCTCCGCCTTCGCCCTCCCCGGTGTTTCCTCTCTCTCGCCTTTTCCCTTTAGACCAGCCGCGGAACGAAGTCGGAGGAAAGTTTCTTGCAGCGGTCCAGGCATCCCCCTCGGTGGGCGCGGAAGGTGGTGCTGCTGCTGCTGAGCTTGTTTCTAGACCCCAAACTAACTAGAGCGTGAGGTGAGAGAGTGGCGGAGCAGCAGTGTCACGGGGTTCGCGGGGTAAGGTTGTCCCTTCCCTAGGTGGCTCGGGGAGGGTTAGAGGATTACACGGGGGTGGAATGTCCTCGGGGTTCAAAGTTTCCAAGTGCGCTTATTGACGCCCGAAGGAAACGGGGTAGCAAGGGAGCGTGCTCACTGTCAC
Organism: Rhinolophus hipposideros; assembly: GCF_964194185.1. NCBI lineage: Eukaryota > Metazoa > Chordata > Mammalia > Chiroptera > Rhinolophidae > Rhinolophus > Rhinolophus hipposideros. The sequence goes on from NC_138063.1 coordinate 43,203,387, forward strand.
CACGGGAGAGCTGTCGCTAAATCCGAAGTCCCTTAAACGCTGTTCCTGCAGAACTCGCGGAGCAGGCTTACAACTCTTGGATCAGGAGACAGAGCAGAGACCAAGCAACGCTCCAGACTCCCCTTGGTTGGAAAAGTCTCGGATACTTCCACCTACCGCCCCTGAAACGATCCGGTGGACTCTGTTTTACTATGAAAGGAGGAGCGGCTTCATAATAAATTCCTTTCATTATGGCCCATCATGTTGCCCCACTGTGTTTATCTTTCCTTTTAGAACCCCCCCTAAGCAGACCCATTGCTTTATTGCTTTAAAACATGAACTAAGTGGTGAGTGGAACTGTGGGGAGGTGCAGAGGAACTTTCTTCAACTATGAAATGAAAGATTACCACGCACTTACTAGCACATCAAAAGCAGTGCGATTCTGGCTGGCAGTGGTTACAGCTTTTCAGATTTCCTCTCCTGAGGACTTGGTAATGCGGTGTAACCAACCCATTGATTCATTCTAAACAGGGAACTCTTTGCTCTAGCAAAAGGCAGTGCCCAGAAATGAACACACTGTAAAATATTTCACAGTCTGTCCATTCCAGTAGCTCTCTTTTTTGAACATTAGGGAAAAAGTTGTGCATGACTAGCAAAGAAAAATACAAAAACTGGCACTTGTTTTTTTCACGTTAGTGGTTGATGAAACCACAGGGTCTCTGAAGGTTACTCTGGAGGTTTGCTCCAGTTCTCACCAAGGTCCCTGCCTTGTCTTGCAGAGCAAGTGAAGAGTCCCTGAAAGGAACCCAGGATATGGATTCTCAGCCCAGAGCCTACTAACCAATGTTGGGATGGAGTAAATCCATCAGTTTATTTGAATAATAGTTTCTCCAACTGCAAATTTAGAGAATTTAGCTCCACTATTTGAATTGAAAAAAGTCATTAAAAGAAAACCAAATTATAGATATGACACCAAAACATGGTCAACAAAAGAAAAAAAAATAGATACATTGGATTTCATGAAAGGACACTATCAAGAGTGAAAAGGGAACCCACAGAACAGGGTTTGCAAATACCTTCAGAAACCTCCAGAAAATATTTGCAAACCATGTATTTGCTAAGAGGTTAATATCTAGAATATATAAAGAACTTCTACAACTCAACAACAAAAAAGTAAACAACCAATCCAAAATGGGCAAAGACTCAGACATTTCTACAAAGAAGATAGGTAAATGGGCAATAAACATATAGAAAATGCTGAACATCACTAATCATTAGAGAAATGTAAATCAAAACTACAATGAGATACCACTTCACACCAACTAGGATGACTATTATAAAAAAATAAAAATTAAGAAACACACACAAACAAATGTTGACGAGGATGTGGAGAAATTAGAACCTTGGCACATTGCTGGTAGGAATGTAAAATGATGCAGCCACTGTGGAAAACAGTAGGGTGGTTTCTCAAAAATTTAAACATAGAATTACCATAGGATCCAGCAATACCACTTCTGAATATATGCCCCAAATAACTAAAAGCAGGAATTTGAATAGATATTTGTACACCCATGTTCATAGTAGCATTATTCACAATAGCTAAAAGGTGGAAGCAACCAAAATGTCCATCAATTGATGAATGGATAAACAAAACATGATATATAGTAACATTGGAATATTATTCAGCCTAAAAAGGAAGAAAATTCTGACACATTCTACAAAATGGATGGACCTGGAGGGCATTATGCTCAGTGAAATAAGCCATTAACAAAGGACAAATAATTTTGATTCCACTTATGAGTTATCTAGAGTTGTCACCATTCGTAGATACAGAAAGTAGAATGATGTTTGCCAGAGGCTGAGAGGAGGAGAGAATGGGGAGTTAGTGTTCAATGGATATAGATTTTTCAGGCTTACAAAATGAAGCGTTCTGGAGATGGATGGTGGTGATGGTTGTGCAGTAATGTGAATGTACTTAATGCCACTCGACTGTACACTTAAAAATAGTTAGGAAGGTAAGTTTTATGTGTATTTTACACAATAATTTTTTTTTTCTAACAGAAGAATTGAGATTAAAAAAAACCTCACAAAAACCTAAACCTATCATGGTAGCTATAATGAGCCGGACTCAGAGACTTGCTAATTAGAAAGCAGATTCAGTAACTCTTTAGAAGACAATTCTAAGGAAGACTTCTGGAAAATTGCATGTCCCCTCCAGCCCCACCACAGAGTGGATTGAGCCCCACAGGTGGGTCCCAAAGGTACGCACCTGACGTCTCCTCTAAGCCCCATTCTGGAGTGTACAAGGGCTGAAGGTTTGTGGTCACATGCAGATCATCAGCTGACCAAGATTTCTTTGGTCAACAGCTCTGGGAGGAGTTGAGGATTGAGCTGGGGCTCAGGGAGACAAGTGAAAGGCAACGGAGAGGAGAATGGTGTGGTTGGAAAGAACTGAGTCAAAGCTGCAAAGAGGCCTTGAACCCCTAGCGGAAATGGGCTTCAGGGCCTCCAGGTCATACTCAAGCTTCCCGACCTCCAGCAGTAGCAGCCATGCCCTGAATTCATATTACTTTTATAAACCTGGAGAAGGCGTGGTCTCATTTAATTCTCACCCCAACACTGTAATAGTATTAGTTTTTTACTGATGAAAAAGCCCAATTACCCTTGCTTCCTCCCTTTCCCTCAATCCTAATCCTGAAAGGGAGCAATTAGCCACCCCAAGTATGCCTGTTGGGATATTGATGGTTTTAAGGGGATTTTTTAAAATTGATGTTTATTAGGGTGGCAGTTGTTAGCAAAGTTACATAGATTTCAGGTGTACAATTCTGTAATACATCATCTATATCTCCGATTGCGTGTTCACCACCCAGAGACAGTTCTCTGAGGAGAGAGGGGATTATTGAAAGACTCAGGGAAAACCTTTGACCTTCCCCCTAACTGCCTAAAAGAATTTGGATAGAGGCCCTGCTTCAGGAAGGGAGCCATCATCATAGGTAACGATAGTTTAATGGAAAGTCGTGTGTGTACATGGGGAGGCCCTAGGCAAAGCCCATTAGATCAAAGTCCTCTGTGTCCCATTGTTAAAGACGGCCCAGCAAACATTTCTTTACCGAACATTTGCATTTCCATCTCCATCTGACTTGCCTTTTTTCCCTTTGAAGTCCCAAACCACACTCCCTAGTCACTTTCTCCTTAGCACAAGATGGTATATAAGCCTCAAGGGCCCAGTTTGTCCTCAAGTCTCGTATTCTTATGGGACCCCATATATACATAATAAATTTGGACATTTTCTTCTGTTAAACTGTCTCATGTTAATTTGATTATTTTCGCAGCCAGAAGAACTTATAAAGATGGAAGGAAATTGTTTTTTGCACCCCCACAATGCTCACCAAGCTCTGCTTCTACCTTCAAAATATATCTCACACTTCTCCACTTCTCTTCATTTTCCCTGCATCTCCCATGTAAAGACCCCTATAGCCCATCAGGAATTCTGCAAGAACCCTCCAACTTGCCTAGTGTTTCTCTTTTTCCACTCCAGGCTCCATCATGCAACAGCCAGAGTGTCACTGAAGGACAGATGAGAGATGGGAAATGAACCAGCTGAACTTGATGGTGTCCCCAGCCTCGTGCCCTTAGAGAATTTCCAGGCTGTGGTATGAGGAAGGGGAGCCCAGATTGAGCCCAGTAGATTCCTTGAGTGGAGGAAAAGCTTCGAGTTCAGGAAGACCAAGGCAGCACAGAGTACTGGAGGAGTGAGTATGTTCAATTTGTGCTGCCCACTGAGATTACTACAATCCCTTGATTTCTGCTTCCTCCCTGGCTGGCAGCCGGTACCTTCCAGAGGCTGTCAGGGCCACCACCACCTCCCATTTGCCCCCTCACGTCTATTCCCACCTTATGCAGCTCCCTTTGTTCCATTTCAGTCAAATTATTTAGTGTCTCCCCATACATTATGTGCCTATTCCCATCTATGAAGCTTTGTGCCTAGCATTGCACCTCAGAACACATCCTTTATCTATCGTCAGTACATTTAGCCATGTCTGCCTTAAAAACACAAGTCTCCATTTAGAAATGGAGCCCATTCACCCAGCAAGCAAGACTTACATCGTTATTATATACTAGGCGTTGTGCCACATGCTGCTTGGAATTCGAAGTCGGGTCAGTTCCCCACCCAGAAGTCCGGTAGGTGAGACAAGGCTTTCCAGAGAGGATTTACAGGAAAGACCTCAAGTGAGAGATGGTCAGTGTCATGAGAGATACAAATAAAGTTCTAGAGAAGAAAAGAAGGTGATGACTTCTGACTAAGGCAACATGGAATGCTTCATTCAGACTGGGCCCTAAGGATGGCTGAGATTCAAACAAACATGGGAAATGCTTGCTTTCCTTCCAGAACAGTGGGTTGAACAGAGAGGTCTGAGAGCCACTTATAACAGAATCACTCAGGTTGTCTTCAGAAAGTGCAGATGCTTGGGCTTCACCTCTGATCTCTAAGTTAGAACCATCCTGGGAGAGGCTGGGATGCTTCTACAGCTGATTTCCGTGCTCATTAAATTTGGACAATCATCACAGTGAACTATGAGCTTAAGAGAAGGACCATGTCTTCACCTTTTAACAACAGCTTCTAGTAATTGATATTCAATGAAAGACTGAATAAATGGAAAAGGGATTAACAATGGGGGGAAGGGCATAAAAAATGCAGAGCAGGGAAAGCAGAATGCATGGAATACCCCTTATTGTAGCCATCAATGGATGATACCCATGCTCTGAAAATCAAGCCTTTGCGAGTGGCAGGAGAGCAAGCTTGTTTTTTTGACAAGGATATTGACTTCTAGAACTTGGTCACCTGAGTAACTTCATATTCTCTTCCACACTTGACAAAGAATAAACCTTGTTTGCCAGAGTAGCCATTGTGCTGTTAAGCAAATCCACTAAAATGTTATGATCACATAAAGAGACTAATGGTGTTGGAATGGACACAGGGCTATGTCTCCATCCTCTGAGATATGATTATGCTTGAGATCTGCATGAAAAGTTTTTTGGATAAAGAAATGATGCTTAGGTCTTTAAAAGCTTGTGGGTTTTTGCAGTGTTTCCATTTCTTTAGTTCTTAAACAAACTTAAGATTTTTGAAAGAGGGCTCTGATTGAGAGCTATTGAATATATATTTGTATATACATATTTGTAGCTGATCACTGACTTGTATATATAAAAATATATATTTGTAGCTGATCACTGTGAAAGTTGGAAATTTAGACAAATATATATACGTGCTCATATATATTTACTTCTGGCTGATCATTTTTTAAAATATTAGACTAGCTCAGAAGTACGTCTTTGTGTTTCATGCTGGTATTCCTCGTGCACAGTAAGCATTCAATAAATGTTTGGTGAATGAATAAATAAATACAATTGGAATAGATCCAAAAGTTAAAGAAGCTGTTTTATCTGTTCATCAATTCTCACCTTTAAAACAAGCCTTTTCTTTATAGTAATAATAGTAACTATAGCTGACATTTATTGTTTTCTATGTTCTAAACCCTATGCTTAGCCCTTGACACACATTATTTTATTTACCAGATTCGAGAATACTTGAGACTTCAGGGAAATCACTTAACTTTGAGTGTCAATTTCTTCATCTGAAAAGTGAGGACAATAATATCTATCTTGCAATATTTTGGGAGAGATTAAAGATAATATTTTAAAATACCTCAAACATTACCTGTCACTTAGGAGACACTCAGTAAATAGTACTAATTTTTATCACAATTAATTAATTTAGTATCTTCTATTTTGCTTTTTAAAGGAAAACGGAGGACAAAATTGAACAAAGGTAAAATAATTGTGTTCAATTATTTTATATAAAATAACCACTTGGCTGGGTAGGGAAGGGCCTAGGAAAATTAATTTAAAGAGACAGTTTTAGTTTTAAAAGCAAACAAGTACAAAAATAGTAGAGATCCTAAAGAAAACTACCTTAAGAATAGATTAAAATGTTTATAATTCACATGTACATTGTTACTAAGTATGGTGCTTGAACATAATTTGTTCTCTAAAGTAATTTAAACATTAACTTTATGAATATTGTTTATACTATAATTTGATTAATAATAGTGAAAGGGTAAACTTCTGTTAAGCTTTTGTCAAAATTGTTACAAATTCCAAATAAGTGTATCAAGATTGGTGAGGTTTTACAGTACAGTTTTATTACTATGTAGTATTATCTGTTGATATTATAGTGTTTCAAGACTGGCAGAATTTTATTTTACTCCTTACTTCTTATAAATAACTAGTCATTTTCATTGGAGTTTTTGACTCCTATAAATAACTTACACTACCTTTTTATTTAAAGTGAAGATCCAGTAATTCTTTCCACCCTAGTTATTTATATTTTTCATTGAGACAATACATTATTCTTAAGCTTAAATTTTTCTTTACCCTGAATATTCTTTCTTAGCACATACGAATGGTGCACATCAATATTCTATAAGATTTACTCAAAAATAAAGAGCACCAGAACTGCAAATAATTTATTAAATAAGATCTTGTATATTCATAAACTTTTTGCTGAATTTGAAAGGTATTTGTTGTGGATTGCTCCTATGCTGTAGTGAATTGATCTGCTTTATAAATTTTAAAAGTTGTGAATTTCCAATCACACACAATTAAAATATTTAGTATTCCATATAGTGGAAGGAAACTAAAGCCCAAAAGAGTGCCACAACTTTTCTAAGCCCAAGACAATCAAAATTAAGGTTTCATTAAGATTCCTATTGAATGAATTAAAAACAAGCACATCTCAAATTGAATATAATTTTCCAACAATTGTAGTTTGACTGAATGAAAACTTGAGACTGAATTTTATAATTAAATTCTATTTATTATCTTCTGGGGAAATTAGGGTTAACAGAACCTTTATAAAATATTAGAATCCTAGATGTAAGAAAAATGCCCACAAGTGAGAACCCAGGAGCCTGGTTTCAGCACAGATTGTAACGAGCGCTCTGGGCAGCCCATTTCCCCATTTTTCTAGCAACTACTCCTGGCCTTTTTCTCAAGGACCCTGCTTGATGCTCACTGTCCCTCTTACCCTCAACAGATGACCTCATCTCCTCCTCTACAGAAAAACAGAGGTTATCTGGCAGGAATCCCCTCCAAGTTCCTGCACTCTCTCCTGTTCCTATACCAGCTACAACTTATCTCTCCCAGCACCTGGTCTCACCATTTCCCCCTATTGTCACAAGAAGAGGTATCTTATCTGCCATTCAGGGCTCCCCTGCCACCTGTGTTCTCAAACTCCACCGCTCCCCATCCTCACACCCCATCCACATCTATTATTCTCTCTCTCTCTCTCCCTCTTTCTCTCTCTCTCTCTCTCTCTCTCTCTCTCTCTCTCTCTCTTTCTCTCTACAGATTACTCTTACTTCCTACACTCTTCTTTTCATCAGGACCAAGTTCCTGAAGTTGTCCACACTTGCAGTGTCCACTTCCAAGAACTGTTTCCACTTTAAAAATCGGCTACACATCTGCTGCCGCATGGTGGCGCTGACCCTGGATTACAAAGGTCATTCAAAGGAAACTGCCAAATCCAATGGGCACTTTGTACTCCATCTTTGATGCATGTAAGTTCTCTTCTGTAGACCACTGAGCTTCTTGAACCGCTCTCCTGCCTCTAATAGGTGTCATCACATCTTTCTGATTCTCCCACTAACTCTGTCACTTTCACTCTTGGTTTTCATTGTGGCTCCTCCTTGTCTGCCTCGCTTCAAAATAGTGATGCTCCCAAGGATTCTGCCATCAGCTCCGTTTCCAAGATCTTAATGTCCGTTTCTGAGGACCTGTTTCCTAGCTGGACTTTTCTCAGCTCCAGACACAAATATCCAATTGCTTAATAGATATTTCAAAATCTTTCCCTTTCATTTAGAGTTTCAAACTTACTGGAAAGAAATTCATAGTAGTCACTTATGATTTTTAAAAATCTCATCTCTCTGTTTATGTCTTTTCTTGTTCCTGATATCATTTGTACCTTCTATCTGCTAGAAGTTTGCTTGTTTCAAAGAAATAGCTTTGACATTGCTCGTCTAGATTGTTTTGTTTCTCTATCTCTGCTCTTTTATTATTTTCTTCCTTTTCTTTCTTTAATTCTGTTGTTTTTCCAGTTTTTTGAGTTGAATGCTAACTCATCTGTAATTTCCTCACTTTTTTTCATTGATGGATTGTGGTAGATATTTGTTATTTGGGTGGGAGGGGTGTTTACTACTTGAATCCCTTAATATGTTTAGGTAATTTCCCACCACGTGAGTGTTGAAGTGAGGCAAAGGCTTCTTCCCACTATAGAAGCAAAAAGGCCACATATGTCCTATCTCCACTTATCAAGGTATAGAATTTTAAGTTGCCAAGTAGTTTGTCTCAACAGTTTAGCTTCTGACATATGTTGTAGCTGAAAAGAAGTTTGACATCAGTCTAATGGCTATTTCTTCACCTTTGCTCTATTTCTGACAGATTGTTTTCTTTATCCTTGAGATCCTGTGATTTCAATTATAATGTGTTTAGGTATGAAATTATTTTCATTTATCTGCGTGGTACCAGGAGTGTACTTTCAATGTAAGAACTCATATCTTGCTTCTCTTCTGGAAAATTGTCAGCCATTTACCTCTATGAATATTGCTTTCTCTCAAATTCCATCAATTCTCTTCTTTTGGACTGTCTACTCAATGCACATTGGTGTCTCTCTATCAGCATATCTTTATGTTTTTTGCATATTATTTATACATTTGTCTCTCTGCATTGGATTCTGGGTGAAGTCCTCACTACTATTTTTAGTTTACTGTGTCTGCCTAGAATTTACCTCTTCTACTGAATTATTGTTCAGGTTCAAGATTTCTAACTTTCTTTTTCATATTACCTATTTTCATTTCATTTCTTTCTGTTTTTGTTATAGTATCTTTTCTGTTATCATGGCTTTGATTCCTTCATTTATCTTTTTGAGCATCCTAAGGTACTTAGTTTAAAGATTTTTAAAAACTATCCCATTCATTTAATTTCATCTGGAATGGATTCTGTTTTGAAAGGTGATCTTGTTTGCTGTCTATGTGTATTCTTCACTTGCCTGGAATAGAATAATATGTTCACACTTTTACTCTGGCCTTAGGGTGGGTGGAGCATACTTCCTTGCCTCTTGACTTTGGGCTTGTCCGTGTGACTTGCTTTGGCCATATTTGAAGTGACTTGAAATATATCTGTGCTGCTGGGCTTGCCCTCCTGCTCTCTGATGACCTGTTACGAGAGGAACATGAGCAAGTAACTGCTGCCCCTCCAGCCAGGGCCCATGAAAAGGAATGTGAAACCAAGCACATGCCTTAGGTAGCATTTGGTCCCAGAGGGATGAGAGGCGCATGGACCAGACCTTAAACCAATCTGGAACCTGGAGCCCTGAGACTGGTTCCTGGAACCTGGAATCTAGCTGTGGGGACAGAGCCAGGAGTGCAGTTTCCAGGCTCTCACCCTCACGTGAAAAGGTGCTGGCTCAGATAGTAAATGGCCATCAACTGTGATTGGATGGCCATCAGCTGTGGCTAGTTGGCTGTCAGCTGTAACCAGTGAGCCATTGGCCACTAATATAACTGCTGTGGCTACGCTAGCAGAAAATGGGGGCTAGCAAGAAGATGGTGGCTAGGCTGGCAAGCAGCGGAATGTGGGGAAGTGTGGATTGCGGATTCTGTGGCTCCTACTTCCTATGTCTCCAACACAGCCGCCAGCGAGAGTATAGTGGTATGGCTCTCCTACCTATGGCTCCGTGGGTGTTCCTTTTTGGCCTCACCATGTCCTGCATTCTTATGTGGGGAGCGGGACCAGAGACCCCATGTGACTCCCTGCCTGACAAATGGCGCAGCAAGGAGGGTCTCCCTCACAACACTAGCCAAGCTCAGCTGCCAAGTGACAGCTGCCACTAGCCCCCAAGTACTTGAAAATAAATGGCTATGTTTTAAGCTACTGCGTTTTGCACAAAATTATTGTGGCAATAGCTGATTAACACCTTATACTTTATTGCATTAGTTTACTTCACATATTTTGAGAGTTTGGTTTGCAGCCTTATTTTGAATGGGAAGGTTTCTGTTTATTTTCCTCTTCTTCACTATGGGTATTACTAACTATTTAGTAAATTTCACAAGCCTCTCTCTATGGAGGCCCCCGGGAACTATGTTCAGAGCCAAGTCTTCTACTGATTCTTTAGGTCCTGTGCTGGGGTAATACTGGTAATAGTCACTGGCCCAGGCACTGGTGTAAGCCGTATTTGCCTCTTCCTATCTCTCTAGGTGTGAAGTTCACATAAAGTGAAGGCCCCAGTGGCAGGTAGTGGAAACCTTTTTCAGTTTCCATTCATGCAGGAATTAAAACCAACCCCTGGTTTCTAGGGGTGAGCCTCGCTCACTTTTTCTACCTTGCCTAGGCTTCTCTTCATTCTCATTACCCATGGGGCACAGACTCCCCCTCCACCTGCTTCCATACCCTGAGGCCAGCAGGCGCACAGCTTCAGTCCTGCTTATCATTTTGTACTTCTCTTCTGTATTTGACCCAATGTTATCTTCACCTTGTTTTTTAGATAGCAATGTTGTTTTTAGTTTTTCTAGGTACATTTTCCCCATCACTGCTGTGTGTTTGGAGTGGAGAAGGGGTGGTTCAAAATATGAACTCACAATGCTATCTTGACCAGAATTCTCCTGAACATTTCTACTTGCATGTTCACCAAACACTTACACTTCATACACTCAAAACAAAACAGATTCTACCCACCCCCTTCCCATAAAACCACTACTTCCTGTATTCCCTATTCTGGTTAATATTACTATCATCCAATCATTTGCTCAAGTCAGAATACTCATTCATTTTTTTTTGTTCTCACCTTCCATTATGTGCTTCTAGTCGGGTGACCAATTCCTCCACATGCCAGTCCTCAATCCCATTTGCGAAGTCAGCTCACATATCTTATTCTATTACTCCATAGCCAAATGTCCTCAGTTAGCTTAAGGATAAAATCCAAACTCCTTAGCACAGCATAGAGGGAAGGACAGGTATGATTCCCTTTCAGCTTCTTATCTATTGACAGTTCCCTGACTCTCAATCTATTTCATGCCCTATGCTGTAATTGAAATTCCCATTCCCTGGACCCACCCCATCACATCCTCCACTCCTTATTCTTCCGCTCCCCGGCTCATCTGGCAAATCTTCAAGACTCAAGAACTTCCTGTTTTGAAAATGACTTTTACAAAACCCCTCACCCTCAGAATTGATTGTGATCCCTCCTTTGTGCCTTCAAGGAATCTGATATTACACCTGCATTATAGAACCTATCATACTAATGGCAATAGTTTACATACATTTGTTTTTCCAACTGGGCCATAACCTCCTCAAGAGCAGATGTAGCTTGAAGCGGATGGATGGCTCAGTTGGTTAGAGCGCGTGCTCTTAACCACAGGGTTGCTGGTTTGACTCCCACAAGGGGTGTTGGGCTGTGCCCCCAGCAACTAACAATGGCCACTGGACTTGGAGCTGAGCTGCGCTCTCCACAACTAAGATCGAAAGGACAACAACTTGTCTTGGAAGGAGTTGATGGGTCCTGGGAAAAACACACTGTTCCCCAATAGAAAAAAGTCATGGAAATACACACTGTTTCCAATAAAGTCCTGTTCCCCTTCCCCAATAAAATAAAAAAATCTTTTTTTTAAAAAAAAAAGAGCAGATATCATTTTATTTTTCAATATCAAACACCAAATCTGAATATAGCGTGCACCCAAAGGACGCTTGTTGAATTATTGGGATTAAATGCAGGTGAGTCTTTTTTCTACTGGGTCTTCTAACCTCACTGATAAATGAAGGAATTAGGCTGGATGACCTCTAACAGTTCTTTCAGGCTCATCACTCTGCCATTGTTATGCCTCAAATGTATACTTATAATTCACACGTAAATTATTATTTATAGATAACACCAGTAAACCTTTAACTCTTTAGACCTCAAAATATGGTGGCAGTATAATTGATGGTTGCTTTAATAAATGTTTCCAGTTCATCCTGGTTTTTGTTTGTTTTGTTGTTTTAGACTAAACACACAAGGTAAAAGAAGACTATCAGGTAAAAAGTTTATATTGTACTCTAAGTTTATATTGTACATAATTACTTTTGATACTTTAATGTAGTATTTATATTTTTATTTAAAGTAATTGATTATAGTTTTATTCTAGTGGGAATCTTCTATTTGCAGTTGTTTGGATTTTATGTTATTGTTTTAAAGATTTAAAAACCTATTCAATGGAGACCTTAGCTAATGTGGTACTATTGAACTATTTTGGAAATCAGAAATTTCATTTCAATCTCCCCCTGGCTTGGCTGCCCAAAACTTTTGAAGTTTGTGTTGGAGATTTCAGGCACCTGTAAGTAGCATGAAATCTAAGCAAACTAAGTTTGGTTCAAGTCACTCATGACCCATTAAAATTTGCCATTCATTCATTTTAATTTTATTCATCCAGCAAACATTCATGCAGTGTCTATGAGGAATCAAGCACACAATAGTGACAAGATAAAGTGGTTTCTGCTCTTAAGGATCTTAGCATTTGTTGGGGAAAAGAAGCAATTAAATAAGCAAGAAAAATATCATGTGTAAGTGCTGATAGAGAATCTATGATTTAGTAATCATGAGTCAGAGAAGTCCTGAGCAACTACAAAGCAAATTCATAGAAGAAATGAGGCATCTTTTATGGAAAAAACAAACCCCAACCCATTGATACTTTAGGCCAGTGGGGACAAACTGGCCTTTACCAAACCTATTCTTTCTGATTCGCAGATCCAACCTAAACCGTGTCTATATTATAACCAGCAAGCCACAGAGGGCTGCTAGAATTCCTTCAGTAAACTTGCACTCAGTCATTTCCCTGGACAAGACACTCTGCTAAGTATAGAAAATACAAAGATGTATCAAACACACATCCTTCCAGGCTCTTACCTCTGGGAATAATAAGGATAGTTAGCTTACATTTATTGATCACATAAGTGAGCAAACAATCTGATGACTGCCTTGCAAGTACGGTTGTTACTATTATTCCCATTTTACAGATGAGGTAACTGAGGCTCTGAGAAGTTAAGTACCTTGTTCAAGGTCCCACAGGTGAGCAGGTCAGAGCCAGGACTCAAACTCACGGCTCTCTGACCTTGGAGGGTTTGCTTTTGCTCCTGTCCATGTTGCCTTAGCAGCAGGACCTACTTGGGGGTATGTGGGAAGCAGGTGCAGCATGTCCGTAGACAGCAGTGCTGCAGTTCCCTTGCTGGGCAGGGGAAATGATGAGAACTGGAGAGCTTCAGGTAGCTGGCATGGATTGCCCAAATGGAGTGTTCTGACCGGTTACCCTCCGTTGTTCTCAAAAGTGGCTGGGATCATTTGATTCTTCATGGTGAATATTCTGATTTTGTTTTCCCAAAGAGTGATATAGAAAACTGTGGTACTCCTTAGGATTGCTTTATTGGTCTTCATAAATGCACTGAATTTCTTCTAAAAATATAATTTAAATCTTTAGCCCTGAAATGTAATTTTAGTTCTGTGTTAGCTATAAAACTGTAAGCTTACTAAAGGATTGTCATGTAAGTTTTACTTAAATATGCATTATTTCCAACTTAACTCATATGCCCCAAAAAGTGAAAATGTTTATAAGAATCTGTCTGTGTATGAGTGTGTGTGTGAGAGAGAGAGACTTTCTCAGTGAGACATTTTTAAGTCTGAAAAGTTTTCTGAAACTTTTTGAACACAAAACAGTCCTTTCTCACTTTTTCTTTCCTTATTCATATTTTTCATAAATTAGTAAAATTTGTAGTTGCTAAAAATCATTTGAAACATTGTTTTCAGCCCCTTCAACAATATTTTATAATCTTCTGGTTCTTAAGAAAACATGCCAACCAGGACTATCTTAAGAATGAGTCAATAGTCTCATTTCCTCACCTCCTTAAAAGAAAGGAGATTCATTTAGTTGAAATCCTTTTTGGCAAACATGTCTGCAGTTTCTGGATGTTCCATTATAGTGACTTGATGTCTTTGGTTATTTGAGGTATACAGAGGTAGCTCTCCATTCTGTGTGTTTGCTGAGCGCTTATGAATATAGATTTGGGGATGGTACAAGCCAAACGATTAAGGTGCAACAGCTAGTATCTTGCTATTCTGTTAGCTCTCTTTCAACAAAGTTGCTGTTTGATTATAACTCTGTATTAACCTTATCTTGCCTTCCGAAATGGTCAGGAAGCAAATCTCTCACATAAAAACCTATCTTTCTTTGGTGTTGGATTAATAGTAGAATATGTGTCTTATTACAGCAAGTGTACCTGCAAGATATCTATCACACTGTGGGCCCTCAGCTGCAGAAAACAGTACATTACACATGGATCAAAAGTCAGAGGCCCATTTGGAAGGAGCTGTTCAGCATCACTTGGGAAGGGAGCAGAGCGTGAGCATTAGAGTTAAATGCGCCTGAATTTGAATCCGATTTGTGCCATTGATCAACTGAGTGTCATTGGGCAAGTTGTTTAACCTTTCTGAATCTCATATTCCTCAAGTGTAAAATCAGGGCAATAATATGTCCCTTCTAGTACTGTTGTGAGGATTAAATGAGACGATAAATGTAAAGTGCTTAAAGCATAGTGAGCTCTCAATAAGTGTCAGCTATTGTTGGTTATCAGTCTTTCAGATGCTTTCAAAAGTCCTTCATCTTTGTGACCAATTGGACTGCCTTGTGTCTAGAATGATGGCTAATTATCTTCTCTCCACTGAAGGCTTCTGTTCTTGTCTAACAGGGTGCACTCCCTAATAATTTGTAGTCCCTGATTGTTTATAATTATTGATGGTGTTGGTGTCTCTCACAGAGTCCTCAACACCTAAGACTCAGGAGACATGAGCCCTGTAATTATCCAGAAGGACCAGGTCTGTCCTTTGCCACCCACACTCCCTCAGGGGCTATGACTTCCCTGATTCCCAAAGGCCCAGGGCAGACCAAGCGCTAAGATTAGTTTCTACTCTAGGAGAAAATTTTAAGAAGCTTCCCTTTGGGACAGTAGTTTGCTTCAAAATCAAAGTCTCTGTCTGGTGGCTCTGATTCACCCTTAAAAGCGCCATCCTTAGTGCTTAGTCTCTGGGCTCCTCTCACCGACCGACAGCCAGCCTCCTCATCACAGGTGCCAGCCTGGAATGTTGTAGAGGGGATCCATGCTTGGATGGACTTCGTGATCCTTTTCAGCACTGAAAGCCTAGACCTGCCTGGCTTTATGACCCAATGCTTCCCCTGAGAGTCAGCTCTCATTGGCTCTTACACCAAGCTGCTTAGAGAAGCAAACCAAATTCATGACCCCCTGGCACTCTCAGGTGAATTGCTCGACCTGGCAGGCATCAAATCTCTCTGTAACCTTCATGACCCTGGTCCTGACATAAGTCCTGGCTTGTTGCTCAGCTGGTAAAGTTGGAGCAACCTTGGCAACATAAATCTTCACAGTGAGAGCCACCACATACCAAACAAACAAAAACATGAATCACGTTGTAAACAGTACCTGAATGCATGACTAGAAACACTGATGCCCACTTTTGGGTTGAAGAAATTTCAATGCATCATTTTAGTTGGATAAAGGAGAGAGATGCCGAGTGATGTTTATTAAATATTTGGCTAGGGTTCAACAGGATGAAATCTTGGTTATCAGATAAAAGTTGCCTCAGAATAGTTTCAAAGGATGTCCTTTATTTTATTCACTGATCTTAGATCAAGCTAGAGGTAAGACAAAGACTGCTAAACAAATTTCATAATGGAGTAAGTATACTCAAATCATGATAAAATACAGCAACCTTTTATGATAAAAACCCTTAAGAAAGTGGGAATAGAGGGATCATATCTTAACATAATAAAGGCCATATATGACAAACTCACAGCTAACATCATACTCAATGGGGAAAAGCTAAAACCATTCCCCCTAAGATCAGGAACAAGACAAGGCTGCCCACTTTCTCCACTTCTATTCAACATAGTGCTGGAAGTTCTAGCCACAGCAATCAGACAAGAGAAAGAAATAAAAGGCATCCAAATTGGTAAGGAGGAAGTAAAATTATCATTGTATGCAGATGATATGATACTATATATAGAGAACCCTAAAGACTCCACCAAGAAACTATTAGAGCTGATAGATAAATTTAGTAAAGTAGCAGGATACAAAATTAATATTCAGAAATCAGTTGTATTTGTATATACCAATGATAAAATAGCAGAAGGAGAAATTAAAAAAACAATTCCATTTACAATTGCTCCAAAGACTATAAAATATCTGGGAATAAATCTAACCAAAGATGTAAAGGATCTGTACTCAGAAAATTATACAACACTGAAGAAAGAAATGAAAGAAGACATAAATAGATGGAAACACATTCCATGTTCATGGATAGGAAGAATTAATATAGTTAAAATGTCCATACTGCCTAAGGCAATATACATATTCAACGCAATTCCTATCAAACTACCAACGACGTTTTTCACAGAAATAGAACATATAATCCTAAAATTTATATGGGACCATAAAAGACCACGGATAGCCTCAGCAATCTTGAGAAATAAGAACAAAGTGGGAGGTATAACGATACCTGATTTCAAACTATACTATAAGGCTACAGTAATCAAAACAACATGGTACTGGCATAAAAATAGATACATAGATCAATGGAACAGAATAGAGAGTCCAGATGTAAATCCATGCCTATATGCCCATCTAATCTACGACAATGGAAGCAAGAATGTACGATGGGGTAAAGACAGTCTGTTCAATAAGTGGTGTTGGGAAACCTGGACAGACACATGCAAGAAAATGAAGCTGGACCACCTCCTTACACCATATACAAAAACAAATTCAAAATGGCTTAAAGACTTAAATGTAAGATCTGAAACCATAAAATATCTAGAAGAAAATATAGGAAGAAACTTCATGGACATTACCCGGAGTAAGATTTTCACTGATATATCCCCTCGCGCGAGCGAAGTAAGAGAAAGAATAAACATGTGGGATTGCATCAGGCTGAGGAGTTTTTTCACAGCAAAGGAGGCCATCAATGAAACAAAAAGGGATCCTACTGTATGGGAGGAGATATTTGCCAATGATATATCTGATAAGGGATTGATGTCACAAATCTATAAAAGGCTTACTCAACTCAACTCCAAAAGAACAAACGGCCCGATTGAAAAATGGGCAGAGGACTTGGGGAGACGTTTCTCTGGAAAGGACATACAGAGGGCAGGAAGACATGTGGAGAAATGCTCAACCTCACTAGCCATCGGAGAAATGCAAATAAAAGCCACAATGAGATGCCACCTCACTCCAGTCAAAATGGCTGTTATCAATGGATCGACAAACAGCGGGTGCTGGCGCGGATGTGGAGAAGGGGGAGCGCTGGTGCACTGTGGGTGGGACTGCAGATTGGTGCAGCCACTATGGAAGACAGTATGGAGGTATCTCAGGAATCTGGAAATGGAACTACCCTATGATCCAGTAATTCCACTCCTGGGCGTCTACCCGGAGAAATCCAAAGCTCCAATTCAAAAATCTGTATGCGCTCCTGTGTTTGTTGCAGCACTTTACACAGTGGCCAAGATATGGAGGCAGCCGAGATGCCCATCGGTGGATGACTGGATTGGGAAGCTGTGGTACATTTGTGCAATGGGGTGTTGCGCAGCCATAAGGAAGAGGGAGGTCTTGTCATTTGCAGCAGCATGGATGGATCTGGAGAACATTATGTTAAGTGAAGTGGGTCAGAAGGAGAAGGACGAGTACCATGTGATCTCACTTATATATGGAATCTAAAGAGGGGACTGTGTGAATGAACTAATCAGAGACGGTTTTGGGGACGCAGAGGAAAGGCCGAGAGTGGTTAGATGGGTGTGTGGGAGGGGGTTGGGGATGGGGGGAAAGGTGAGGGGATTTGGAGGCAGCTGGTGACCACAGGATGGCCTCGGGGTTTTTTTGAAGATTGATTTGGGGAGGGTATTCTATAATGTTGTGGAGATTTTGTTGGGTGTCCGATGGACATGCGTTCTATTTGGGAGACCACCTCAGGGATGCTGTGGATGCCTGATCATGGCATTGTGCACCAGAGGCTGAACATTGATGAATGCCAACTATAATTTTATATATATAATGTGATGGTTCAGTGTGGGGTCGGAGGGATGGTGGATGGGGGGAGGGGGGTTCACAGTGTGAGGGATGTAAATGATGAACGTCTAAGTATTGCCTTGTTTTGTACACCTGAAACTAATAAATAAATTAATTAATTAAAAAAAAAAGTATACTCAAATCATAGTCACTCATTGTCAGGAGTCACTCATTTATTCAACACACTAACACGTTTTTCTTGACAGAGTGTTCTAGATGCTGAGGTAGCTACAAAGCACTTGGGGGATTTGATTATCCAGTGTGGAGACAGACAGGTACTTAATCGTCTCAACATAGTGCATGCTAGAGGGAGATGTTTAAGCAGTACTGAGGAGTGGAGGAAGGAGGGAGACAGTTTCCCTGAGGAGTCCAGAAGTCTCTGCAGAGGTGATAATGTTCCAAGAGATGTAAGTTCATTTTGTGCTCTGTTCATATGCAGAATCCTTCCCATTTTGCCATCTGGAAGGTCTCAAGTTTGGAGAATCATTTTGATTCTAAATAATTTTAAATCTCTAAAATTTAGGGACATTCAACACAGAGTTTTGACATTCTCTGAAAGAAAGCCATTAGTAAGAAAACCTGTCTAGTTGTCTCTAGTGAGATACATTTAGTGAATCATACGAGATTGAAGTCATTTGAACATACCTGAAAGTTAGTCAAGCTTCCCTCTCTTCCTTTCTTCCTTTCTCCTCTCTCTCTCTCTCTCTCTCTCTCTCTCTCTCTCTCTCTCTGGTGAATGCTTGTTTTTCTTGGTGTAGCTTTGATACTTGAACCAAACTTCACACATTATTGAACCACATAGTCAAAAAATAGGAAAGCATCGCTTACAGGATGCAATTTAACCTGGCAACAGACTTTAATCTGCACATTTACTAAAACAATTAAACATAATTCATTGAAACTGTAATTTTTCAAAATGTATATCGAAAGCACCATCAAAAAACAGGTGGGACTCAGTACATATCCCCCACCTACCATCTTTTACATTTACTTGTCGCCCCCCCACACACACACCAGCCATAACCCCTTCCCACTATTTTCCACTCCGTACCCCTTCCCACCACCTTCAACTAGCTAACTGCTATTTATTCAGACCTCTCCTTTTCCAGGAAAGATATCCTTAAACACTCCCAGAATAAGCCAATATCCCTTGTTGGGGCTCTAACTTAGCCCTTTCACTGCCTTGTAGAGATCTGTTTTTATTTTTAAAGACAAACATTGCATCGTATGACTCTTTTATCCTCTGCCTGGCACAGAGAAGCTCAAAAAATATTTGTGAAATGAATGAAAGAATTTTGTCACCATATAAATCAATAACTAGAATTATAATAATAGTGAATGTCTGTTAGGCATATGTAACATATCAGGTATTGTCCTAAGCACTTTACATGCATTTAATTTCATTTTGTCTTCACAATAGCCCTATGAAGTAGATTCTATGATTCTTCTCATTTTACAGATGTACACACTAAGGCTTGTAGGATTAGGTAACTTGTCCAGAGGTAGGACAACAGAGGATCAGAACACAAATCCCACTTGTGTGACTCCAGAGTTCATGGTCTTAGCCACTCAGTTTTGCAGTCTATTCAATAGATGTCCCTTTAGAGGGAAATTATAACCAGCCTGTTCTTAGAGGTTGCATTTTCCTGAAACAGGTATCTTTTAGATGGTCTCTTTTTGCACTTATTTATTTAACTTCACAACAATGTTTAGATGTTTACATGCCAGTCAAATATACCTGATGATGTCTCTCTCTAACATTACTTCTGACATGCTGTGTTTCAAGCTCAAAATTCTTTTTAACTCAACAGCCCTTGTGATGTGGTAGAAAAACATGAATAGACATGACTCTTGCTGGCCTCATATTGAGCAAGTTGAGGGCTTTAGGTAAGTCACCCAACCCCTCTGGACCTCTGAATCCTTGTTTGTAAAGTAAGAATCCTCTTTAGCCCTATATTCTGAGATTCTGGAAGTTATTCTTTCAGGATCTCTAGCTCTCTCCGTCGTAAAACTTGAAAGGGCCCTTATACAATGACATGTTTTGTGAATTTAATTTTGGCACTTTATTTTCTTTGTCAGAACATGTGCCTAGAAAGGCAAGATGAAATAAAGTACTGAGTAAACCATCCAGAATAATTCAAGCCAAAAATAAGAGCTAATTAGAGCATGTTTTACCTTTGCCGGAACGCACCGGTTAGGAAGGTCTGAACTTCCTACCCAGGTAGTGCAGTCTCTGCTGTGCTGCTGTCCTGCGCCTGTCCTAGCTAGCCGCAGCCAGGTCTCTTACTCCAGATACTAATCGTAACACGATGTTTCCAGCATCCACAAGGAGAAAATACAAACTTTGACGATGAATCCATACAACATAATCTTAATTGGGAACAGTAGAAAGAAATCTATTTCAGTAGAAAATTGTCCATAGTTTAATGTGGATTTGTCTGTAATTATTCCCAAGGGGCTCCTCACTCATCAAAGCCACTGTACCTAAAATAGATAAAAGTCATTTTTCCCACAGAAACAAATTGAAAAAGCAAAGACCGCACCAAAATCAGGTCTCGGCATGGAAAAGAAACCTCTTGGTAGAGCTGAGAGTGGAGGGAGGTAAGTCTGGCTGTGGCTTTACTCACAGCCAGAGGAAGGCTTGTCAAGTCATCGACATTCCGTCCATATATGGGTTTCCTGTCTCCTCACAACATTTAATCAGGGGTCTTCAATTCTGGGTGGTTGGTTTTGTCAATTTATGATGCCTGTTGTATTATGTTATCACTCTTCCCCTTTCCAGTTTCCTCTCTCCCTTCCTCCCTACCCTCTTCTCCTTCTTCCTCATGCTCCCCAACATCCCTTCCCCCACAGACACACTCTATCTCACATACAGCCCAGAAAGTCAAAACTCAAGACTCAGTTTTTCATTATATGAGAGAAACTACAAACAAGAATGAAACATAAAGGTTATTTTCCAGCACAATAGAATTTTCATGTTGGAAGTATTTTTAGAAACTACCTAGGCAAACTCTGCATTTCATCATGAGTCAGCAAGCCTGAGGAGCTTAAGTGATTGTCTCCTGTTATTATACAACTAGAGCAAGGATTAAAACCCGAGTCCCCAACACCCACATGTTCCTAGCCATCATCTGATTACAGTAACACCTTAGAAATTTATAAAGTTCTGCACTTCACAAAGTACTTTCCAACATGAGAATCAGCCTAGGAATTAGACCAGTTGGCTATTGTTACATATACAAACAACAGAGCTAAAAGAGCAAATATCCTCTATTGGGTCACCCGACTATTAAGTGGCAAAGGCATGGCTTGAACTCCGGACTCTTAGACCATCTGCTTCCCATTTTGTCTTCCTCTCATACTTTTATTTAATGGTCAATTTTGCATACAACCATTTATATATATTAACAGAAATGATCTGGTTTGAGTGATAAGCTCTCAAGTGTGAGATGTAAAATGACTGTAAAATGACTGGAGAAAAATCGATTTACTCTGACGGTGCTTCCTGGCTCAGCCTGTAAGCACCATGACCAATCCAGATACATTCATTCTAAGTCTTCTTTTAAATATAATACTCTGCATTTATGGCCTTGTCTATTTTATCATCAATCTCATCCTAAAACTGAAGATAGCAGGAACACGAGTACATTCTAGAATAGGAACAACAATAAATACGTGAAAAATACAAGTCAGAGCCAGCAGTTCCTGATGTTGGGCCCCGTGAACCTACCTGCAGGCCCCTCCCTGGAGATTTACAGTTGTGGTGACACTCAAATGATACTAAGGCTGTTTAGGGGCCTATGTTTTAGCCTGTTTTGTTCACTTAGTGTTATGTCATGAATGTACAGGGTTTGTAGTAGTTGCATAGAATTCCACTTTATCTATGTACTGTATTTTGTCTAGCCAATCCTGGCTTGTTGAATTAAGGTTGCCTCCAATTTTTCATGTTACTAACTAAAAACATCATCTAAATCTAACTAACAAAACATTGAAATAATTTGTTATGAAGCCTTTCCTATTTGAAGACAATATGAAAATGTTAAGAGTATAGAAGGTCGTGTTGATGTAGCCTAACATCCAAACCAGTACATTTTCCTCCTGAATGGTGTTTGTTCAATGGTTTGGTTGGTGCCATGTAAAGAGAGTTGGTATTTATAAGAAAAAGAGAAGCTGATTAATACTTCACTCATGAGTAGTCATTCATTCAGGCAGTCAGTCAGTTATGAAATATTTATGGCACACTTAGATATTCTAGGCACTGCACTAGACACGCACTAGACAAAAATGACTTAAGACATGTCTTGGTCAAATCTCACAGGCTGGTGGCATGAGGTGTTAGTGGATGTGACTGTCTTCCCACTTAAAGAATGAGCTCCTTGAAGACAATAAGGTTGATCCCTCTTTGCTCTTGTGGCACCTACCTCAGTGATATGTGCCTAAAAACCCACAGTAAACATTTACTAAGGGAATGAGCGCATTTGACCTAAGTGAATGACTGAAGTCACTGTATTCCTAAAATGAGGCAGGAACTCAGGGTCATGTGAAAGAAAAGCAATTTGATTTCTTTCTTGCCTTGGAAGAAACTGAATTTGAGATTTTGGGGGAATTGTATAAGAGTATCTTATCTTTTGTGTTGGCTTTTTATTTCACACTTTTTATTATTTGTTTTGGGTCTAATCCACTCAAGACATTATTAGTTACTAGTTACCCAGTTCCTTGTTACTAAACACTGTTAAAATAAAACATAATTAAAACAAGTCTTAATAAATATTATATGACTATCAGGGTATTGATCAGGCATGGTTAATAATAGAATAATTTATTTATTCTTGTTTCTAATAGCTTTACTATTCCCAATAGCTTTCATTTATCCATGAAGATTACCTG
Organism: Rhinolophus hipposideros; assembly: GCF_964194185.1. Taxonomy (NCBI): domain Eukaryota; kingdom Metazoa; phylum Chordata; class Mammalia; order Chiroptera; family Rhinolophidae; genus Rhinolophus; species Rhinolophus hipposideros. The sequence goes on from NC_138063.1 coordinate 43,226,460, forward strand.
AAACCTAATTCTTAGAAGAAAATTTTTGGTCAACTGACATTTAAAGGACTCCTTGGTTTTATTCATTTTTTAGTAAAAGGTTTTGAACAATCTTATATTCTCAAGCAATACGACATTTTTATTTTCATTTATAGTGAAAAAAAAATCTCTCAAGCTTTCTGAAAGTAATTTTGAGAAGTTGTAAATAACCTGGTTACAAATTAATTAGCACCCAATCAAGAAGAAAATTAGAATCATAGAATCTTAGAGCTAGGAAAAGCTTAGAGATAAGATTAAAGGTATCCATGTAGATTTATGTTTGTAATGAAGTTCTGAGGATTAATCAAGTTGGGTATTGGTAAGGTGGGGAAAACAGTTGTGGTCTAATGATAATCAATACACAATTTTCTAGACACAGATGGGAAACAAAAGTAAGTAGAACATAGTCCCTTCAGCCTAGTTTAGAGAAGGAATTATACATGGAAGTTAATGGCGTGAGGGAGGGGCATCAGAAGGGTTAGCTATCTGATATTCAGGGCCCAGTGCCAAATAAAATGTGAGGCCCATTTCATAAATTATTCAGAATTTCAAGACAGCAGAGCTTTAAATGAAGCACAATCTGCAAGCCCATGAAGCCAGACTTGAATGCTCTGTCCCACCACATACACGTGCTGGGGCTTTTCCTTTCATACCAACACCCCCTCTCAGTCTGTCAATAAGCTCCCCATCTATTTCCCAGTACTTACAGGCATTTCAGGCTTTAAAAGGTCCCTAAAGGACTATTTCCACACCAGGCAGATGTCAGGACTTGGGTGACCCAAAGTGGCATTAGGGCAGCTTTGTATAATACCGCATGTCGTGTTGAAGACAAGTCTGCTTTTATGGTTCCTTTTCCTGAGTGGTTTTCGGTGTTCATTTAAATAACAATAATCACAAAGAACCTTAAGGCAATAGGAATAAAGCAATACTTTCCTCCCACCCCTATCCTTCCCAGATCCTCCACAGCAAAATGTTTTCTTAGTGTAGCAATTTTGGGCCCTGCCTTAGAAGTCCCACCCAGCCCACCCACCCTCACAAACTTTGCCTTTACAATCCTCCTCTGAAATGCTTCACTGAAGCCTTGCCTTCTTAAAGTGTCTTGGAAAGAGTGATGGTACACATCATTAAATGGCTTTACAGGGACAGCTTTTGGAAGTTACCTTGGTTTAGAAGTTCTTGTTGCAGAGCACACATGTAGTATTTGGGCCATGAGACAAACCACCCAGGACAATTGCACCCAGACCTCCACAATGCTATGTGTCACTTGAAAAATGAAAACGGAACATACCCTCTGCTTTGAGCCAACACATTCTGACACCAAATTGACAAGTAGTTGGGATGGGTGCGAATCCGTGGTGGGTAGTACAGGGTAGCAAATGGGCACTGAACTAGAACCCAAGGTCCTACTTTCTTGATTTGACTCAGTCTCCTCTGGCTGTGTGAGTTTAGGTAAATCTTATAATCTCTCTGGGTCTCGATGACCTTGTCTCTTTAACTGAGGAGGTTGGACTCTCAACTTTTGCATCTCTTCCTGTGAAAGAAGAGAAATTCTATGCACATTTTGTTGAAAAGGTGTTGAGGAAAGATAGGGCAAGGAAAGAGAAAAGAGTCTGTTTAAGGGACGAAGAGTTTGTTCATTGACATAAACAATGAAATACCCAGAGAGGGTGAATCATGTCCAGGAAACCAGAGAAGACAAGAGAAAGCACTAATATTTAGGAATTGAGATAATTAGCTACAGAGCATGTCATGGTGGTGGGCCAGGGAGATGAGGTATGTTCAAGGGCAAGTTCTTGGCTTTGTGTAACATAAGAGGCGGGAAAATAGCTGGATGGGATACAGATTTTAATTTCAAACTTCCAAGAAGTTATTATAAACAACTGGAGAGAAGGTTGTTTTAAATCGTGTTTTAATGTGGGTATTCACTTGTTGGCAGTGATCAGCATTTCCTATAAATACCACTTACATCTTATGGAATGAAGCTGTAACGTGTATGTGTAACGTGTAAGGAGAAGAGGTGAAGAAAGAGCAGTGAGGGAAACTTGGAGCCTGAGCACTTGGCAAGAAAAATTGGGGAAATTGAACGCCCCTCCTTTTATTCTTTTTGGAACTGATGGTGAACAATTGCCTTTTGAATGGCTGTGTTCTTATTAATACACATTTTTGCTTTGCTTTTGGGTATTAAATGTGCTCTCCAGAGAATTGTTCAAAGCATTTAAAATAGCATTTGCCAATTTCTCCTTCTTCTAATTAATACCAAGTGGTTTCATTCAAACTGAAGTTTCTAGCCGATTCCACATAAGCAAAACTAAATGTAGAGTTGAGCTTCAGAGCCAGAATGACTTAACTTCAGATCCCTGCCCTGACACTTGCTAGCTGCGTGACCTTAGGAAAATGATTTAACCTATCAGAATTTCAAATGCATCTTTTTATGATGAGGATTGTTGTGATTATTAAATGAGACAAAATATGTGAGACATCTAACACAGTTTTTGACACACAGTGGGAACTCAATAAACAGAAATTATTTCTTTTTCCCACCTGTATGACTCTCTTTCCCCTAGAGGAGAAACATGTGATCTTGGAGTCTGAATTATTCATCCAGACACTTACCATTGGTCACATTATCAAGGATATGACCACTTACCCTTTTGGGTTAGTACCTGCAGAGGAAGGCTTAGCTAAGAGCCTCTGCTTCTAAACATGTTAGCTCCTTAATTGCCTCCTGTGAGTACCTCCTGCTTTGGCTCATATAGTCACACGTGCCTGCAGTAACCATCTATCCTTCCCATCCAACCCTGCTTTCAGGCTCATTCCAGTAGGTAACTCATGCAGAAACCTTCCCTAATTCCTTCAATTATTGGTCCTCTCACAATACACTGTGCACATCATGATGAATTTCCCTCACCGTTTTGTATTGCCATTGTTTATTTATGTGTCAGGCTTCCCGCTGGTCTGTATGTCATGAGGGCAGAAACATGGCTTCTCGTACATGATATGCATGCAATATTTGCTGAATGAAAGAATAAAAATCATCATACCTAAAACTATCTTTTCCCATAAAGTTCAGTTTCCTCCTGGTTTTCGCATCAACGTTGATGCCATCTAATTCTTCCAGAAGTGCCCACAGAAGACACCAGCAAAACTTTCCTCACTTCTTATTACCCAAAAAAGATCCATGTGACAACCCCTGACCAGTAATGGTGTCCAGAAGCTGAGATTATATGATCAGCTGCGCCATACACTCAGCACTTCAAAGCAAGGGTGTAACCTTTCTCCCTAAAGCACATTCTTATAATTGGGTGGGTGGCTATTTAAATAAACTTGAAATAGTTACCAAGAACAGGGGGAATGGATGTTGAGAAGATGCCACAATATCCAGAATATCAATTAATAGACCTAGCGAGTGTTGATGCATAATCAATTTTGTCTTAGAATATTGTTGCTGTCAAATTTTCCTATTCAATATGGCATCTTTATATAATTTTGGTTAGGTTCTGATCTACTAAAACTGAAATTGGGGGAAACACATATGGACCCAAGCAACGGCTTGGACCAAGATGTTAGGGGTACTTGGTTCCAAACTGGATTTGGCAGTGTTCATGTAGTGAAAGTGGGAAACCCAGTGCCCCCGAAAATTAAACATTGCTGAATGACACCTACGAAGTCAAACATCTCCTAACTGGGGGAAAGGTCATACTGACAGGCTTGCCTTGCCTGTATTTCTTGACAGTGTTCCTATGACTTTTCTTGATGATAAGATAAACAGAGAATAGATTTTAAAATGTACATTTAGAATGATGCTCTGTCTCAGAGTTAACTTTGGAATATTGCCTTGCCTCAACCTAACTCCATGAAACCAACATAAAGTTTCCTGAGGTTCTTCATGTCAGGCTAGTCTTTTCTCCTTGGCCTCCAAGGAACCATAATACTAGGACCCTTTGTACAAATACATAGAAATACGTTTCAATTCCCTACTCAAAAATCGACAATGGACCCCCATACTCAAGGGCAGCTGCATTCTGGTTCCAACAGTCCTTACCAGACTTTTTTACACACCCACGTTCCAGGCAGCCTGGACATACATGTGCGCTGTTCTTGATCCTCTGTACCTCTTTACCTCCTCTCTCCATGACTGCCCAGACCATTTCTTCAGGCTTGAATGCCCTCCTTCCACCATCTTTTCTTTCAAGTCCCAATTCACATGTGGCCTCTTCCCCCAAATTGTTTCTCATCCCCTAACCTGAAATGATCAGATCACTAACTCTGCTTATGTGTATCATGTGTCCAGTGCTAGATGTATGAAATGAAAGGTAGCTCTGTGCTTGAGATAGCTTCCTAGCATTACTGAAAGTTATTTTTATCAGAAAAAAAAACCCATGGGAAAATTATTTCCACATAAGTAACAACAGTTTTGAAAGTAGATTTTTGTGAATTAGTGTAGTATTTAATCCATAGGAACACATTCATGGTAGAGAGCAATAATTAAGATTTTAACCTATTTTGCATTTTCTTTTGCATCAACATCTTTTTCTTTGCTCTTATAGAAAGGCTTACATTCTCAGTTGCAGCCCTGGATGTCAGTTTATGGGTACAGTGCTATTTTAGGGGCACTAAAGTGCTATTTTAGTGCTATTTTAGGGTGAAAACTGAAATGTTGATAAGCATATCTCGATTAATTAGAAAACGGTTCTCCTCCCCTTCTCCTTTACATATGCCCCCTTCTCTCTTTTCTATTTGAATTGGCATGTATACATGGTGGATCTGCCAACTGAGTAAGTTGAAATGAGAAAATTTATTTTTTTCAGCCAGAAGAGTGTCAGCATTGTTCTGGGGGGAAAAAAGGTGTTGATATGTGTCCTGGCAAACCCTATCACAAGAAAAAGCACCAAGACTATTTGAGGAAAATCTAGCATGAATCAATGGATTGCCTGATACTTTAAATAAGTAGGCTTGCAGTAAACTATATGAAACTGGCTGTCTTTTTAAATGAAGTATTAGCAGGTCTTGATGCATGACAATAAAATAATTCCAAGCCTGCTTCGATTCTAAAATTTAGTTGAACAGGTATATATAGCAACACACACAACAGTAGTCATGACTCTGACTGTGCAGTGCTCTGTATGGACTATTGCTAACGAGTTCCATAAGGAAGTAGTGAGAATGGCTGGTCACTATTTTGTCACATATGTAGATAGCCAAAATCCTATACAGAGGTCCCAGCAGAAGCTTTTCTACTTACATCACTTAATGAGAAACATCTAGCAATTTTTGAATGCTTATCAACACTGATAGGAGGTGCTGATCCCAGGCGCAATTACACTGAACAATTTCCTACTGTAAATCCTGACAGGTGCCCCAGGAACCAAGAGCCTTCTGCTATATTAGCTTATGAGAAAATTAAGAAAATGGATGAACTCTCAGCAAGCTATTTTTAGCTGAGGGTTTGGGCTGAGGTCCCAAGGGGTTAATGGGACTTGAGTGCTTAATGGGATTTGTGGTAGTGCCAACTGGGAGGGCAGCAAAGCACTTGGGAGGAGGGAGGCCTGGCACTCATCTCCCCATTCCCTACTGTAGTTAGTGACAATTTTCCAAGGTGGGTGGGGCAGAACAGGCAGACCAAAAATATCAGGGTCAGGCCCATTGGTGTGTGAGGGGGGGGAAAAGATCTCTGACAAGATTTCCAATCAAGATGGTGGAGTAGGTAAATGTAGTGCTTGCATCCTCTCACAACCACACCAAAATTACAACTAAACTACAAAACAACCATCACTGAGAATTACCTGAAGTCTAGCTGAACTGAAGTCCTACAACTAAGGACATATAGAAGAAGCCATCTCAAGACTGGTAATAGGTGCAGAGACGTGGAATGGGCTGGTCCCACACTCACCTGTGACCATTAAAACTCAGGAGGGGTATCTCAGCTGCAGAGGTCCACTCCAGAGGAGCCAGGGGTCTGAGTTCCACACCAAGCTCCCCAGCCCAGGGTTTCAGTGTCAGGAAGAGAAGTCCTCATAAGTTCTGGTTGTGAAAACCAGCAGAGATTGTAGCTGAGTAGATGGAGGGCAGTTGCACTCCCACGCATTTCTCTTAAAGGGCACACACATAGACTTACTCGCTGATGTACTCACTCACTCTGAACTGCAGCGCAGATCAAAAGGCTCCAGGGACATACGAGGAGGAACTGAGTTGTCTGTCTTCAGGGCAAGGGCTGGAAGGGCCGCATTCTCCTGGACGGAGGAGCTGGGGGAAGCCATTGTTTCTTTGTTGAGCCCTCCCCACTCCCAGTGTGCAGATGCAGGCAGCCACTATATCTGAGTCTCTATTAACCTGGCTAATACTGTTACTTCATCTTGATTCCTGAGACTCTGCCTCTCCCAACTTTTGGGCACACACAAGCAGTTTCCTTTTCCAATCAGCCTGAGGGTGAATCCCTCCCACTGACGTGCAAACAGAAACCAGGGCTCAACTACAACAGGAGGGCACACGCAACTCACACAAGGGACACACCTAGAACACCTGGCTCTGATGAACAGGAAGACTACACTACTGGAACACCTACTAAATAAGGCCACTCTACTAAGACTGGGAGAAATAGCAGCCCTACCTGACATATAGAAACAAACACAGAGAGGCAGCCAAATGGAGAGACAAAGAAATATGTCCCAAGTAAAAGAACAAAAGCACTAAACAAAATGGAGAAAAGTGATCTGCCACAACACTGGTTATAAGGATGCTCAATGATCTCAGGGAGAACTTCAACAAAGAGAAAGCAAACATAAAAATGGAGATAGAAAACATGAAAAAGAACAAGTTAGAAATAAAGAATACAATAACTGAAATGAAGAATGCACCCGAAGAAATCATCAGCAGACTAAATGAGCAGAGAATCGAATGAGCGATTTGGAAGACAAAGTAGCAGAAAACATCCAGTCAGAACTGCAAAAAGAAAAATGAATCCAAAAAAATGAAGAGAGTTTAAGGGGCCTCTGGGATAATATCAAGTATAGCAACATTCACATCACAGGGGTACCAGAAGGAGAAGAGAGAGACCAAGGAATTGAAAATCTATTTCAAGAAATAATGACAGAAAATGTCCCTAACCTGGCAAAGGAAATGGATATTTAAGCCCAGGAAGCATGGAGAGTCCCAAACAAGATGAACCCAAAGAGACCCACACTAAGACACATCATAATTAAAATGCCAAAATTTAAAGACAAAGAGAATCTTAAAAGCAGCAAGAGAAAAGCAGTTGATTACCTATGAGGGAGCTCCCATAAGACTGTCTGCTGATTTCTCAACAGAAAACTTTGCAGGCCAGAAGGGATTGGCATGAAATAGTCAAAGCGATGAAAAGCAAGGACCTACAACAAAAATTACTCTACCCAGCAAAGCTATCATTTAGAATCAAAGGACAGATAAAGAGCTTCCCAGACAAGAAAAAGCTAAAGGAGTTTATCACCACCAAACCAGTATTACGAGGAATGTTAGAGGGACTTCTTTAAGATGAAAAACAAACAACAAAAAAAGTAAAAAATATAAATAACAAAATGGCAATAACTACATATCTATAACAATTACTTTAAATGTAAATGGATTAACTGCTTCTATCAAAAGACATAGGATGGATAGTGGATGGGGGCGGGGGGTTCACAGTGTGAGGGATATAAATGATGAACGTCTAAGTATTACCTTGTCTTGTACACCTGAAATTAATAATAAAAAAAAAGACATAGGATGGCTGAATGAATAAGAAAACAAGACCCATACATATGTTTCCTACAAGAGACCCACTTCAGTTCTAAAGACACATGTAGACCGAAAATAAAGGTATGGAAAAATGTATTTCATAAAAATGAAAAACAAAAACAAAAAACCTGAGGTAGCAATACTTTTACCAGACAAAATACACTTAAAACAAAGCCTATAACAAGAGACACAACAGGTCCCAGTAATCTCACTTCTGGGTATTTATTTGAAAAAACCTAAAACACTCCATTGAGGGGACCGGTGCATCCACATTTTTATTGCAGCATTATTTACAATAGCCAAAATATGAAGGCAACCTTGGTGTCCCTGATTGCATGAATGAATAAAGAAGAGGTGGTACATATATACAATGGGATATTACTCAGCTGTATCAAAAAAGAATAAAGTCTTGTCATCTGCAACAACGTGGATGGACCTAGATGGTATTGTGCTGAGTGAGGTAAGTGAGACAAAGACAAATGTCATGTGATTTCACTTATAGATGGAATCTAAAGAACAAAACAAACAAAGCCCAAACAAAATCATAGATACAGAGAACATTTTAATTGTTGCCAGATGGGAGGGGAGTTGGAGGTGGGTGAAAAGGGGGAAGGGATTAAGAAGTACAAATTGTAGTTACAAAATAGTCATTGGGACTTAAAGTAAAGCATAGGGAATATAGTCAATAATATGGTAATAGCTATGGATAGTGCAAAGTCGGACCAGAGTAGTCAAGGGGATCATTTCTTAAATTATGTAAATGTCTAACCACTATGTTGTACACCTGAATTAATAGAAAATAATATTGAATGTCAAGTGTAATTGAAAAATTTAAAAAGAAGGGAAGGTGTAGGGGAATAAGAGTTTCATATTTTCAGGTATAAAACAGATAAGTCTTGGGATTGTAACATACAGCATAAGAAATAAAGTCAATCATATTGTGATTGCACGGTATGGTGTCAGATGGTTGCTAAGATTTCCCACTTCTTTAGGTATACAAATATTGAATAATTTGGTGTACCAGGTCTGACAATTAAGTTCGAGAACTCGTTGCTAACTTTTTCTTTGATTAGTTTTCTTTGATTATCAGAGGGATTATTCATTATGAATTTGTGCCAACTGGACAAACAGTTAACCAAGTTTACTATTTGGAAGTGCTGAAAAGTTTACATGAAAACGTTAGACAAGCTGAAATTTTCACCAACAATTCATGGCTCTGGCATCACGACAATAAACCACCTCACACAGCACTGTCTATGAGTTTTTAGCCAGTAAACAAATAACTGTATTGGAACACCCTCCCTACTCACCTGATCTGGCCCCCAGTGATTTCTTTCTTTACCCGAAGATAAAGGAAATATTGAAAGGAAGACATTTTGATGACATTCACGACATCAAGTGTAATACTATGGCAGCTCTGATGGCCATTCCAGAAAAAGAGTTCTAAAATTGCTTTGGAGGGTTGACTAGGTGCTGGCGTCAGTGCATAGCTTCCCAAGGGGAGTACTTTGAAGGTGACCAATGTAATATTCAGCAATGAGGTATATAGCACTTTTCGTAGGGTAAATTCGCGAACTTAGTTGTCCGACTTCATACACCTGAAACTAATATAATATTGTTTGTTAGCTATATTTTAATAAAAGTCTTTAAACAAATGATCTCTGATCATATTAAAATTGTTTTAAACATAAGAAACATTAAGATTTCCTAATATTTAATATAAACTGCCACTGGCATCTGTATTCCAACAGTTTGTTAGGTTCCCACACATTATGTTTACTAAGGAAAGAATGAGGCCCTCATTTTATGTTCACTTTCTGTACATTTCAAGGTTTTAAAAGTGTCTTTGTTGAGATTGATTTTATAAAACAGATTGTAGTGAGGTGGAAAATGACCAAGAAAATCTTTCATACCATTGATTATCTTGGGGAAAAGCGTTTAAAAGAATTGTTGAATATAAAGATATGTTATACAAAACAGTTTCAAATTTACTCTCAGGATCAATAGCTATCAGTAGTTTGCTACTCAACAGAGTGTTTTTTGAGTAAATGCTCTTAAGTTGGACCATATATAAAAATTAACTCAAAATAAATCAAAGACCTAAACATAAAAGCTAAAACTATAAAAATTTTAGAGAGAATGCTTCATGATATTAGATCTGGCAATGATTTCTTGGATATGACACCAAAGCATGGGAAACAAAAGCAAATATAAGTAAATTGTACTTTATCAAAATTTAAAACTTTTGTGCTTCAAAGGATACTATCAACAGAATGAAAAGACAACGCACAAAATTAGAAAAAATATTTGCAAAGCGCATATCTGCGAAGGGATTAGCATCCAGAATATATAAAGAACTCCTACAACTGAACAACAGAAAACAAACAACCCAATTCAAAAATGCGCAAAGGACTTGAATAAACATTTCTTCAAAGAAGACATAAAAATGGTCAATAAGCACATGAAAAGGTGCTCAACATCACTAATCATTAGGAAAATGCAAATCGAAACCACAATGAAATACTACTTCACACCCATTAGGATGGCTATTATAAAAACAAACAAACAAACAAACCCAAAAAATAACAAATGTTGGTGAGGATGTGGAGAAATTGGAACCCTTGGGCATTGCAGGTGGAAATTTAAAATAGTGTAGCCGCTGTGGAAAACACTATGGTGATTATCAAAAAAATTAAACATAGAATTGCCATATGACCCAGCAATTCCACTTCTAGTTCTATACATAAAAGAAGTGAAAGCAGGAACTTGAACAGATATTTGTATATCCACATTCATAGCATTACTCACAATAACGTAACAGTGAAAAACAACTCAAATATCCATTGACAGATGAATGAATAAACAAAAGTGATATATAAGTGATATATGCATACAATGGAATATTATTCAGCCTAAAGAAGGAAGGAAATTCTGGTACATGTTACAACATAGATGAACCTTGAATATATTATGCTAAGTGAAATAAATCAGACACAAAAAACCAAGCATTGTCTGATCCCATTTATGTGAGATACCTCAACTAGTCAAACTCATAGAGACAGAAAGGTGAATGGTATCTGCTAAGGGCCTGAGAGGAGAGGAAAATGTGGAGTTATTGTTTAATGAGTACAGATTTTCAGGTTGATAAAATGAAACATTCTGGAAATAGATGGTGGTGGTTGCACAACAATGTGAGTATTACCACTAAATTGTACACTTAAAAATGGTTAAAATGGTAACTTTTATGTTATGTATACTTTGCTACAATAAAAAAAATACGTATATAAATGAATAAAAATAAACACTCTTACTCTGTCACTTCACAATAAAGGTGACATGTTCACAATGAGTGAGAAAGTAAATACTATCTGAATGAAATTTGTGCTATGGAAAAAGCATTGTGAAGCTAATTTTTCCAGATATCTGGAAATATTCCCATCACTATGGAATTCTATTGCCAAAAATAGTGTGTGTCATCTATAAAAATCCTGATATCCGTACTTTTTAAAAACTTGGAAAGAGAATTAACAGTTTCTTTTTAAGAATTTCAGTCAGTTTTGAATCCACTTTTGAAGGTACAATACAGAAATGCTTTCTAGTTTGCAAGAACCAACTAATTAACACCAGGGAATACTTAAGTTTACCACATTAATTTAAACAAAATGTTTTGTATAACTGGTGGATACAATTTTAAATTAGGTATCACATAAAAAGGTTTACAAATTAATATTGTAAGCATTCATTATTCAAGAATGTACAATGTATTTGTATAAGTTATAGAAGTAAAATCTAGATACTGAGACTTCTTTGGTCCAGTAAAAAAAAGAAAGAGAGAAAGAATTAGCTATCATATTTTAGAAAATTTAGTCAATGATGCAATTCTTCTATTTGAGTCTATTTTTCTCTGTAACAAATATTTTTCTATGTTGTCTGTTAAAAAGCAAGTATCATGAATGTAAACATGAGTTAGTACACATATCTCTGTGTATATGTCCTGGTTCTGTCCACTAAACGGGCCCAGAAGAAAGGATACCCTAATAGCAATGAGCATACAATGGTTTCTAAATATCATTTTCCAATAAAAACAACCAGGCCTCTTAGGAGAAATAAGTAATTTCAGGGCTGGGGCAGGGAAAATACGAGATAAAACAAGAGTATCTTGTAGTACCAGGAAGTTGGGAATAACCCTCCCTACTCCCCCCCAAAAAACAACCAAAAGTATCGTTGGCATATCAAAGGGACAGAAGAGCCAACCCAAAAAAATTCCCAATGATCAAAGCTGGAAAAATTTGAACAAAATGGATAGCGTAGTATTGGATTATAACCCAAACTATAAAATAAATATCCATGAATTGATGCCAATATAAATAAATGGGAGAGGATGAGACAAATCTTCTTCACAGAAGAATTTCAAATAATGTATGTAGATACTACCCGTCCAGGAAATAGTGCTTAATTTCCAGCCCATTTCCCTATGCCATGAGGGTGGGCTGGACACAGTGACTCTCTTCCAAAGAATAGAGTAGGGAAAGGGAAAAATAGTAACTCTACAAAGGGGAAAACTGGTAAGTAAACACTGCCTTAACCAAGTGATGTCTAACATCCCCTGTGATGTCATATGGCTATCATGTGCCCCTCACATGAGATAACAAGAAGGGCACTTTATCTCTGTATTTGTTCCAAAAAAAAAATCACTCCAGTCTAATCATGAGAAAAACACAGATTGAGGGGCCATTCTACAGGATCTTTGGCTGATACTTCTCTAGTTGTCAGTATCATGAAAAACAAAGACTGAGAAGCTGTCACAGACTAGAGGAGACTGTGAGGCACAACAAGCAAATGCAATGGGGGATCCTGGATTGGATCCTGGAGCAGAAAGAGAACATTAAAGTGGTGGGTTCCAAATTAGTCTGGAGTTTACTTAACAATTATTCACCCATGTCAGTTTCTAAGTTTTGACAAATGTGTCACAGTAATATAAGATGTTAACAATGGGAAACTAAATGAGGGGTATACACAACTGTACTATCTAAGCAACGTTTTGTAAATCTAAAATTATCCTAAAATAAAGAGTTTATTTTTTAAGTTATCAAAATATATTGAATTGAGAACCAAACTTGAAAATCACTACATCACAAAGTACTAAACCAAGATTTTTATAAACACTGAAGCTTTGACTATCACAAGTTCACAGAAAATAACAATATTAGTAATTGTAGTTAGAGCAAAATTTGGTTTTGCTTAATTAATAACTAAAATGAACTATTTTTTAAAACATTTATTTCATGTTTTTAATCTTTCAAAAATGTCTGTTTTTTGTATGTTCTATGATGTACTTAATACATTAACATTGTCATACATTTTACAATTTCTAGATAATATATGTACGTTTGCAGTATATTTTCAAAGGAATATGAAGCTAAAAATAAGTTTGTCTGTCAGTGGTTTAAGGTTATAGCCAACATGTCATAACAAAAATCAAACCAGAACGTCTGGGTTTAGGTTCTGGGTCCACTACCCACTAGCTAAGTGATCATGCCCAAGTCACTTTGCTTCTCTGAACCTCGTTTTTCTCATCCATGAAATGGGGTAATGATACTACCTGCTTCTCAGGGTTGTTATGTTGGCCAAATGAAATCATGAATGTGAAAGGCTTTACAAACAGTAAAGTGTCCCATTAAGTGAGTGGTAAATCAGACCAACAGAAGGTGGGATATTCATGGTACCAATGCTAAATACTGAAATCCAAGGTCAGAAAAGACACAAAGTAAAGAATTGATTGCAAACAGAGTAACTTAGCTGGCTTTAAAAGATAGCCCCCTTAGTCCTTCCCTGGGCACTCAAGATGGCTGGAGTCATAGCTATGCTTGGCACCCCTTCAGGTGACTTGGGGCCTTATAAGCAGCTAAGGTATGACCTTATAAGCAGGTGAGGCCTGGAGGCTGGGCCTCAGATTTTATTTTTTGCTTCAAAACCTTGCTCTAATCAGTTCATTCAGGGATATTGGAGCCTGGAGAATGAATGTCTACAGTAGCCAAACTTGAGAAAATTGACTTATAAACCGGTAACACATCTCTCAATTATGATAGCAGATGTGTTGCCATGGAGAGCGTCATACTTGACCCACTGACCAGGGCCCAACTTTCCTTGTAAGTTTGCTTGGAGAATGGAGGATTATAATGCAAAGAGTGAGATCTTCATCTAGCTGGGTATTCTGCTCTGCTGCAGCAACAACTTGCCACACAAATCAGAACTCCTTGGTGTGCTAAACAGAAGCTTCCTTTTCCAGGTTCCCTGACAACTATCTCTTCTGTTGCCATGACAACATTCCTTCCTCTCCATGTCATCTAGTTTTCATTGTTGGCCACAATCCAGGGACAAAATATTATAGGGAGGGTGCCTAATCTTCCTGGTATCTGCAGAGGCATATTAATCTCTTCGGTAACATCTCTAAACTGCACAGCAGGGCCCTTTCATTCTGAGAGGGCTTCAGACCATCTGGATCTGTCTGGGTGAATTTCAATAGCTTCAATCTTGGAAGGTATTGCTCTTGTAATGGTTGTCATTTAAAGAAAAAAAAATGCTCAGAGGATGGTGTTTCCTTCACTTATCATCATCATATCCTCCTCTTGACCTTCCCCTCCAGATGTGCCCCATCTTAAATCTCAGGGCCTTTTTTGAGGCTGTTTGTATCTCCCCCACAATGAGTAAGACATGATGATTTTGTGTATGTGAGCACATTCAGGCACTTCTGTTTCCCTTCTCACTGATCTTTGGAGATTTGAGCCTGAAACCTACTGCTGAGACTTCCTGCCCAGTGACTCCTTGTGTAAACAAAAACAGCTCATCAAGATCCAAACAAAAAAATACAAACATCTCCTTATGTAGTGCAGTTATACCATTCATTCCTCTTTGAGGAAGACTTTACAGTCTTATCCCAATAAGAAGCTGGGAGCCCCAATCTATGATGATTAAGATTCTCATCACATAAGGTTTTGAACAATGTTTGGCCTCATTAAAAAAAAAAAATTGTCTGGTGCCGCATAAAATACAACCATCTCTTTCATCTAAGTGTTTTGAAAAGAAAAGCTGCAGAAGTTATGGATTCCACTGTCAGAAAGAGACTCCTTTGATAAAGGAATGTTTTTAATTATTTAAATACTTTCACAGCAAGAGTTCACGGTAGGTTGGTTTCTAAAAGTATTACAGAGTCTCACTGCAGGTAACCATGTAACTTTGTCAGAAGCATTGATTAAACAACCTGGCATGAGGTAAAGTATCTTGAGAGTGTGTGGATCCCACATACCAACATGCAGCGCTGAGTCTCAGTGGCCGTTTATTTTCTCGGCTTTATTCACTTTAACTTCTGAGTGACTGGAAGTTTTACGATATCATCCATCCCACCACGGACTTCCAGGGTTGAGGTGGGAGGAGCCACTAACCTCTGCTGGCTTTTTATCTTTTAAAAGACAGGAAAAGAATAACATCAAAGACGAAAAAATATTTTCTAATCCATTGGCAATTAGGAGTAGCCTTGAGACTCTATGAAAATAGAATTCACTAGTTCCTCTATCCCTTGGGGAAACATTTTCACATATAGAGAGGTAATTGCTACCCTGGGAATATTTTTTGACTGCTTTCACTAAAAATAAGCACTAAGAAAGCTTTAAATAAGGTCGAAGTTGAACTGGCCAAAACTACTAAGCATTCCTTTTCACTGAGACACCCAGATAAGAACATACACAGTTCATCCTTTTCTCCTTTCCTTCCTTCCTGTTGTCTCTATTCCCTTCTTTCCAAAAATATTTAGCACCCACTATATGCAGGCATTATGCTAGATACCTGAGATACAAAGAAATAAGTGGTCTCTTCCTCTATAGAGGAAGCCAAATAATTAGGTCATTCTTTCCTTCCTTCCTTCCATTATTCATTCATTTATACATTCACCCAACCATCCATTACCTGTGGAGTGCCTACTATGTGTGCCCTGATTTGCAATGACAATAAAATGCTTGGTTACCTAGGGATGTAAGTGAACACTAAAGCCACCTGGGTCAAAAAATAAAAGGATGGTGGATGCTCACATTCTCAATTTTTCTACCTGCTTGTGTGTTTGAAATATATGATAATAATAAGATAAAAATAAGTATTTTTAAATGAGCCACCATCTAGGTCTTTGACATAAAAATCCGTAAAGTAATAAGAGACTTTGGTTGAACTGAAACTTAGTAAAATGTTTTTTGTCAAAGATAAAAAATCAGGGATAGTTTCTGCAGAGTATGTTTAGAAATCTTTCCATTATTATGTAACTTGCTACCCTAAAAGACGTGTTTCACCTCTTAGAACTCTCTTATCTGTCCACTTAGACTTAGAAAAAAGATTATTTCTTAACTATTCCAAATGAAGAATATCAGTGTTTTTTTTAACCATTTGTCAAAAACATAAAAAGCAATATCCTCAGATCAGGGAAGTTGGAAATTTTCTAACAAATATTAACAAAAATCTTGCAAAATAGGTGCTTGCAACTAAAACAAACAAACAAACAAGTGCATTTAATGATACAGATCTTTCATTTTTGTATTTATGTATTTTTGTGAGGTGTCTTTTTCATCTATAAAAGTAATTAAAATCAAGTATAGAAATTAACTGAACTTAGAACCACATTTTCAAGAAATTGTATAATAAGCTATTAAACCCAATATTTTAAATTTGATGAAGTATATTTAATGTTTCAGTAAAGTGAGAGCAAATATTCTTTAATATTAATAAATGTTTAAAATATTAATAATTATTATTATACTAATTATTAAACATTAAAGTATTCTAAAGGAGTATAGATAAATTTTATAGCCTCAAATGCTTTTAGTAGTAAAGAATAAAGGCTAAAATTCTGTGAACTATGCATGCTGCTTAAAAAGAGTAGCAGGGGGAAAAAAGTAGGAGGAAAGTAATAAAGATGGCAGAAATTAACGGGAGGAAAGGAAATACTGAAGAGGATCAACAGACACAAAAATTAGTTATTTTAAGAGACTAATAAGAATGCCAAATTTCTGGCAAGACAGACCAACTAATAAAGATAAGAGAGCATTCATAAAGAGTTGACTAGTTGTGAGACTTGGCTCTGCCCACCGCAGGGTGTTCTGCTGTGTGAGGGTTGACTGCTTAAATGTGGTTTGGCCTCTATGGGCTCTTGTGCCTGTAGAGAATTCCCTCTGGGTGTGTGACTTGTAGGTCAAACCCGGTAGTACTGTGGTTTGGTTTGGAGTTGGCCTCTGGATATGTTGAATCTTGTGCCTCTCAAGCTAGGCCCTCCTGGCTTTTGTGTTCTCTGTTCCATCCTGGGATCCCCTGCGTCTCTGTAGCTGTGGATGCCGGCCGCGTTTCCACCGCCACAGATGCAGGTCGTGTTTCCACTCCGCTCCCTTCCCTCTTCCCCTGCTCGCCCAATTTGCACACCTTCAAGTAATCCTTGTAAGAGACTCTTAGCTGTTCTGTGTGATCCACATTAATATTTTCTATTGTCGTTTTGTTCTCTATTTCATTTAGTTCTGTTCTGATTTTTATTATTTCCTTCCTTCTGCTGACTTTGGGTTTCATTTGTTCTTTTTCTTGTTCTTTAAGGTGTAACGTGAAGTTATTTGTCTGGGATTTTTCTTGTTTCTGGAGATAGGCCTGTAATGATATAAATTTCCCTCTTAAAACTGCTTTCGCTGCATCCCAAAAATTTTGGTAGGATGTATTTTCATTCTCATTTGTTTCTATATACCAAACATTATTTATTAATGCCTTATTTTTAAAAATCTTAGAGGGACTTCCTTAAAACAGGAAAAATAAAAATAAAAATTATGAATAATAAAGTGGCAATAGCTACATATCTATCAACAACTACTTTCAATGTAAATGTATTAAATGCTCCAATTAAAAGACATAAAAGGGCTGAATGGATAAGAAAACAAAACCTTTACATATTCTATGTACAAGAGACTCACTTCAGATTGAAAGTCACACACAGACAGAAAGAAAAGTGATGGAAAAGATATTTTATGAAAACGAAAAACAAAAAACAGGGGCACTGGATGGCTCAGTTGGTTAGATAGTGAGCTCTGAACAACAGGGTTGACAGTTTGATTCCCACAGGGGCCAGTGAACTGCACACTCCACAACTATATTGAAGACAACGAGCTGCTGCTGAGCTTCCAGAGGAGCAGCCAGATGGCTCAGTTGGTTGAGCTCTCAACAACAAGGTTGCCAGTCCAATTCCCACATGGGATGGTGGGCTGCGCCCCCTGCAACTAAAGATTGAAAGATGGCAACTGGACTTGGAGCTGAGCTGCGCCCTCCACAACTAGGTTGAAGGACAACGACTTGGAGCTGATGGGCCCTGGAAAAACACACTGTTCCTCCCCAATAAAAATATATAGATATAGATATAGATATATGTATATATATGTATATATGTGTGTATATATATATATATAATTTTTAAAAAATCAAAAAAATGTATATATATAGTTAAAGTAGTAAATTAAAAACAAAAATAAAAACTAAAAAAGATGGGGTAGCAATACTTATACCAGAGAAAATAGACTTTAAAACAAAGGCTGTAAGGGAGACAATGAAGGACCCAGTAATCCCACTTTAGGGTATTTATCCAAAGAAACCCACAATGCTAATTTGAGGGGACATGGGCATCCATATGTTCATTGCAGCATTGTTTACAATGGCCAAGATGTGGAGGCAGCCTGGGTGTCTGTTGATGGAAGAATGGATAAAGAGAAGATGATACAATATATACAAAGGAATATTGCTCCGCCATGGAAGGCAATGGATTTCTGCCATTTGCGATAACATGGGTGGACCTAGAGGGTGTTGTTCTGAGTGGAGTATATCAGACAGAGAAAGACAGATGCAATGCGATTTCACTTATATGTGGAATCTAAGAACAAAATTAACAAACAAAACAGAAACAAACTCATAGATACAGAAAACATTTTGATGGTTGCCAGATTGGAGGGTCTTTGGGGCTGTGACTGAAAGAAGGAGAAGGGATTAAGAAGCATAAATTAGTAGTTACAAAATAGTCATGGGGATGTAAACTAAAGCATAGGGAATATAGTCAATGATGTGATAATAACGATGTATAGTGCTAGGTAGGTACTAGACTAGTCAGGGGGATCACCTCTTGTATAACCTCTATGCTGTACCCCTAAAATTAATATAAAATAATATGAAATGTCAACTGTAATTGATACATTTTAAAAAGGGGGGAAGGGAAGAAGAATAAAAGTTTCAAATTTCCAGGTATAAAACATGTAAGTCACAGGGATGCAAAGTACAGCATGGGGAGCATAGTCAATACTATTGTGATAGTATAGTTCGATGTCAGATGGTTGCTAGACTTATCATGGTGATCACTTCTTTAGGCATATAAATGTTGAATAACTATGGTGTACCCCTGAAACTAATATAATATTGTTTGTTAGCTATATTTCTAATAAACATCTTTTTTAAAAAAAGGAAACAAAGAAACTGCTTCCAGGGCCCTCCCACACTTCACACTATGTATCCTTTATAATAAACCTGTAATAATAAGTATGAAAAAAATCTTTGCCATGAATCAATGCAATTTTATAGAAATAATTACCTTATAAATGTAATTTGTGCATATGTCTGGTATGAAAGACATACAAAAGATTTTTAAAAATAAGGCATTAATAAATAATATTTGGTATATAGAAACAAATGAGAATGAAAATACATCCTACCAAAATTTTTGGGAAATGAGAATGAAAATACATCCTACCAAAATTTTTGGGATGCAGCGAAAGCAGTTTTAAGAGGGAAATTTATATCATTACAGGCCTATCTCCAGAAACAAGAAAAATCCCAGACAAATAACTTCACGTTACACCTTAAAGAACAAGAAAAAGAACAAATGAAACCCAAAGTCAGCAGAAGGAAGGAAATAATAAAAATCAGAACAGAACTAAATGAAATAGAGAACAAAACGACAATAGAAAATATTAATGTGGATCACACAGAACAGCTAAGAGTCTCTTACAAGGATTACTTGAAGGTGTGCAAATTGGGCGAGCAGGGGAAGAGGGAAGGGAGCAGAGTGGAAACACGACCTGCATCTGTGGTGGTGGAAACGCGGCCGGCATCCGCAGCTACAGAGACGCAGGGGATCCCAGGATGGAACAGAGAACACAAAAGCCAGGAGGGCCCAGCTTGAGAGGCACAAGATTCAACATACCCAGAGGCCAACTCCAAACCAAACCAGAGTACTACCGGGTTTGACCTACAAGTCACACACCCAGAGGGAATTCTCTACAGGCACAAGAGCCCATAGAGGCCAAACCACATTTAAGCAGTCAACCCTCACACAGCAGAACACCCTGCGGTGGGCAGAGCCAAGTCTCACAACTAGTCAGCCTAGGAGAAAACCCCACCTACTCACAAGCAAAAAGCAATTAAAGATCTTCTTTAACAGGACAATATACACAACACAAGAGTCACTTTTGGAGCACACGCAGAAGAGAAGAACAAAGTAGTGCAAGTCAAATATAAAGGACACATACTACATAAGGTAACCCAGCAAGAACTAAGAACTCTAGGGGATCTACCTAATACATCAAAGCAAACACAGAGAGTCAGCCAGAATGGGGAAACAAAGAAACATGTCCCAAATAAAAGAACAGAAGAAACCTCCAGAAGTGAAACCAAATTAAACAGAGGTAACCAACCTATCAGAGACAGAGTACAGAACACTGGTGATAAGAATGTTTAAGGAGCTTAGAGACAACATAAAGAAGGATATAGAAATCATAACGAACAACCAGTTAGAACTAAAGAACACAATTACCAAAATAAAGAACTCACTTGAAGGAATTAACAGCAGGTTAGATGAAGCAGAGGATCAAATCAGCGACTTAGAAGACAAGTTAGCAGAGATCACCCAAACAGAACAACAGAAAGAAAAAAGAATAAAAAACAATGAAGATGGTTTATGAGACCTCTGGGATAACATTAAGCACAACAACATGCGCATCATAGGAATACCAGAAGGTGAAGAGAGGAAGCAAGGGATTGAGAACATATTTGAAGTAATAATGTCCGAAAACTTCCCTAACCTCATGAAGGAAACCAACATACAAGCCCAGGAAGTGCAGAGAGTTCCAAGCAGGATAAACCCAAACAGGTCCACAAAAAGACACATTATAGTTAAAATGGCAAAGCTTAAAGACAAAGAGAGAATCCTAAATGCAGCAAGAGAAAGACAGAGGGTTACATACAAGGGAACTCTCATAAGACTATCAAATGACTTTTCTACAGAAACATTGAAGGCCAGGAGGGAGTGGCAGGAGATACTCAAAGTGATGTAAAACAAAGGCCTACAACCTAGATTGCTTTATCCAGCAAGGCTATCATTTAAAGTTGATGGAGAGATAAAGAGCTTCCCGGAAAAGAATAAGCTGAAGGAATTTATTATCACCAAGGCAGCATTTCAAGAAATACTAAAAGGACTTCCGTAAATAAAAGAAAGATGAAAACAATCTACAAATTTAAAAATGGCAATAACTATGTACATATCAATAATCACATTAAATGTAAACAGATTAAATGCTCCAATCAAGAGACATAGGGTGGCTGAGTGGATAAGAAGGCAAGACCCTTGTATATGCTGTATACAAGAGACTCACCTCAGATCAAAAGACACACACAGGCTGAAAGTGAAGGGTTGGAGTAAGATATTTCATGCAAATGGAAATGAGAAAAAAGCTGGAGTTGCAATACTTATATCTGACAAAATAGACTTTAAAATGAAGACCATATTAAAAGACAAAATTGGACACTATATAATAATAAAGGGATTGATCCGACAAGAGGACATAACCTTAGTAAACATCTATGCACCCAACATAGGAGCACCTAAATATATAAAACAGATATTGACTGACATAAAGACAGAGATCAACAGTAACACTATCATAGTAGGGGACTTCAACACACCTCTGACAACAAGGGACAGGTCTTCCACACAGAAAATCAATATGGAAACAACAGCCTTAAATGATACATTAGACCACTTGGATTTAATCGATATTTTCAGAGCATTTCACCCCAATGCTGCAAAATACACGTTCTTCTCAAGCGCACATGGAACGTTTTCCAAGATAGACCATATGTTAGGCCACAAAACAAATCTTAATAAATTTAAGAAAATTCAAATCATACCAATTGTCTTCTCTGACCACAGTGCTATGAAATTAGAAATGAACTACAGGAAAAAAACTGGAAGACACACCAATTCGTGGAGGCTGAATAACATGTTACTAAATAATGAATGGGTCAAGCAGGAGATCAAGGAAGAAATCAAAAGATATCTTGAGACAAACGAAAATGAAAACATGACGACCCAAAATCTATGGGATGCTGCAAAAGCAGTCCTAAGAGGGAAATTCATAGCATTGCAGGCCTACCTAAAGAAACAAGAAACATCACTAATCAACAGTTTATCTTCACACTTAAGGGATCTGGAAAAAGAACAGCAAAATAAGCCCAAAGGGAGCACAAGGAAGGAGATAATAAAGATCAGAGAAAAAATAAATGAAATAGAAACCAGAAAAACAATACAAAAGATCAATGAATCCAAGAGTTGGTTCTTAGAGAAGATAAACAAAATTGACAAACCTTTAGCCAGACTCATTAAAAAAAAGAGAGAGAGGACTCAAATTAATAAAATCAGAAATGAAAGAGAAGAACTGACAACAGACACCCCAGAAATACAAAAAAATTTAAGAAATTACTATGAGCAACTATCTACCAACAAATTTGACAATCTGGAAAAATGGACAATTTTCTAGAGGCATACAACCTTCCGTGGTTAACTCAAGAAGAAACAGAAAACCTGAATAGACTGATTACCACCAGGGAAATTGAATCAGTAATCAACAATCTCCCAACAAACAAAAGCTCTGGACCAGATGGCTTTACAGGTGAATTTTACAAAACGTTCTAAAAAGAATTATCACCTATTCTCCTCAAGCTCTTCCAAAAAATCCAGAAGGAGGGAAGACTCCCAAACACTTTTTACGAAGCCACTACCACCCTGATCCCAAAATCAGACAAAGACACCACAAAAAAAAGAAAACTACAGGCCTATATCGCTAATGAACATAGATGCAAAATCCTCAACAAAATATTAGCAAGCAGAATTCAGCAATACATTAAAAAGATCATACACCATGATCAAGTGGGATTTATCCCTGGTATGCTAGAGTGGTTCAACATCCACAAATCAATTAATGTGATACGCCACATTAACAAAATGAAAAATAAAAATCATATGATCATATTAATAGATGCAGAAAAAGCATTTGATAAAAATGAGCAGCCATTTATGATAAAAACCCTTAAGAAAGTGGGAAAAAAGGGATCATATCGCAACATAATAAAGGCCATATATGATAAATCCACAGCTAACATCATACTCAATGGGGAAAAGCTAAAACAATTCACCCTAAGATCAGGAACAAGGCAAGGTTGCCCACTATCTCCACTTCTATTCAACATAGTGCTGGAAGTTCTAGCCACAGCAATCAGACAAGAAAAAGAAATAAAAGACATACAAATTGGTAAGGAGGAAGTAAAATTATCATTATTTGCAGATGATATGATACTATATATAGAGAACCCTAAAGACTCCACAAAAAACTATTAGAGCTGATAGATGAATTTAGTAAAGTAGCAGGATACAAAATTAATATTCAGAAATCAGTTGCATTTGTATATACCAATAATGAAACATCAGAAGGAGAAATTAAAAAAGCAATCCCATTTACAATTGCTCCAAAGACTATAAAATACCTGGGAATAAATTTAACCAAAGAAGTAAAAGATCTGTACTCAGAAAATTATAAGACACTGAAGAAAGAAATGAAAAAGAAGATACAAATAGATGGAAACACATACCATATTCCTGGATAGGAAGAATTAATATAGTTAAAATGTCCATACTGCCTAAGGCAATATACATATTCAATGTAATTCCTATCAAACTACCAACGACGTTTTTCACAGAAACAGAACATATAATCGTAAAATTTATATGGGACCATAAAAAACCTTGGATAGCCTCAGCAATCTTGAGAAATAAGAACAAAGTGGGAGGTATAAGAATACCTGACATCAAATTATATTACAAGGTTACAGTAATCAAAACATCATGGTACTGGCATAAAAACAGACACATAGATCAATGGAATAGAATAGAGAGTCCAGAAAGAAATCCATGCCTATATGGCCATTTAATCAACGACAATGGAAGCAAGAATGTACGGTGGGGTAAAGACAGTCTATTCAATAAATGGTGCTGCGAAACCTGGACAGACACATGCAAAAAAATGAAGCTGGACCACCTCCTTACACCATATACAAAAATAAATTCAAAATGGCTTAAAGACTTAAATGTAAGATGTGAAACCATAAAATACCAAAAAGAAAATATAGGAAGAAACTTCACAGACATTACCCAGAGTGAGATTTTTACTAATATATCCCCTTGTGCGAGGGAAGTAAGACAAAAAATAAACATGTGGGATTACATCAAACTAAAAAGCTTTTTCACAGCAAAGGAAACCATCAATAAAACAAAAAGGGATTCTACTGAATGGGAAAAGATATTTGCCAATGATATATCTGATAAGGGGTTAATATCGCAAATTTATAAAAAACTCACTCATTTCCAAAAAAACAAACAACCCAATTAAAAAATGGGCAGAGGACATGAAGAAACATTTTTCTAAAAAGGATATACAGATGGCAAACAGACATATGAAGAAATGCTCAACCTTACTAACCACCAGAGAAATGCAAATAAAAACCACAAAGAGATACCGCCTCACCCCAGTTAAAATGGCTATCATCAATAAATCAACAAACAACAAGTGCTGGCGTGGATGTGGAGAAAAGGGAACACTTGTGCACTGTTGGTGGGATTGCAGATGGGTGCAGCCACTATGGAAAACAGTATGGAGGTATCTCAAAAATCTAAAAATGGAACTACCTTATGATCCAGCAATTCCGCTCCTAGGTATCTATCCGGAGAAATCCAAAACTCCAATTCAAAAATCTTAATGCACTCCTATGTTTATTGCAGCACTATACACAATAGCCAAGACATGGAAACAATCGAAATACCCATCGGTGGATGACTGGATCAAGAAACTGTGGTACATTTATACAATGGAGTATTACGCAGCCATAAAGAAGAAAGAAATCTTACCATTTGCAACAACAAGATGGACCTAGAGAACATTATGTTAAGTGAAATAAGTCAGACAGGGAAAGACAAATACCATATGATCTCACTTATATGCAGAATCTAAAGAAAAGAATAAGTGAATGAACTAATCAGAAACAGTTTTGGAGACAAAGAGGAAAAACTGAGGGTTGCTAGATGGGCGGGGGAGTGCGGATAAGGGGGAAGGTGAGGGGATTAGAAAACAGTCGGTAACCACAAGATGGCCACGGGGTTTTGAAAATTAATTTGGGGAACTTAATCAACAATCTTGTAAAGATTTTGTAGGGTATCCGATGGACACGTGTCCCACTTGGGAGACGACCTCAGGGATGATGTAGATGCCTGATCACTGCACTGTACACCTGAAGCTGAACAATAATGAATGCCAACTATAATTTTACATATATATGTATATGTATATATATGTATGTATATACTTACAAGAAGCAGAGTACAGCATTAGGAATCGAGACAGTGGAAATGTAATGGCTCTGTGCGATGTCAGAGGGATAGTGGATTGGGGGAGGGGTGTTCACACAGTGTGAGGGTTATAAATGATAAACATCTAAGTATTAAAAAAAGAAAAAGAAATTAATGTAACAAAGAGCTGGTTCTTTGAAAAGATTAATAAAATTGACAAACCTTTGGCTAGACTCACTAAAATAAAAAGAGAAAAGACACAAATAAACAAAATCAGAAATGAAAGAGGGGCAGTTATCACGGATGCCACAGAAATACAAAAGATTATCCAAGAATAATACAAAGGATTATATGCCACCAAATTCAATAACCTAGAAGAAATGGACAAGTTCTTAGAAACATATAGCCTACCTAGGCTGAATCACGTAGAACTGGAAAATCTAATTAGACCGATCACCAGTAAGGAAATTGAATCGGTCATCCAAAACCTTCCCTAAATCAAAAGTCCAGGACCAGTTGGCTTCACTAGTGAATGCTACCAAACATTCAAAGAGGATCTAATACCTGTCCTACTCAAACTCTTCCAAAAATTAAAGAAGAGACAATATTTCCTAACTCATTTAATGAGGCCAACATTACACTGATACCAAAACCTGGAAAATATAACACAAAAAAAGAAAATTACAGATCAATACCTCTGATGAATACAGATGCAAAAATCCTAAACAAAATTCTAGCAAATCGAATACAACAATGCATTTAAAAGATTATACATCACTACCAAGTGGGGTTCATCCCAGGGGCACAAGAATGGTTCAACATATGCAAATCAATCAATGTGATACATCACATAAAATAAAGAACAACAATCAAATGATTATGTCAATAAATGCAGAAAAAGCGTTTGACAAGATACAACATCGATTTATGATTACAACACTTAATAAAATAGGTATAAAAGGAAAATATCTTAACATAATAGAGGACATATATGACAAACTCTCAGTTAATATCATAATTAACGGTGAAAAACTGAAGCTGTTTGCTCTACATTCAGGAACACGACAGCACTGTCCCCTATTACCTCTGCTTTTCAACTGGTATTGGAAGTCCTAGGCAGAGAAATCAGTCAAGAGAAAGAAATAAAAGGCATCTAAATTGTGAATGAAGAAGTTAAATTGTCACTTTTTGCAGATGACATGATACTATATATAGTAAACCCTAAAGACTACACCAAAAAGCTATTGGAAATAATCAACGAATACAGTGAAGTTGCCAGCTACAAAATCAATGTGCAAAAGTCCATTGCATTCCAATATACTAACAATGAAATCTCATACAAAGAAATTTTTAAAAAAACTACCCACAATTCCTTTTGCCATTACAACAAAAAGAATAAAATACCTAGGAATAAATTTAACCAAGGATGTGAAAGACCTATATACTGAAAGCTATAAGACATTTTTAAAAGAAATTAAAGAAGACACAAAGAAATGGAAAGACATTCTGTGCTCATGGATAGGAAGAATCAACATAGTAAAAAAGACCATATTACCCAAAGCAATATGCAGACTTAATGCAATCCCCATCAAAATCCCAATGGCATTTTTTAAACAAATAGAACAAAAAATCATCAGATTTGTTTGGAACGACAAAATACCCTGAATAGCCAAAGCAATCCTAAGAAAAAAGAACAATGCTGGAGGTATCACACTCCCTGACTTCAGCTTGTACCACAGGGTAACAATAATCAAAGCAGTACGGTATTGGCAGAAAAACAAACACACAGACCAATGGAATGGAACTGAGAACCAGAAATAAACCCACATAAATATGGACAGATAAGTTTTGACAAAGAAGCCAAAAACATACAATGGAGAAAAGACAGCCTCTTCAATAAATGGTGCTTGGAGAATTGAAAAGCCACGTGTAAAAGAATGAAACTAGGGCTGGCCCAGTGGCTCAGGCGGTAAGAGCTTCATGCTCCTAACTCCGAAGACTGCCGGTTCGATTCCCACATGGGCCAGTGGGCTCTCAACCACAAGGTTGCTGGTTCAACTCCTCGAGTCCCGCAAGTGATGGTGAGTTCCGCCCCCTGAAAGTAAGATTGAACACGGCACCTTGAGCTGAGCTGTCTCCCGGATGGCTCAGTTGGTTGGAGCGCGGGCTCTCAACCACAAGGTTGCCAGGTCGATTCCTCGACTCCCTCCAAGGGATGGTGGGCTGAGCCCCCTGCAACTAGCAACAGCAACTGGACCTGGAGCTGAGTTGTGCCCTCCACAACTAAGACTGAAAGGACAACAACTTGACTTGGATAAAAGTCCTGGAAGTACACAATGTTCCCCAATAAAGTCCTGTTCCCCTTCCCCAATAAAATCTTTAAAAAAAATAAATAATGAAACTGGACTGCTATCTGTCACCCTGTCCTCAAATTAACTCAAGTTGTACCAAAGACCTAAACATAAGATCTGAAAGAATAAACTGCATAGAAGAAAACATAGGTACTAAACTTATGGACCTGGGGTTCAAAGAGCATTTTATGAATTTGATTACAAAGGCAAAGGAAGTAAAAGCTAAAATAAATCAAAGGGACTATGTCAAACTAAAAACCCTCTGTATAGCAAAAGAAACCATTGATAAAATAAAGAGGCAACCGACCGAATGGGAGATTTTTGTAAACAACGTCTCCGATAAGTATCCAAAATACATGAGGAACTCATACAACTCAACAACAAGAAAAACTAACAATCCAATTAAAAAATGGGCAGAGGACCTAAAGAGACATTTCTCCAAAGAGGACATACAAATGGCAAATAGTCATATGAAAAATGCTCAACATCACTAATCATCAGAGAAATGCAAATAAAAACCACAATGAGATACCACCTCACCCCAGTAAGAATGGCTGTCATCAACAAGACAAATAGTAACAAGTGTTGGAGAGGCTGTGGAGAAAAAGGAACCCTCATACACTGTTGGTGGAAATGCAGATTGGTGCAGCCGCTATGGAAGGCAGTGTGGAGGTTCCTCAAAAAATTACGAATAGAATTACCATATGACCCAGCAATCCCTCTCCTGGGTATTTACCCAAAAAAATCTGAAAACATTTATCCATAAAGACATATGTGCTCCAATGTTCATTGCAGCTTTATTTATGGGGGCCAAGTCATGGAAACAAGCAACGTGTCCTTTGATAGATGAATGGATAAAGAAGTAGTGGTACATATACAGAATGGAATACTATTCGGCGGTAAGAAAAGATGAAATAGTACCATTTGTGACAACATGGATGGACCTTGAGATTATAATGCTAAGCAAAAGAAGTCAGACAGAAAAAGTCGAGAAACATATGATTTCACTAATATGTGGTATAGAAAATTGAAAACAACAAAAGAACAAGACAAACAAATGAAGAAACAAAAACTCATAGAAACAGACAATAGTTTAGTGGTTACCAGAGGGGAAGGGGGAAGGGAGGTGGTAGATGAGGGTAAAGGGGATCAATATATGGTGATGGAAGGAGAAGTGACTCTGGGTGGTGAGCACACAATGGGATTTATAGATGATGTAATACAGAATTGTACACCTGAAATCTATGTAACTTTACTAACAATTGCCACCCCAATAAACTTTAATTTAAAAAATAATAGTAAAAAAAAGAAATAATGTTTTGAATAGAAAAGGAGACATAACTGTAGTTAAAGAACAGATTGAAAATACTGTAATAATACTATGGACAACTTTGTGCCAATAAATTTCAAAATCATAAGTGAAATATGCAAATTGCTGAAAAATGTTAAGTGATCAAAACTGGCTCACGAAGAAATAAAAATTCATGGAGAGACCGGATCAAAATGACGGCGTGAGGTGATCCTCTGTAAAACTCTCCTGGAATTTACAACTAATCGGACAACAATAACTCCACAAAGGACTCCTTGCACAGCAGACAGGCAAGACGAAGAGGCCCACTACTGAATTCACCTCCAGGTGGGCGAATCGCGAGAGCGGGGGAGGAGGGAAAGGAGAAGTGCGGGGACGGAGCCGCGCGGGCACAGGACACAGACCTGGCTCGGTGCTCCGAGCTCGCTGCATCCCGGAAGTACCACAGCTGCAGGAGAGGGAAGGACTCGGACTGCTAGGGCTCCGCTTATGGCCCACAGGGCTGAGGGGGCAGCATATAACACGGCTGAACCCAGTGCTCACGGCAGAGACCTTGGAGCAAAGACTGAGGGAAGAAGGCTGAAAACTGTGGTTTAAGCCCTCACTGCCAGCGGAGAACGGAAGCCTGAGGCACTGAGACTAGCCACCCCTCCCTACCCTCCCAGAGCTCGCCCCACCTCCACCTGCCCGGTGCTAGAAGCAGAACAGTAGCGGTGTCAGATCAAAAGGACAGGATTTTTGCTGTTCTGAGAACTGTGGACCACAGAAACAGATTCGCAGCCCAACTAGTTCCGGCAAAGGGGAGGGAGCTGTGGAAGCAAGACCGGCTGTGGCAGTGGTCGCCACCACTACTCTGGGCCACCTCTAACAACTCACCCCGCCCCTGGCCCCACCTACTGGGCGGATCCCTGCAGGAGTAAACAGAACTGTTGAAACAGACAGGCTCTGAATCGGTGTAGAAAGAGCTTTGGAACTTCAAAAGCTCTCCGCACCCCCAGGGGACGTGGCGCCCTATGACCCAGGTGAACTGTTAACAGAGGAGAGGCCCATCTCCCAGGGAACCCCCCCCATTGTGTGAGAAGCTGGAAAAGTGCAGAGAAAATATAGCACTACTGTGTCAGAGAGAAAAAAAAAGGCTGCAGTCAGAGAGAAAATAAAACATTCTTTCAACAAGTATTGGAAAACAAAAGAAAGACCTCTTCCTATCAACCTATTGCAGAAGCCACTCCCGTAGATGTCTAGGAAGAGAAATAATAAATCAGTAATTGCCATGAATAACCAATGCAACAAGACAGCTCAGAAAGAAAGTGAAAAGTCTCCAGAAAACGAACTTAAAGATATGGAAATATGTGACTTAAATGATAGAGAATTCAAGATTGCAGTTCTGAAAAACCTCAAAGAGATGCAAGAAAACACAGAAAGGCAATTTAATGAACTCAGAAACGTAATCAGAGAACAACATGAGCATTTTACAAAAGAGATTGAAATTTTAAAAACAGAACCAAATGGTATTTCTGTAGATTAAGAACTCAATAGAAGAAATTAGGAATGAAATAACCAGCTTAGGTAGTAGAGTTGACCAGATGGAGGAAAGAATCCGTGACATCGAAGATAGAAACGTGGAAATTACACAGATGGAAGAAGAAAGAGACTTGAGACTTAAAAGAAATGAAAGAACTCTACAAGAACTTTCTGACTCCATCAGAAAGAGCAATATAAGAATAATGGGCATACCAGAAGGAGAAGAAAGAGAGAAGGGAACAGAGAATATACTCAAAAAAATTGTTAATGAGAACTTCCCAAATTTGTGGACAGAACTGGATCCTCGAATCCAAGAAGCAAATAGAACACCTAACTATCTCAATCCCAACAGGCCTTATCCAAGACACATTGTATTGAAGCTGTCTAAAGTTAACACCAAAAAGAATCCTCAAGGCAGCCAGGGAAAAGAAGATGGTAACCTACAAAGGAAAGCCCATTAGATTATCATCAGATTTTTCAGCAGAAACTCTACAAGCCAGGAGGGAGTGGAACCAAATATTCAAACTATTGAAAGACAGAAATCATGAGCCAAGAATAATATATCCAGCAAAGATCTCTTTTAGATATGAAGGAGGAATAAAGACCTTTCCAGACATACAGAAGCTGAGGGAATTTTCTCATACACGACCTGCACTACAAGAAATACTAAAGGAGGCTATTAGACCATCAACAGGGACAATTTGTGGCAACCAAAACATAAAAAGGGGGCGAGTAAAGGCCTGAATCGGAATATGGGAATGGAGAAAGTAAGCGTGCTGAAGAAAATGGAATACTCTAAATATCAAACTTTCTTTTACATAAACTTAAGGGTAACCACTCAAAAAAATATCCAGAACTGAAATATCCAGAACTGAATAAAAGAAGAAACAGAGGGAAACATCATAGAATACCACCACACAGAAACAATAGACAACAACGAAAAGGCAAAGAAACAATGGAGTCACAGCCTTACCAGAAAACTAAAGATAGAATGACAGGAAATCCTCATGTATCAATAATCACCCTAAATGTAAATGGACTGAACTCACCAATAAAAAGGCACAGAGTAGCAGATTGGATCAAAAAACTAAACCCAACCATATGCTGTCTCCAAGAGACACATCTCAGCTACAAGGACAAGCATAGACTCAAAGTGAAAGGGTGGAAATTGGCACTCCAAGCAAATGGTACCCAGAGAAAATCAGGTGTAGCCATAATATCAGATGAAACAGACTTCAGGGTGAAAAAGACAATCAGAGTCAAAGATGGACATTTCATAATGGTAAAAGGGACTATACAACAAGAAGACATAACAGTCATCAATATTTATGCCCCCAATCAGGGAGCATCAAAATATACCAAGTAACTACTAACAGAACTAAAGGGAGATATTGACCAAAACACAATTATACTAGGAGACTTAAATACATCATTGACAGCTATTGATAGATCATCCAAACAGACGATAAATAACGAAATAGCAGCCCTAAATGACACATTAGATGAAATGGACATCATTGACATATATAGAGCACTTCATCCTAAAACATCAGACTATACATTCTTTTTGAGTGTACATGGAAAATTCTCAAGGATAGACCATATATTGGGACATAAAAGCAGCCTCAGCAAATTTAAGAAGATTGAAATCATACCAAGCATATTCTCTGATCACAAGGCTTTGAAATTGGATATCAACTGCAAAAAGAAAGCAAAAAGAAACACAAATACATGGAGATTAAACCACATACTTTTAAAGAACGAATGGGTCAAAGAAGAAATTAGAGGAGAGATCAAAAGATATATAGAAACAAATGACAATAAAAATACATCCTACCAAAATTTTTGGGATGTGGTGAAAGCAGTTTTAAGAGGGAAATTTATATCATTACAGGCCTATCTCAAGAAACAAGAAAAATCCCAAATAAATAACCTCATGTTACACCTCAAAGAACTAGAAAAAGAAGAACAAGTGAAACCCAAAGTCAGCAGAAGAAAGGAAATAACAAAAATCAAAGCAGAGCTCAATGAAATAGAGAACAAAAGGACAATAGAAAAAATTAATGTGTCAAAGAGCTGGTTCTTTGAAAAAATTAATAAAAATCAACAAACCCTTGGCTAGACTCACTAAGATAAAAAGAGAGAAGACACTAATAAACAAAATCAGAAATGAAAAAGGGGAAGTTATCATGGACACCACAGAAATACAAAGGATCATCCAAGAATACTATGAAGGACTCTATGCCACCAAATTCAATAACCTAGAAGAAATGGACAAGTTCTTAGAAACATATAGCCTTCCAAGGCTGAACCATGAAGAACTGGAAAATCTAAACAGACCGATCACCAGTAACGAAATTGAATCAGTCATCCAAAACCTTCCCAAAAGCAAAAGTTCCTGGACCAGATGGCTTCAGTAGTGAATTCTACCAAACCTTCAAAGAGGATCTAATACCAATCCTGCTGAATCTCTTCCAAAAAATTGAAGTAGAGACAGTACTCCCTAACTCATTTTATGAGGCCAACATTACCCTGATACCAAAACCTGGTAAGGAGAACACAAAAAAAGAAAACTACAGACCTATATCTCTGATGAATACTGATGCAAAAATCCTAAACAAAATTTTAGCAAATCGAATACAACAATGCATTAAAAAGATTATTCATCATGACCAAGTGGGGTTCATCCCTGGGGCACAAGGATGGTTCAACATCCGCAAATCCATCAATGTAATACATCACATAAACAAAATAAAGGACATAAATCATATGATTATATCAATTGATGCAGAAAAAGCATTTGAAAAGATACAACATCCATTTATGATTAAAACACTTAATAAATAGATATAGAAGGAAAATACCTTAACATAATAAAGGCCATCTATGACAAGCCCTCAGCTAATCTCATAATTAATGGTGAAAAACTGAAGCCCTTTGCTCTACGTTCAGGAACACGACAGGGCTGTCCCCTATCACCTCTGCTTTTTAACGTAGTGTTGGAAGTCCTTGCCAGAGCCATCAGGCAAGAGAAAGAAATAAAAGGCATCCAAATTGGGAATGAAGAAGTTAAAATATCACTCTTTGCAGATGACATGATGCTATATATAGAAAACCCTAAAGACTCCACCAAAACGCTGTTAGAAACAATCAATGAATACAGTAAAGTTGCTGGCTACAAAATCAACGTACAAAAGTCCATTGCATTCCTATATACTAACAATGAAATCTCAGAAAAAGAAATACAAAAAACAATTCCCTTTGCAATTGCAGCAAAAAGAATAAAATACCTTGGAATAAACTTAACCAAGGATGTGAAGGACCTATGTGCTGAAAACTATAAAACATTTTTGAAAGAAATTGAAGAAGACACAAAGAAATGGAAAGACATTCCGTGCTCCATGGATTGGAAGAATCAACGTAG
Source organism: Rhinolophus hipposideros (assembly GCF_964194185.1). NCBI lineage: Eukaryota > Metazoa > Chordata > Mammalia > Chiroptera > Rhinolophidae > Rhinolophus > Rhinolophus hipposideros. The sequence goes on from NC_138063.1 coordinate 43,260,557, forward strand.
TTAAAATGACCATATTACCCAAAGCAATATACAGATTCAATGCAATCCCCATCAAAATGCCAATGGCATTTTTTAAAGAAATAGAACAAAAAATCGTCAGATTTGTTTGGAACTGCCAAAGACCCCGAATAGCCAAAGCAATCTTAAGAAAAAAGAACAGTGCTGGAGGTATCACACTGCCTGACTTTAGCTTGTACTACAGGGCTACAATAATCAAAACAGCATGGTATTGGCAGAAAAACAGACACATAGACCAATGGAATAGAATTGAGAACCCAGAAATAAAACCACATAAATATGGACAGATAATTTTTGACAAAGAAGCTAAACACATACAATGGAGGAAAGACAGCCTCTTCAATAAATGGTGCTGGAAGATTTGGACAGCCACGTGCAAAAGAATGAAACTGGACTGCTATCTGTCACCATGTACCAAAATTAATTCAAAATGGATCAAAGACTTAAGCATAAGACCAGACACAATAAACTGCATAGAAGAAAACATAGGTACTAAACTTATGGACCTTGGGTTCAAAGAGCATTTTATGAATTTGACTCCAAAGGCAATGGAAGTAAAAGCTAAAATAAACAAATGGGACTATATGAAACTTAATAGTTTCTGCACAGCAAAAGAAACCATCGACAAAATAAAGAGGCAACCGACTGAATGGGAGAAGATTTTTGCAAACAGTTCCTCCGATAAGGGTCTAATATCCAAAATATATCCAAAATATACAGGAACTCATGAAACTCAGCAACAACAAACAACCCAATTGAAAAATGGGCAGAGGACCTGAAGAGACATTTCTCCAAAGAGGACATACAAATGGCAAATAGACATATGAAAAAATGCTCAACATCACTAATCATCAGGGAAATGCAAATAAAAACCACAAAGAGATATCACCTCACCCCAGTCAGAATGGCTATCATCAACAAGACAAATAGCAACATGTGTTGGAGAGTCTATGGAGAAAAAGGAACCCTCATACACTGTTGGTGGGAATGAAGACTGGTGCAGCCGGTATGGAAGGCAGTGTGGAGGTTCCTCAAAAAATTACAAATAGAATTACCATATGACCCAGCAATCCCTCTCCTGGGTATCTACCCAAAGAATTTGAAATCATTTATACATAAAGACATATGTGCTCCAATGTTCATTGCAGCTTTGTTTACGGTGGCCAAGACATGGAAACAACCAAAATGTCCTTTGATAGATGAATGGATAAAGAAGTTGTGGTATATATACACAATGGAATACTATTTGGCGTTAAGGAAAGATGATATAGGAACATTTGTGACAACATGGATGGATCTTGAGAGTATAATGCTAAGTGAAATGAGTCAGACAAAAAAAGCAGAGAACCCTATGATTTCACTGATATGTGGTATATAAACCAAAAGCAAGACAAACAAATGAAGAAACAAAAACTCATAGACACAGACAATAGTTTAGTGGTTACCAGAGGGTAAGGGGGGTGGGGGGTGGGAGATGAGGGTAAGGGGGATCAAATATATGGTGATGGAAGGAGAACTGACTCTGGGTGGTGAACACACAATGGGATTTATAGACGATGTAATACAGAATTGTACACCTGAAATCTATGTAAATTTACTAAGAATTGTCACCCCAATAAATTAAAAAAAAATGAAATAAACTTTCAAAGATTCTTCTAAAAAATAAATAAATAAATAAATAAATAAATAAATAAATAAAAATAAAAGCACTAAAAAAATTCATAATAGGTCTGCATACATTAAAGAAATTGAATCATAAAAGAAGTAATTCAAGAAAATGAATTTGTAAAAGGAATTGAAATAATTTGAAATCTTTCCTCAAAGAATATACCAGACTTATTATTTTACTATTGCATAATAGGAAACATTCAGGGATCAAAAAATTCCAAGCTTTATAATATTTTCAGGTTATAGAAAATAGGGACTAATTCCAAACCCATGTTATGGTGGTAGCTTAACCTTAATACCCAAACCTGACAATAGGAGAAAGGAAGCGTATGGGTTAATGTCACTAATGAACATAAATGCAAAAATCCTAAACAAAATATTAGCAAACTGTACTAGTAATGCATAAAAAATATATTATGATTAAGTTATATGTATTCTAAGAATGTAAGGTTAACTCAGTATTAAAAAGACAAGTAATATAACAGTTCAAAAGAAGAAAACATCTTCTTAGAATATGCAGTAAAAGAATTTAAGAAAATTCAGTTACCATTCAGAATTATAAAACAAACTCCTAACCAACTACAAATAGAAGAAAACATCTTTAATCTGATTAAGATATTTGAATACACACACACACACAGAGGAAATATTATAACCAGTCATGAAACATTAAAAGCAAAGCTTTTTAAATCATGAAAAGATAAGAATTATCATTAGCAACTCTTGAAGGTCCTAGCCCACACATTAGATTTTTTTTTAAATCATGAGGGTTGGAAGAAGGAAAACAAAGCTGTCATTCAGAGATGACATCATTGTTTACCTAGAAGACCCAAACATATACATTGTTAGAATTAGAATAAGATTTGCAAGACTCCCAAACACTAAATCAATACACCAATACAACTTCATTTCTCTTCATCACCTACCAGAATATTTAAACAAAAGAAAATAGTACCAGTGGCAGCCGGATGGTTCAGTTGGTTAGAGTGTAAACTCTGAACAAGGTTGCCGGTTCAATTCCCAAAGGGGATGGTGGGCTGCCCCCCCTGCAACTAAAGATTGAAAATGGCAACTGGACTTGGAGATGAGCTGTGTCCTCCACAACTAGATTAAAGGACAACGACTTGGAGCTGATGGGCCCTGGAGAAACACACTGTCCCCCAATATTCCCCAATAAAATTAAAAAAAACAAAAAACGTTCTCAACAAACTGAGACACGTAATTATGTAATAAAAAGTAAAGCACAATTTTAAAAAAGTACCATTAGCACTAGCAAAAAAAAAAAAAATATGAGATGTAGGAATAAGTCCAACAAAAGATGTGCCAGCCTCATATGCAGAAAATCATAAAACTTAAAAAAGCACATTAAATAAAACATTTTAAAAATGAAAGATATTTATAGATAATGAGACATAATCTTATTTAATATTTAAAGACATAATCTCCCCTCCCAAATGATTTATGTAGTCAATGCAGACCCAATCAAAATCCCAAAAATTTGTTATAGAATTTAACAAGATGATACTAAAATTTGTGAGACCAAACAGCCAAGAATAAAGCCAGAAGTAGCAATAAACATAATAAACTGTTACTGGCTGAACAAATGAATGAATAAATGAAAGAGCAAAGAAAAGAAAAGATTCATTTTGAATAACCTGATTAAATATAATAAAAATGTGTCCATGTTAAAAAAAAAGAAAGGAAGAATATAGCTAATACATTACTGAAAAATAAAAGAAAGGGGTATGCCCTACCAAAGTTTAAGACTTATTGTAAAGCTAGAGTAATTAAAACAGTGAGATACTGGTGTAACAACAAACAGAATCAAGGGTCCAGCTGCAGATCAGCATACATGGGCAACTAATAAGCCCATTCAGTCAATGATGTTGAAATAGTTATTCATATGGGGAAAAAGAATGTGGTTCCCTACTTTACCTCATTCAAGATAGATTAAAGAACTTAAATGTAAAAGGTAAAACTTTAGAACTTTTAGTAGAAAATACAGTAACTTAAAGTAGGAACAGATTTCTCAAATAAGACATAAAATGCACTAACCATAAAAGAAAATATTGAAAAATTCAACTGTAGTACATGTTAAAATTTTTGATAATCAAAAGATATCATAAAGAAGGTAAAAAAGCCAGAAACTTGAAAACGATTTTTAGAAACATTTACAATAAACTGTTTCTAGCATGTATTGTATAATAAACTGCTCCAAAACTTATTCGCTGGAAACAATTATATTATTGTCCATGATTCTGTGGGTCAGGAATTTGGGCTGAGCTCAGATGGGCAGTTCTTCTGCTTCCAGAGGCATCAGCCAAGGTCACACGTGCATGCAGCTGGGAGCTTGGCTAGGCTAGAACTTTCAAGACAGCTTCACACGTATGTATAACTTTATGAATTGAGGTGGTTGGAATAGCTAAGGATTGCCTGGGCTGCTCTCCCTGCACAGTCTCTCATCTTTAGGGCCTCTCTCTTTCCACATGGACCCTCTTTCCAGCAGCATAGCTGGAACTTTTCACATGGCAGCTGGCTTCCAAGAGGGCTAAACGGAAGCCGCAAGGTCTCTAGAAGGCCTAGGCTCCATCACTCCTGCCACATTCTCCTGATCACAGCAAGACATGGAGTCAGCTTAGATACAAGAGGAAGAAAAGTAGACCCCAGCTCTTGATGAAGGTAACATGTGCCTACAGGGATGGAAGGACCTCCTGGCATCCTTCTTGGCAGACATTCTATATACCAATAAAGTTTTAGTATCCAAAATATGTAAAGAACTCCTATGAATCATCAAGAAAAAAACAAAACAATATACAAAAACACAGACATTCATAAGAAGAGAAAACACAAATGGCTCACAGACATATAAAAAGATGCTTATTCTCATTATTAATCAGGAAAAAACATTAAACCTACCAATGGACAAAAATTTAAAAGTCAGACAAGACATAGTGTTGGTAGGAACTATTGTAAAGAGCTAGTCGGGACATCAAATGATACATCACTTTAGAAAACAATTTTGCATTACCTAATAAAGATGAATATGCATACAATTTTACTCTTAAAAATTCTTAAACATATGCCCTGAGGATCTGTACACTAGTATTCTTAGGAACATTTTTTTGGGGGGAAGGGGAACACTAAAAACAACCCAAGTGTCAATCAACAATAGAATGGATAAATTATGATAGATTCACATCACGGAATATTATGATGCAGTGAAAATAAATGAGCTACACCTAGACCTGCATCAGTGTGGATGAATCTCAAAAACATCACGTTGAAGTGAAAAGTTAAAGAATATTTCAGTGTAATTCTATTTATATGAAAAATTCACAAATAGTAAAAAAAAACCCTAAATATTATATTGTTTAGAGGTCCAAACTTACATATGGTAAATACATAAACACACACACACACAGAGAGAGACACACACACACACAGACACACACACACACAGATGTGTGTGTAGGAAATGCTTAACCCAAATTTCAGGGTAACTGGAAAGGAGAAGGAGATACTGGTAGTGTTCTCTCTCTCTCTCTCTCCCTCTCTCTCTCTTTTTCTCTCTTTGTCTCTCTCCATCTCCCTCTTCCTCTCTCTTTAACTAATCATGGTTACATGGGTGTTTATTCTAATATTATTCTAATATTTTTATTTCATATAATATTGGTTACAGAAACATTTTGCATATATCATGTATTTTTTAAGTGGCAAACAGGCTTTCAACAAATTGCTGAGAACAAACATCCTGGTGATAGTAAACGGAAAAACAAGGAAACA